>NC_140467.1:54410115-54785115 GCF_051167445.1 Perissodus microlepis | reverse complement strand
GTCCGCCTCCCCTGCAGCGGCGCTGCAGACCACGCCCTCCACACACATTAACCAGGTAAAATACATATTTAGGCAGAATTTTGCAAATATCTATTTTTCATCTTTTAGCAGCATAGTGCTTTTTTTCAAATTATTTTTTAAAAGTCAGGTCAAGGCTCCAAAATCCCAAAGGCAATATAAGGGTGGCGGCTCACAACAGTTTTTGTTTGCTGGATCGTTTTAGTTCAGCTGGGTGTCTTTCCTTTTGTTATATTTCTTTAAGAGTTCAAAATGTGTTAATTACATAAATAAAATGTAATTTTCTCTGTAGCACTTCATGGATTTCATAAGCAACACATCTTAGTTGTTCACACAAAGCATAAAGGTAAAAAACAATATATACAGTGTTATCTTCATTTTAGATGTCAAAAAGTATTTGCGGCTCCCAGTGTTTTCTTTTGCGTGGAACCCGGGTCCAAATGGCTCTTTGGGTGTTAAAGGTTGCAGACCCCTGACCCAGACCATAATTATGGGGACCCCACCCTAGAGTCAGGCATAGGGGAGGGGCTCACTTGAGAGCACCTGGTGGTCATGCCTTAACCTATGGAGCCTGCCCAGGCTCAGCCTGAATGAGTCACATAGGTCAGTCCTACCATAGGCCCACCAACTGATCTGTGGCTGGAACCATAGGGGTCTGCTGTTTTCATTTCTGCTTTTTCATTTTAACCTGTTTTGGTCCCTGGATGCTTAAACTTGCATGGCTTTGAACACTTCACTGTCTCTAAAAAGCCTGGAGTAGAGGATTGGGGAGAGGAAGGTCAGGCCATCTCTGGTTAAACAGCTGATCCAGGTAATCATTACAAAATGGATGGATGGATAGATGGATCAATGGAGTATAATAGTACTAAAAAAAAGCATGTACAGTAATAAAAAGACATGTTAACATAGAAGTAAAAGAAGAGCTGCGCTTATCACTGTACAGTGATAAGCATCGTCACCTTAGATTAAGAAGGCTCTTGGATTTAGTTTCCTAGTTGGTTGGGAAATTTGTTTGTGAAGTTCCCATATTGTTCCCCTGACTTTCTCCCAAGTCTGAAGATCTGTATACTTACAGGGTTTTTTTGTTTGTTTGTTTTTTACAACTGTAATGCATTTTACTGGTATACATTTAATTTCTTTAGAGATATTTAACCACCATTAGATAACATCTCTGGAGTAGGTTGCACTCACAGGGATAATTTTCTATGGAAGAGAAGTCATATGATCTGTGGAACACCCATTTGTGATTGGTCAGATGCTTCCCACACCACCCCTTTCACCCTTGAGTTGATAACAACCCTCAACAACGTATGACCACTTATCCTTGTCACCAATTTTCCACCCCGATAATTGAAAGATATCCTGGGTATGTTGAACTTACTTTAGATCCCAGGTTTCATAAGCCCGTACCAACAACATAACATCGTTTTGTTTTCCTAATCGTACTAATTGTAAACCAATCTACAAATGTCCCTATCCAAGAACCTATCCAAATGTACAGCTTTAAAAGTAGCTATGCACAGACATGCCCACAATTACTGAAAGAGAAAAGGAATAAGAAAGGCTTGTTAATGAACCAAACAGTGCAAAGTCAATCAGGGAAATGCATACAGAGGCGACCACTCAAAAGGGACCGAGAAGAAAAAGCTGTCAGGAAACCCAGAGATGGACTCATTGTCGTATTGGAGCTCATCTCCAGACGAATCCTCAGACAGAAAGACTGTGTAGTGACGAGTAGGACGGACAGGGCTACGGTGACAAGAGGAAAGACAACAGAAAATACACAGTTCATTACACAGGGGGCAGAAAGCAAGAGGCACATTAAGAAGAGAAATTAGAAGAATTAGAATTAGAAGTTTTCTAGTTTCTTATTATTTTGTTGCTCAATTTAAGTTATATAAGAGTATTCAATTATTGATTTGAATGGGCAAAGAGTTTGTTGAAAAAGAAAATAATCCAAATTTTTGGCACTCCTTCAAGTAAATCCTTAATTTTTTCTAATTTCCAATGATGCAAATCTTGTTCCTGTAATGGTACACACAGCTTCTGTCCTATTGCTCCATCTTTATGATGTCAAAAAGGGGGGATGTACTTATATAGGCATCACAGGAGTCCCTTCCACCTAATGTTCAAAATATCTGTTTACACAGTGTAGCCAATCAGAAGAAAGGTGGTTTAAAACAGTTTATTTCAGACATAGGGGCTAAAGGGCTGCACCAACGCCCATCACAAAATGTATTGATTTGTCTGAATTGTGAGTGATGCACCAAGAGGCAATTGAAGGGAGTCTGATTTGTGTCTAACTCACTACAGCAGTACAGAACTGTTTCACCATCATCAATATCTTTCAGTGGTACCAAACAAACATTCCAATTATACTCTTAGTCGAGTCGCTTTTGACCAGGATATGTTGTTCAATGCGCCATGTTAGACAAATGTGTAGGACTGCTTTCTTCAATTTGTGTAATCTCTCTAAAATTAGAAATATCCTGTTAACTTAAATATCTCATGGTACCCTATTATCCCAATAGAGCGCTTCGTTCTCAGGCTGAAGGTTTACCTGTGGTTCTTAGGATATTTAAAAGTAGAATGGGAGGGAGAGCCTTCCGGTTGCAGGTCCTTCTTCTGTGGAACCAGCTCCCAGCTTGGATTAGGGACACAGACACTCTACTTTTAAGATTAGATTTAAGACTTTTCTGTTTTGACAAAGCTTATAGTTAGGGTTGGATCAGGAGGCCTTGAACCCACCCTTAGTTATGAGTTATTATTAATGTGTGGCTCTCTTCCACAGCATGTCTTTTGTCCCGTCTATCTCCATTTACCCCCACCGATCATGGAAGGTGGATGCTGAGATTATATTATCAGTTTATATGTGGATTATATATGGAGACCCATTTTAATATGATGAACTTAGAAGTGTCCAGGTATGTTGATTGTAGATATTAACAAGGTTAAAGAAACCCCCATGTTTTTTTGAATCCTTTAGGCCCACAATTTATCCACTGCCTTATCCAACAAGGGAACTTTAACATTATCTCTTGACTGAACAAACTCAAAAACAGTGGAATTTGCTGTTTATAAATAAAGTATGCTTACTGGTCAATGCTGCTTTCCAGACTCAGATTGCTGCTTGGTCTTTTCAACAGCACTGGTGGCCGAGCCTGTGGACATGACAAAATAGGAGAGAAAGGAGAAATTTTAATGTCAGAAATACAAATAATGTACCACTATCTAAAGAAAGATAGATATAGATTGTTATACATATATTGTGTATATATACAGTGGCTTGCAAAAGTATTCGGCCCCCTTGAACTTTTCCACATTTTGTCACATTACAGCCACAAACATGAATCAATTTTATTGGAATTCCACGTGAAAGACCAATACAAAGTGGTGTACACGTGAGAAGTGGAACAAAAATCATACATGATTCCAAACATTTTTTACAAATAAATAACTGCAAAGTGGGGTGTGCGTAATTATGTGGTTCTACAATACTTTGTAGAACCACATTTTGCTGCAGTTACAGCTGCCAGTCTTTTAGGGTATGTCTCTACCAGCTTTGCACATCTAGAGACTGAAATCTTTGCCCATTCTTCTTTGCAAAACAGCTCCAGCTCAGTCAGATTAGATGGACAGCGTTTGTGAACAGCAGTTTTCAGATCTTGCCACAGATTCTCGATTGGATTTAGATCTGGACTTTGACTGGGCCATTCTAACACATGGATATGTTTTGTTTTAAATTCCATTGTTGCCCTGGCTTTATGTTTAGGGTCGTTGTCCTGCTGGAAGGTGAACCTCCGCCCCAGTCTCAAGTCTTTTGCAGACTCCAAGAGGTTTTCTTCCAAGATTGCCCTGTATTTGGCTCCATCCATCTTCCCATCAACTCTGACCAGCTTCCCTGTCCCTGCTGAAGAGAAGCACCCCCAGAGCATGATGCTGTCACCACCATATTTGACAGTGGGGATGGTGTGTTCAGAGTGATGTGCAGTGTTAGTTTTCCGCCACACATAGCATTTTGCATTTTGGCCACAAATTCCATTTTGGTCTCATCCGACCAGAGCACCTTCTTCCACATGTTTGCTGTGTCCCCCACATGGCTTGTGGCAAACTGCAAACGGGACTTCTTATGGCTTTCTGTTAACAATGGCTTTCTTCTTGCCACTCTTCCATAAAGGCCAACTTTGTGCAGTGCACGACTAATAGTTGTCCTATGGACAGATTTCCCCACCTGAGTTGTAGATCTCTGCAGCTCGTCCAGAGTCACCATGGGCCTCTTGGCTGCATTTCTGATCAGCACTCTCCTTGTTCGGCCTGTGAGTTTAGGTGGACGTCCTTGTCTTGGTAGGTTTACAGTTGTGCCATACTCCTTCCATTTCTGAATGATCACTTGAACAGTGCTCCGTGGGATGTTCAAGGCTTGGGAAATCTTTTTGTAGCCTAAGCCTGGTTTAAATTTCTCAATAACTTTATCCCTGACCTGTCTGGTGTCTAAATCCAATCAAGAATCTGTGGCAAGATCTGAAAACTGCTGTTCACATGTCCATCTAATCTGACTGAGCTGGAGCTGTTTTGCAAAGAAGAATGGGCAAAGATTTCAGTCTCTAGATGTGTAAAGCTGGTAGAGACAGACCCTAAAAGACTGGCAGCTGTAATTGCAGCAAAAGGTGGTTCTACAAAGTATTGACTCAGGAGGCTGAATAATTACGCACACCCCACTTTGCAGTTATTTATTTGTAAAAAATGTTTGGAATCATGTATGATTTTTGTTCCACTTCTCACGTGTACGCCACTTTGTATTGGTCTTTCACGTGGAATTCCAATAAAATTGATTCATGTTTGTGGCTGTAATGTGATAAAATGTGGAAAAGTTCAAGGGGGCCGAATACTTTTGCAAGCCACTGGGACCAGTACACTTCTTCTCTGCTCTTCAGACTTCCTTTCACTTTGTGTTAATCAATCTGGTTAGTCCATTGCCATCTCTTCTATACAACTCCATACTTCACAGGACTTTTTTTCCTGTGCCCAAGTGCTTTCAAACATTCACATACAGACTCAGACTACTGGATCCATCAGAGGCAATCCTTAGTAGATCCCTGATTCCATCATTCAAACAACCTTCCAATTTGTAAATGAACCACTTTGCCACCCATAAGCTGTTTCTTAGATATTTGCAATGAATAGCTGTACAGGTGTACCTAATAATACAGCCCATGATTGTATATAGTTTAAAAAATAATTACACACGTCAGCTTATCTACTCTGGAACGTAAATATATAGATAGTGCTTTGCGAGCACATTTTAATCTTTTTTTTCCAAATTTAAATAATTACAATATACAATATCAGTCTCATATTTTTGTACTGGGAGATGCAATCAAACATAATGCTACAAACAGAATAATGCTATTTTAACACACCAGATTTAAATCCTCCTTTGACATAGCATTTCAGGTGTGCTATGACATAAGTGTTTCATATGAAACGTTTTTAGCGTTTTTACATTGTCACATCCTTTTTGCCCACCTGTCCCAAGTGCATAGTGACTGGCCGACTGTCTTCCCAGTTTTGCAGTGACCTGTTGCTTCTAGCTGCACCAGTGGAGGTGGCAAATCCTGCTGTGCTGTCATCATCAGTCACTGCTGACCCCTCAGTGGAGAGTCCATTCTCTGCTTGCTCCTGCAGTGGTGGGGGGGACACAGGAAGAAGAAAAGTTAACAAAGGTGAAAGTAGTTATGGCAGAGAAGGAAAAGAAGGACAGAGGCTGCATGCTGTGGCTGGAAGGCCATAGGGTCAAAAATGACAGATTAGGGAAGCCATCATTATAATTCATGATTAAAACTCCCAAATGATTCAGAGCAGGAAAACAAATCAATACCTTTTGCTTCAACCGACTCTTGACTTCTCTGATCCTCATTTTTGCATGGTCCTTGGCCTGTTGAGCACATAAGCACACATAGGTCATTGCCATTGTGAATGTATTTACATCTTCTTAAGATTCTTACATTTCAAAGGAAAGTTGAGGCAAGTCTCATCTACACAGTGAAACTACGTAAATAAGAATAAAGGTGCAGAGTATCACCCACGTCGACACCTCATGCTCACAGATCCTTTATACTTTTCAGAGGAGCTCTGTTAATTAAACCTTGAAACAATATAGCTTTGTAACACGCAAGGGTTTGGTGCTGATATGGTTGATCACCATGTTAGCTCATATTGTAACACAGGGGATTAATATTAACAGCTGATACATGGAAGAAATTTCAAAAGTCACTAAATTGCTCACAAATTTATAAACTGTCTTCATGGCTGGGTTTGCTTTGGTCTTCACTGTGTTGAAGATGGCTCCACCACCTTTCTGCAAAACAAACAAAATTGTTATATATTTATATATATTACGATTAATTTTTAGTTGAACCAGTATCATCAAAGTTCTCAAACTCCAATCAAAATCCTTAAAACCAGTTGAAACATTAAATTAACATTAGCCCTTCAAAGTTTCTGTCTCAAAAAGGAGAGGCGGGTGTCTACTAATCTGAAGGTCAATGGTTCAATCCCAGGCACCTGTGGTCTGCATGTTGAAGTATCCTTGGGCAAGATACCAAAAAATCAGATTCCCCTGATGCACACTTGAGTGTATGAATGTTAGGTTAAAAGTACTTAGGAACAGAAAATAATTTGCTTATATGAAAGTACGGGTGAATGAGTCTTATGGTAAGAAAGCACTTTGACTCCTCAAATAGAGTAGAAAAGTGCTATATAGGTACTAATCCATTTACCATTTTGTTAGCAGTGATTTAACCAACATGGAAAAAACAAGGGAAATAGTGTCTTTCCCAGTTTGCAACAATTTTTAATCTTTTATTCAGAGTGTTATCAGTATCATTCTGCATTATGGGATACCTCACATACAAGAAACCTGTTAAAGCCTGTTAAAAATGTTACTCATGGAAAAAACAGGTGATATGAAATAACTATTGAAACGTCACCAATTTTCTAAGTAAATATACTTTTAACAGTGCTATTGACAAGAAATTCGTCAGTGAAATTTATTTAATAAGGAAACTGAGGTTTAGTTCTTTCCATAGATTTTCAATTGGTCAGGTGGTTGGGCCATTCTAGCAGCCTTGTTTTCTTTCTCTGAAACCAACTGAGAATTTCCTTGGCTGTGTTTGGGACCATTGTCTTGCTGAAACGTCCACCTTCATTTCATCTTGGTATATGGTATTGGTATATTGGTATTTGGTTATCTTGGTATATGCAGCTGATTTTTAATCAAGAATGAACCAGTCATTTGTTTCATTTATCCTTCCTTAAATTATATGAAGTGTGCCATAATGAAAAACAGTCCCATGCCATGATGCTCCCACATCCATCATCAACCTTTTGACTTCAAAATATGGTGTGTATTTTGTTCTCATATGAGATGTTTCTTGTGTGACACCTTGGTAATGAGACATCTTTTTTTATAACCCATCAGTTAGGACAAAAACAGCTGATATTATTTTGCACTAAGTGGCAGCTTTTTAACTACTGATGAATTTCAGCTGGTGTCATGATTTTGTTTTCACCTCCCTTTCTTCACGTGCTTGGTCCTTTTTCCCTGCGTTATTTCGTATTATCACACAATTTATGGACATTGTGTAATAATCTATGATTTGATTTCTTTGCATGTGTGGATTGAATGGATAGCTACCAACATCTGGTGAGAATTTTATGCCATCAGCATCTTTAGAAATATATTTATTTAGAAAATTGGTGATGTGTTCAATACTTGCTGTATTTTTATTTTTATATATTAGCACCTACAATTATATAAAGCACTGAAACACATAGAACAAAGTGAGTAGAATAAAGGAGTGAATGCAACATAACATTGTCTATTTGCAGAATCAGACAACACGATGTGTTTATACACATCCGCATTTAATCATTAAGTATTATTAATCTCCGGCTCTCTTCCACAGCATGTCTCTGTCCTGTCTTCATCATCTCACCCCCAAGTGGTCTTGGCAGATGGCCGCCCCTCCCTGAGCCTGGTTCTGCTGAAGATCTCTTCCTGTTAAAGGGGAGTTTTTCTTTTCACCAAAGTGCTTGCTCGAGGGGGAGGCTTCTAATTGTTGAGTTTCTCTCAGTTTTCTCTGTATTATTGTACAGTCTTTGCCTTACAATATAAAACGCCTTGAGGCCACTGTTGTCGTGAATTGATGCTATATTAATAAAAGTGAACTGACTTGAAAACTTGGTTATCCAATATGACAATGATCCCAAGTACACCACCAAATCTACAACAGCATGACTGTAAAAGAAAAGAATGAAGTTGCTGCACTGGCCTAGTCAAAGTCCAGGCCTCAACCTGACTAAAGCACTCTGTGTAAATAAAACCTGGAATGTTGCACAAAAAAATGGGCACAAATTCCAAAAGAGAGAGGCTGAAAATTTTATACAGAAAACAATTATTTCAAGTTACTGCTAAAAGTGGCTATGCAAGTTATTGAATCATGGGATATATGTAGTGTTTTTTACACGTTTCACATGTTGACTTAGACTTACTTTTCTTCTGACATGACAGTAAATACCAAAAAAAGTGGCATTCTGTCTCTCCTCATAACGACAGAGATTTGTGCTGGTGTGTGAGACCATGACCTAACAGCATAGCAGATAACTGAAACAATATTTCAAAAATTGATACAATTGCCAAAAAACCTACATGTTCAATCCTATGGAGCCATTTATTTTTAAAATTAATTCCATTAGATGCTGAATTTTCAAAATTTCCATGATTTCTATCTTAGCAAACAGCTGTTGTCAACAGATGGGTAAAATTTTACTCTTGATTTATATGCTTTTGACTATAAGTAAAATATATAATTTAAAAACTTCTTGAATGCTTCTTTTTCCTTCTAACAAAACAAGATAATTGAGATGACATATGTTTACATGTTTCAATAATATCTACAGCTGCAGAGTGCAGTGCAGGTTGAGGGATTACCCTCTTAACCCCTTTGATTTTATGGATACAACTTGGTTAAGAAACTAATCTTAGTATTCAGATGTGCTTACCTTTACAGTGAACAACCACTGGTGGTAGGTTTTGTCACTGCCTGTGGGGGAGAAACAAAAATACACAGCATCAAGCAGGTGGAATACTGGATACTAGATGAGGAAATTTCATATCCTATTACAGAGCATAAATAGTATTCCAGTGAATACTGACCTGCATATTCACTCATGTTGATCTCCTCCTCAAAGATGTCACTAAAACCTTCGCCTGAGTTCAGCAGGTCTAAACGGCCGTCAATGAACTGCAGGTCAAACCAAAACACATGAGCCAGCAAAAGGAAGCTTGTGTGTGTGTGCACATATGTGTGCGTGTGGCCTTTTATAGTAAAATGTATTTATTTTTATTTTATCTTTACCCTTTCACAGTGAAGACATTGTGCCAGTACAGGTAAATGTTAGTAGGCTAATGTTTAGGGTTAGGCACAGAGACACAGTGAGGGGTGTAAGCATATAAATACCTGTTTGAAGAACTGCAGCTGAATGGCATTCTGAAGGAACTGTCTCATGGCACTCGACCGATGGTTTAGAAAGGTTTCTTCATTAAATGTTATACGTTCTTCCTAAAATGCAGAAAAAAATACCAACTGTCACAGTACTTTATAATAGTGTATAACTCAGGGATGTGGAAAAAAAAGTTTCACATGATGCCATAATCACATTGTTTTCTTTTTCACATCACTGCATTTATAAAGTAGTGTCTTACATAAAGGAGCAAAGAAACCAAATTTAGTCCATCCTATGGTGACTGACATCTGACATTCCTTTCAAGCTCAGCCCCTCAGGGTTTAAATGCTTGGAATTAATATTACACGTACTTTGCCTTCACAGTTTTCTGAAAATTAGAGCCCCCTGCTATCCCTTTGTCACCAATAGGCAGGATTAATGTTATCAAAATGAATGTGCTACCCAGGTTTCTCTTTTTATGTCAGGGGAAATAATATTCCCCTATTTCTGTCCAAACAGTTTTTTAAGTCCTCAGACCAGATGGTTTCTTCTTTTCTGTGGAATGGAGGGGCTCTCTCTATTGCAAAAGTTCACCTCTAATGGAGATCTTTCCCTACCAAAATTTTTGATGTATTACTGGTCTTCACATACTTAAACGTAAATTCACTTACTGCCTAAATTCACCGGATCTGATTTGGTGTAAACTTGAAATTCAATTTTTCCACCTTTTTCACCCACCTCTCTTATCTATTATTAAACTTCTTCTAAATCTTCTGTTACTTTAAATCCCATAGTGCTCTCTACACTTAAGATTTGGTCTCAGTTTAGATCTCATTATAAATTCATATCTTCCTCTAGCAGAATACTGTTGTTAAGAAATCATCATTTCCCCCTGCCACCACCTATGCCGCTTATTTGATCTGGCATAAAAGAGGCATAAAAACCATGCAAGCCCTTCACAAAGAGAATGTCTTTCTTAGCTTTTCAGAGCTGTCCCCAAAATTTAACCTGCCTCCTTCTCTTGTTTCTCTGCTTTTAAATTAGACACTGTATTTCATCACTGTTTCCAAATTTTCCAAATTCTCCCTGCTGACCCACCATGTGTTGACGTTCTGGTTCTTAGGCCTAATCAGAAATTAACTCTATCTAATATATATCATACACTTATGGCGACTGAATCTGACTCATCAGGTAAAATCCGAACTGCGTGGGAGCGTCAATTAGGTGCTGAAGTGTTTGAATCATGGTGGGATAACATGATTCTCGCCATACTTTCAAGTACACCATGTGCTAGGTTATGGCTTGTACAGTTTGAAGTTTTAAACAGTCAATTTTTCAAATTCCCATTTATCTAAAATCTTTCCTTCAGTTCTAGACCAGTGTGACAGATGTCAAACCTCACATTGTAACCTAAGTCATATGTTTTTCTTCTATCCAAGTTTGCACAGATTCTGGAGTGATTTCTTTTCTGTACTTTCAGGAGTTTTTGAAATCCAGATCAGAAGAGACCCTCTAATTGCCATATTTGGAGTTCCAATGACACCTCTTAACCTATCCCCCAGCAAACTGAGATCTTGGTTTTCTTTTCCCTTCTTGCTAGATGCTGTGACAAAGTTGAAAAGATTTGATATTTATTATTATTTGATTTAGTCACAGCACCCCTCCCTTTTTTTTTTTTTCTTTCTGTTCTTGTGTTCGTATGACGTTTTGCATATTTTAATTTGCTCTTTGTTTTAAAAGAAAAGCTAAAATGCTTGGAGAAATCTTATCACATATAAGATGTATATAATGTGTACAAGCTTGTATATAACATCTTGACAAAAAATAAAATAAAAATAAAATCTGAAGTTAAAGTTAGGTAAATGATGACCATAGACACTATAAAACAATTATATTTTATATCAAACTTCTATACTGTCTATGATGATGAGGACTTTCGTTCTTCCTTCTCATTTTTTTTAATAATTATCATGAGTACCACATGTTCATATTCCTCAGTCCACTGGGTTAAAATGGAGACTGCACTTTATCTACTTGTAGCCACAGTGAATTGTGGTACTAGAGCACAATAGATGATGGCTTCAACAGATCAGCACTTCCTGCCTCACACCCAAAGCAGACATGCTGACTGCAATTTGCAGTGCACAGTCCAGTTTGGTAAGAAACAGCTTTCATTTGATTTAATACGTGCAAGAAATACCTTGAGCATTGACCTTACTTGAATGGTCCTGTTACTTAAACTAACAGTTTAGATTGGAGCAGTTTGAGTGCTTCACATATTATATCTTTGCTCCATTCATGGTTGTGATCTAGTTCGTGCACTGACCGACTCAATCTGCAGCGCACTCCTGTAGCTGCCGAACAGAGCTGCCTGACTCTTGAGGAAGGCTCGAGCCACACAGTCTCCTGTTGTTGCTGAAACCTTCTTCAGTCGACTTTTCAAAGCAGAAACCTTAAGGTATAAAATTTAGTTATTAGAAAACACTTTCAACCTGGAATGGTTGCTCAATTTTTATAAAACTGTTTCTCGACAGGATAGCAGTCCTATAGCTCCTTACCACATCATTGGGAAGGCTTTGGAGGTCGTCATAGGGGCTTTCAAGCATGTTTGTATCTACATTAAGGACCACCACATCATCCAGAGCCATCCCTCGAACTTTCTGCATGCAGTAGAGAGAAGACATGGCATAATACCAAGTGTCAAAATACACAAAGATTTCTGTATAGACGCCAAACGCTCAAACAACTAGTCCGTACCAGAGAAAGAATGACTGAAAACAATTAACTTTTTCTACTAAATGCCAGTTGAACACACCTACCTCCATTAGGCTGGAGTGGACTCCAATGAGGTAAGGCATCGGGGCACTGGGGGGAAAAAAAGCCACACATAGCTATAAATGAGCTAATAGCTTGGTTGTGTAATCTTAACACTGCTTTTCAGTCTAGTTGGCAGGCACTTCCACAACCTATTAAGATATTTTTTCTCATTCAACTCCAGAAAGAGTGTGCAAGAGATGCTGCAATTATTTTGCTGATTGCAAGATCATTCAAATTTATCAAGACAAAAGGCAAACATTGAGGAAATTAATTAATCGATTAAAAAAAGGAGTCAGCCCGAAAACATGAAGGTGTCTTATTGAAATATAAGCTATACTTTACATATAAATTATATTCTGCAGATCGCATTTGAGTGTGCCTTGGCACCATGTGTTTTACCATGTAGAGAATCTGGAGTGTAGATGATGCCCAGTACACTCACCAACAGTAGTCTAACAGATGCTGAGGCAAGACAGGGATGTAAACATGTTGCCAGTGCATTGGAAATAACATGGCTGCAGACCCATGGACACAAGCTGTTAACTGTGAACACCCAAAGAGATGTTTTGTTTTTTAGACAATATGCAAACTGCACCAGAAAAACTGGTTCCAAAGTGACCATATAGACCAAAGTGCTGGTCTAGATGGGAAGTAACCAACACAAAATTAAACTATGGTCCCATTAACTTCCAGAAAGATAGAATAGGGTCTAGGATGAGTGCGCTGTGAAGACGATACCCTAGGGCAGACCTTCCCAAAGGGTGGGGCCCGCAGAGCCATTGCAGGGGGGGCGCAGTATGAAAAGGGAAAAAAACAAACAAAAAACAAACAAAAAAAAAACAACGCTTGGACACTGCTAGCACGGGGCTCCCACACAAACGCAAAGCGGGAGGTGAAGCATAGCAGAATATGTTTCCAAACCAACTTCCTTCCAACCCAAAGACTAGAAAATATGGTGAAGCATATCTTCTCTTTGGTTTCACCTGCACAAGTGCCGAGGTAGGTCTCCCCTGCAGAATTGGTTTCCCCTGTGTTGGGAGCTGGGCTCTCCAAATCACGGGCAAACAGTATCCCACATTCTTGATTTTTAGTTCACAAACACTTCTTGCAATGACTAACTACTCCTGACATTTTGGAGATGTTAGCTGTTTATACAGCAAAGTTACAGCGGGATACAAATAATATCAGGCTGATCGTGCCACGATTTGTTCCCCCAGTTCAAATCACAGACAAACAGTATCCCACATTTTTTTATGTTTTTAAACCCATTTTGCACAGAGAGGCATTTTTTGAAAAATGTATTGATAGCAATGTTGAATATTATTACATAGGAAAAAAACAACTACATGTAAAATAATCACACCGTGACGCCTCTGCCTTTCTAAATGGAGGGACAGTAACTGCGTGTGTATATGTAAGCATGTAAAACCTGCATATAGTCAGATTAACAGTATTTTGTCTCTATCTGCCATTCTGCAATTCATCTCATGTAAACAATAACGTGGAGCACAGCGTGACGTGAAAAAAGGCACATACCTTTAACGTTGCGTGACAAACTCTGTATTCCTCGTCCACACGTAAACGCAAAAAGGGAGTTTTAAAAATCTCCATTTTCGGTGATTCAAAACGCCGTTTACGTGTGGACGAAACAGCTGCGTTTTCAAAAATACCCGTGTAGGTGTGGACGTAGCGTAAAAGAGTTACTGGTTTATTTTCTTACTACCTGTAATTTATTGCAGATTACTTGTATTTGCTTAACTGTTTACTAAATGTTTGAGGTGTGAAATAAACCGCAATGGAGCAAAATATGGGTGTGTGTTTGGTTGGAGGATGTGTTTGTGTGTGCGTGCGTGGGGAGGGGGGGGCAACATTTTTCTTGTAAAACAAAGGGGGGCCTAGCAAAAAAAAGTTTGGGAACCACTGCCCTAGGGTACAGTATCAATCCATTTTACGTTCAGACAGCAACTGTGAAAATACAGTTCAAGGCTTCAGAACTTATAATATAAGTATATAATATACAGACAGACTTATAATATACAGACATATTAATGACTCAGGCTGTAATCTCCAAGTTAATTGGTTTGGTCAATGTGGTTTCATATGTCCTCAATGGACAATTAGGTTTATTTTTAGAATGATGAATTCACAACCTGTCCACTGTTTACTACACTTTTTATCCAGTGACAAATAGGATACCTCTGAATTGTAAAAACAGTCAAGAAAGATTAAGTTCTTGTTCTGTCTATTTGAGGGTTAAAAAATGCTGGACAAAGACTTAAACGTGACCCACCACTCTACTTTGAGGGACTGTAAAACTACGAGATTAAAATTTGGTATAGGGTCTTTAAATATGTTCAATTTATTGTACAAAGAATTTAAAACAAACAAACAAACAAACAGTTAATTCAGAACTGGGTTGGGTGGAAACATTTTCCTCACATTTTAGGAGGTGGAGCAAAGGAGAATAGTGATTTTGTTTTCCTTGATAGCTATCTATAGCTTTCATTCAGGTAGTTGGAACAACAGGGATGTGGTTGAAAATTGGAAATAGGAAAACAAATGGAAAAATGTCAAAATCTATATTACAACTACATTAAAGGTGGCTGGATGTCAAAGGGAAACAAAAAAGCAAAACTGAAAGTGAAATAAACAGAATAAAACCAAAGAGATCTACATTGGCTTTTGCATTTGATCATATAGCACATTATTTTCACTCGTTCAGTAACAACACTTGCCTGTTTACTACCAGTGTTCTAAATATGGGGTGAAATGATATCTGTGGCCACTTTAAGGGAATTGTTTCAAAATGACAGTTTAAAGAAAATCTCTTCATGGTCATTAACAAATTGACAAATTACTGAAATATTCAAGGCCCAACAAATTTCAAATTTCCCACGTGTGGGACTAATAAAGGTTATCTTATCTTATCAAACTGGCAGAGCATTAACAGAGAGAAGAAAGAGGAAGTGGACTCTACTTACAGTGCTAAGTTTGCTACAGCAGATGAGGATTCGACGTTCATAAAGCATACTAGCATACAGATGAAGCATGTTATTGACATCTACTGCTACAAAGTACTCTGTTAGGTTTCTCTGCAAGGATCAAACAAAATAAGAGAAAAAACAAGAGTTAGTTGTGACAGTAAAGACCAGTGAGAATCACATAATGTCAACCTGTGAAACTCCATATTGTGCATTTCATTTGATAAATGCAGTGCAATATGGCAGTCATGTTAACTGCACAATGTACATATGTTTTGGCACATTATTTATGCACTCCCTATAGCACTCCCAATCAAAGTCACAGTAGCTGATCTGGACTAGAAACAATCTAATCCAATGATTTTTTTTGTCATTTTCATTACAAGTGGGACATAGTTGATGACTTTTTAAATTGGCTTGAAGACAGAAGGTACTGCTTCGATGTGACCAAAAACTTGTCTTTCCCAGAAACACAACACCCAGGATCTATGGGAGAAATTTGTAACAGTAATAATGTGTAACAGTTAACTGCCAAGTAATAACTTAATCTAGTGCAAAGTCAGCAGCCTTTAAAAAAAACAAAAAAAACAAAAAACATTTTGAGGTTATACATTTAGTTTTATGTCCCAGTGATCAATGAAATTCAAATTCTTTCATGTTGGGTAGTTATTTTGACATAAGCTGTTTCAACATGGCTGTCAAGAGGTGAGACTTTGGGTTTACAGGATCAAATATCTGAAGCTATTTTTATTCATTATAATTTTTTGATCCTGACAGCCTAGAGCACTTCTACAGCAGATATTACTGTGTCTATGGGTGGAACTTTACCATTCGGTAGGTCTATCTACACACATAGCATGGGATGACCTCAAAAGTCAAAAGATGTTCATGTCCATAAGAAAAAATACATAAGCACATATTCATGTGCACTCAAAAACCTGTCTAAAGTCTCTCATTTCAAAGTCATAGTTGAGATACGAGTCAGCTGTCAAAACAGTGGGCTTCTGTTTGACAAAATGTAAAGCAGCTTTGAGATTTGACTTTAATGTTTTCAGCATAAAGGAAAAGTAAACACTCACATTCTCAGGTATGCTGGGAAGTTCCTTTGTGTCAGGCACAATGAAATAGGAATGCTAGAGAGAGACAGACAACAAGTGTCTGAGTGCTTCACAGTGTGAATAAAGAATGTAGAAAATCTAAGCAGCATTCCCTGCATGATGATTCATAATAACACCTAGTGTAGTAATCCAGGAGAGCGTCACACTTTAAAGCTAAAAATTAAACTTAGTTTCAGGATTTTGTATGGGTGATTCCATTATTCCATTATTTCCTCTGTATGAAGGAAAGGTAATATGTGTTTTCCAGTGTAATTACGAGTTTAGTTGGATGTTGAGTCAGACTCACCACACCAAGGTGAATGGGGACACAAGGTTCAGGGATGGGCAGCGTATACAGTAACAACAGGAGCTCTTGCCACTGGCTTTCCTAAAAAAAATAAATAAATGAAAATAATTAAGAAAAAAATTAATCAGAACACGCTAAATGCATGGATAGCATGTCCTCATGCGAATAAATACAAATAGCACAGCCTGAACCGATAACATGTTATGGTGTAGCTAGAGTCTCAGAAAAAGTCCCAAAACTGCAGCTACATTTGAAAGCCCCAGCAAGCCAGGGCCAATAAACAATGATCGTATCTTATGCTAAAAGTAAAATGGACAGAAGATCTGACATGCATGTATTGACTAATGAAGAGACTGGCCAATGAATTCCTAACTGAGGTGAAGAAATCCAATTTCAAGATGAATCGTGTGTCATTTCTCACCTGTCCTTTGACAGTGTAATCTGCAAGGATATTAAGCAGCTTGTAGAAGACTTCGAACCAGGGAAGGTAGCTACAAAGTCACAAAACCAGTTTTTAATTAGCACAATTCAAACAAGATGGAAATCATCTATTTTTAAAAAAAGGTAGAGTGGAGTTCATTCAGCAATGGCAGAAATAAAGTGAAACACAGGAAACCACAAAAATGTAGACTGACCAAAAAAAAAAACAAAAAAAAAAACAAAACAAACAAAAAAAAACAATAGTGATGACAAAGTGCCAAATAAGGTATATTGGGTAAAATATTCCAAATAATGTGGTAATTCATGTACTCAACAAAAAAAAAAAAAAAAAAAAAAGTATATGTATAAGGTGCCTTTGAAAAAAATTAACAATGGTGATAATGTTACAACAAAAGCATTTTATTCAAAGGTTTTCATAGTTATATAGAGCCTGCAATGGTTTTAAGGCATTGAGACCATGTAATCAAACAATAATGAATATGAGAAGAGACCAAGTAATATATGCTACCAGTCAAACATTTCGACACACTTTTTCATTTAAAGGTTTTTCTTTATTTTCAGGACTCTTTACATTGTAGATTCTCACTGAAGGCATCAAAACTATGAATTAAACACATGGAATTATGTAATAAACAAAGTGTGAAATAACTCAAAACATATATTTTAGACTCTTCAAAATAGCCACCCTTTGCTTGCTGGGCCTTTTCCCTTCACTCTGCAGTCCATCCTAAACCATCTTGATTGGGTTTAGTCATCTGGCACAGCACTCCATCACTCTTCTTCTTGGTCAAATAGCCCTTATACAGTCTGGAGGTGTGTTTGGGGTCATTGCCCTGTTGAAAAGTAAATGGTGGTCCAACTAAACGCAAAACCGGATGGGATGGCATGTTGCTGCAGGATCCTGTGGTAGCCATGCTTGTTCAGTGTGCCTCCAGTTTTGTACATAAAAATTAAATCCCCAACAGTGTCACCAGCAGAGCATGCCCCACACCATCACACCTCCTCCTCCATGCTTCATGGTGGGAACCATGCATATAGAGACTATTCGCTCACTTTTTCTGTCTTACGCAGTGTGGAACCAAAGATCTCAAATTTGGCCCAAACAAATCTCTTCTACTTGTTGCTTTTCTTAGTAGTGGTTTCTTAGCAGCTATTTGACCATAAAGGCCTGATTCCCCAGTCTCCTCTGAACAGTTGATGTAGAGATGTGTCTGCTACTGGAACTCTGTGTGGCATTTATATGGGCTCTAATCTGAGATGCTTTTAACTTGCAATTTCTGAGGCTGGTGACTCCACTGAATTTCTCATCAGCAGAAGAGGTGACTCTTGGTCTTCCTTTACTGGGGGAGTGCTCATGTGAGCCAGTTTTGTTTTTTTTTTTTCAAATCACTTGATGGTTTTTGTGACTGTACTTGGGGGCATATTCAAAGTTTTAGCAATTTTCCGTATTGAATGACCTTCAGTTCTTAAAGTAGTGATGGAGTGTCATTTCTCTTTACTTAGCTGTTTGGTTCTTGCTATAATATGATTTCCAACAGTTGTCAAATAGGGCTGTCAGCTGTGTAGCAACCTGACTTCTGCACAACACAACTAATGGTCGCAACCCTATTAAGAAAGCTAGTAATTCCACAAATAAACTCTGACAAGACACACCTGTCATTATGAAGCTCACTGAGAGAAGGCCAACGGTTTGCAGCGCCATCAACAAAACAAAGGGTGGCTACTTTGAGCAATCTAAAAGAAAATACATATTTAGTTATTTATCACTTTTTTCTTTGCTGTATAATTTCATATAACTTGCTTCATATATTTGATGTCTTCAGTATGTATCTACAATGTAGAAAGTAGTAAAAAAAATAAAGAAAAACCATTAAATGAGAAGGTGTGTCCAAACTTTTGACTGGTAGTGTACATACATGTTAGCTGTATTAGCTAAATTTAATTTAAATGTTATTTTTATAGCAACAAATCACAACAACAGTTCCTCAATATGCTTTATATTCTAAGCTAAAGACCTTACAATAATACAGAGAAAACCTCAACAATCAGATCATCCCCTATGAGCAAGCACTTAGAGACAATGGAAAGTTAAAATTGTTTTAATACATGTGAAGACAATACGGATTCAACCATGTGGTAACATTCAAGAGAACATTTGTATGTTTGGCATCAGCTTCAATTTCATTATTACAGTTTCATCATCATACATTTGAATATTAGTTCCAGTAAAATGGTCAAATGGACAGTTCTCTGTAGATCAGGGGTTCATTAACCTCGTACTCAGGCTCACCAGTTCAAGCTTTCTCTCACACTCAAAAAAAGCTCTTGTTCAGGAGACAGAGCTCAACCACTACTCCCAGCCAACTAATGTGACATTAATTGCCTGGTAGTGGCGATTGGGCCCATGCTAGGTAGGCTCAGATGGACATATCACAACGGATTTAGCATGTGCTTACTGTAAGTACATGCTTATGTTTCTTTTCAGTGATTGTTATAACTAGCTAGTATTTGAGTAAAGTGTTATCTGTAACTGGCAACAGCTGTGATTGCCCAGCTTATCATAGACATAGCAAAGTCTTTGATCAAGTTGCAGAAATTAGGTAGCTAAAGCATTAGCTAAAAAAAACCCACCAACAACAACAACACACATTTATAGCAATCACTGCAGGATTTGATATCTGAAACTGAAGGATCTGAAGGATAGGATAATCTGAATTAGTTTTGAACCTACATACCTCTGGCTCATTATACAGCTGGAAAAAAAAAAAGCTGAAAACAAGGTTAATGGCAATATAAAAAACTACTGCAATTCCCTGTACACAGGATTAGGCACTTCCACACCCTTTAATTTGCAAATGGTTCAAAATACAGCTGCTTTAATTTTAACTGATTCAAAGGAAAGACAGTACATTACTCCTGTTTTAGCTCAGCTGCACTGGCTACCTATGAAGGTTTAAATACATGAAAAAAGTTTAGTACTTGTTTTTTAACGTCTTCATAGATTAGTGCTACAATATATTACAGAACTTTTAATTCCGTCTTTTGCCTCCAGGTCACTGAGATCAACATCCTGTTAGTTTTCTGTCTGTGCCTCACCCAAAAACTAAAGGCAACCAGGGCTTTGCAGTTACAGCTGCTAGACTCTGGAATAGTCGGACACCCCATACTGGAAAAAACAAACACTTTTAAATCAGCTATAGACGTACCCATTTCCAGCTGCTTTTAGTCAAGTCTGAGGTCCATTTGACTTGACGTTTCACTCCTGTACTGGCTGCTCTTCCTTGGCTCGCTGTTAAATCTAAACAATATTTTTTTTAGATTTAACAGACAATCCCAACTGGTTGCCCTAAATGGCTCTCTCTGTTTCTGTCAGGGATTTCTTCTTGTTAAAAGGGATTCTTCCTTCTTACTGTCACCAAGTGCTTGCTCATGAGGTGTCATCTGATTTTTTTCATTATGATTATAGGGTCTTTACCTTAGAATATAAAGGTCCCTGATGTGACGGCTGTTGGTTTTTCACTATATAAATTAAACTGATTTGAATTGAATTGAACTTACTAGGATGACTAATTTTTAAAGACTGCAAATAAAGTATAATCACAGAAAATTCAACAGCTAAAGAAGATGCACGGGCGAGATTCTCAGTCTGATGTCAATTTGTTATCACTAGTGGAGATAACAAAATATGTACAGTATCTTACTGCCAAATTTAACATCTCATCAAAAGTCAGGCTTATTTGTTTTCTAGACCTTCTTTTATTTGGCAATAAAACAGTTTTATATCAGCTTTTCACAAAAAATCCACAATACAATGAACGCACACCCCACACTCACCTATACACATACTTACCTAAGAATACAGTAGCAAGTGTGTGCACCTGACGAGAGGCGGCAAAAGCCAAACCTCTGTTTGCTCTCAATGTCAGTCAACACAAACGTAAAGTTCTGGCCAACTTGGTTGACAGAAAGACTGTTGGTTGAGAGAGGAGGGGAAGACAAGACTAAGTCCTTTCCATAAGATACAGATACACAAATAAACAGAATATATAGACAAAAACCGACTTCATATAGAATAAAACGGACATCTGTTAATGGTGCCAAATAAAACTTAATAAAAGCAGAACAATCAATGAATGAATGCTGTTTTATTTGAGCTTAGTTTAGTGGACAGTCTTTAGGCCAGCTCCTGAACTCCCATCAGGTCTGAATAGTTTTAAAAAGATATTGGCGGCAACTGGTGGTATTCCTCAGCCTCCTAGAGATACACCTATGGAATAAAATTTCGAAATCCTACTTCGCCTTGTTCTCAAGTTATCGCATTCACAAGATTTTCAGAAACCTTGACCACTAAGCTTGACGTCAAGGTCACTGAGAAACTCATCTAAGATTCTTAGTAGATGAACATATGGTATCAATTTCAAAATCCTAGGTGACTTTCATCTTGATGTTTCGAGTGAGACATTTTGAGACTTTTATGTCCAAGTCAAGATATGACATCCATGTTTTACTGAAAAAGGCAATCAAGCATCGTCACCTATTTAAATAAAACAGGCAAAAATGGACTGTTTTAGCATTTATACTACAGCACCTAACAAAAGCATTGTATTATTTTAATTTCCCCAAACCAACATCTCAAAATGACCCATCTTTAGCTTATAACAACAACATCTAACATTACTTTTTTTCCCTCTTGTTCTTAGTGTGGCTAAATACTGTATATAATTTTGCTAATAGCCCAAACAAGCCAAAATACTATAGCATTTAATAGTGTCATTAACATAAATAATAGTGTACCAGCACCAAAAACTTCATTGAATACCCACAGCAATGATTTTAATTCAATTCTCTTAGATTTAATCAACCCTATGTAGGTGCAGATGTGTATGTGTGTATACCTGTCCATGCTGAAAGGGAAGCAGAACTTGGACACAGTTTTAAGAGTTTCCTATGGTACAAAGAAAGGGATTATAAAGTACATTAATCCATGAACAAAGTTAGAGGGGCTCAAATGGAACATGTAATGTGAAGCTATCCATAGAGAACAGTGTGCATAGAGGCATTTACATTATTGACACTACATAATAATTAAAATTACATAAAAATAATGCTTGTCAAAGAGAAAGAGTGAAAGCATGGTATGTACAACTGTAGAAAAGTACAATACTATAAAAAAGAAAATGTAAGACCTGATCTCTGTAGTCGTCGGGAAACTGCCGACGAACCTCTGGCCCTGTTAGAAGCATACAGACAGGAAATGACTTCACTGAAATCACCAGCTTCCTTTCAACAAGACAACCCTAAAGACTATGACCCAATCCACGAGGCTTAGGGGTTTCCCCACTTTCAGTATATGTATGAGGAGTCGCTGGCAGACACATTCAGTCTTGTACGCACATGTTCTCTTAGTTAATTTCTGCACCCTTAACTCACAGTGCTGTGACATTAAACCTTAAGAGAAAAAAAAAAACTATGAAAAAACTTCTTTCATCATCTTTTTTATGTTTAGACAAAATATGCAAATTAATTATCTGAGAGTTATCACTCATCCCTTTTGTAAAAGAGAAACCTGACTGACTTTGAATTTAAACAGTTATTCTCATAAGAAAAAAAAAAAAAAAAAAAAAAAAAGCAGAATAAGTACAAATAAAAAATAAAAAATTGAACAAATCCAAGTGACCCAAAAATTTGCAGTTCACATGCATGAACTTGAGTGACATCCCATTCTTAATGGGTTTACTATGATAACAGCTTCAGCTCTTTTGGCAAAGCTTTACATGATTTTTAGGTTTGGTCAAAAATTCCCATAAACACCTATCTTCCAGAAGGGCATTTGTGAGGTCAAACACTGATGTTGGACAAGAAGGCCTGGCTCACAGTCTGCCCTCTAATTCATCCCAAAGGTGTTCTGTCGAGTTGAGGTCAGGACTCTGTGAAGACCAGTCAAGGTGTTCCATACCAAATTCCCCCCATCCATGTCTTATGGACCTTGCTTTGTGCATTGGTGCACAGTCATGTTGGAAAAGGAATTTTTTATTTTGTTGCTACACCAAAATCATGTCTGCACTCATCAGCAGATTTGATCATCACTGTATGTTCTGCCCAGGAGGTGAGCTTGAGCTTTACTGCAATCCTCATATGACAAGGGAGAAACAATGTAAGCAAGGGTATAAATCCCCCTTACAAATGACACTTCTAATATAAGCATTCTGCTTAAAACAGTAAATAAAAAACAAATGGATATTGCATCTTGAAGACTGCAGTTTCATCATTTCCTCTGCAAACAGGATAAAATTCTTAGAAATACAGCCAACAACCTCTCCTCAGTATCCAGGAAATTAGTCACTTGCTGCAGATAAAAAAAAGCTTTAGAGACAGAGTTGAGATATATCACCATAACTCAGCTGGTGCCATCATCTTAACCTCTTGAAATGTTTCTACTGACGTAACTTTTTTCCTGCTAGCCAAAAATTATGAAATCACAAAATAAAATTAAAGTTTACAATAGGGCTGAGCCATATCATACCGTTCACAGTAATACTGGTATAATGTTGGGCAACGATAAGAAAATGAAATATCGTGATAGAATATGGGTAAAACGCGCATGCAGTGTCTTTGTTTTCATACACACATGGCGGAAAAAGCATGGCGGCGACGGAGAATGAGAAGGGCAAAAGCGGATCGTTGAATGAAACAGATGAACCAGAATTGGTTTGTAAAAATGTTGCAACTTCAGTGTGGAACTGGTTTAGCTTTTGTCCGTCAGATACACAACAAAGCACTATTTTTGGTAGAGCATGCTAGCAGGCCGTTGTTATTACCGTGTTTTTTGGAAAATACGGCACACTTAAAATTAATCCTTTGATTTTTCTGAAAATCGACAGTGCCCCTTATAATCCCGTGTGCCTTATGTATGAATTCTAGTTGTGTTTACTGACCTCTAAATTATTTTATGTGGTACACATCTGTCAAAATCTGTCAAATGTTTCAGTACGACTTTGCTAAGCTACGAACCCGCACCGCTTGATGAATTGTCGGAGCATTACGGCTATTGTAGGCAGGAGCCTCGCGGAGTGATACGTACTGTGCTGCAACATAATATTACTGTATTGTGTGTGTGTATAACCTCTTTTAAGTTTTGTGGATATTATACATGGTTATGCTGAGGATATGTCGGCCAATTTCCACTGGAAATGCCTTTCGGTTAAACTGTCAGCAAGGAATTTGCATTTGCACTGTTAAATTTTTATATTACTTTAATGCACATAAAAAACAGCTGCTTGTTTAAGTGAAAATACATTGATGGGGTTTTCTTTGCACTATAAAGTTGTGGAGTTGTAAAGTATTTTGTCTAGTGTCAATTATATTGTCAGTTATATCGTTATCGCAAATTTTCAAATGTATATCGCTATAAATATTTTTGGTCATATCGCCCTGCTCTAGTTTACAAAACAGTACACTGGTGCAGGACCCTTTATGTACTAATCCGTGACTTGTTCATAATTACTATAACCAACACCCCAAAGTTTGGGCCATTCCACTCCATGTGTGGGCACACTTCATCAACAGATAGGACAGAAGAAGAAAAAAAGAGCAATTTCACATTTCCACATTACCAGAAATCTATTAAAAGTAGTGTAAGGGAAGTGGTAGTGACAGAGATATTGACATGATAAAGCAGTGTAGTTTGTTGTCTGCTGCAAAACGTGTAAAAAGTGTACCAGAGAACTATCCACAGTAATATGCAACAAATGGTGTGGCCCTTCTCTCAGTGTTTTGGAATAAGTATGAGATTGCACAAAGAGACAGGAGGCCTAAATAGCTAGCTTTATTCCACCTTCTCTTTTGGGAAAGGGTAGGCTCGACTTTATTTTTCCTGCGGAGGCTGAACATCCTCTGAAAGCTGCTACAGATGTTGTATCAGTCGGTGGTTGCTAATGCAATTCCCTATGCTGTGGTCTGCTGGGAGAGCTGTACCAAGAAGAAGAACAATCACTGGCTGAATAAAATAATCAAGAAGGCAGGCTTGTTTGTTGGACCCTGTGGAGGCAGTGTTAGAACAGAGAATGCTAAGAAATAGTTTAAAGTCAGTTGTGTACAGAGAAACTGAGGAGGTCTTTGGTTCCCCAGGGGATCAGACTGCATAAAACATTGGAGGGGAAAGTGCATTAGGTTGGGTAAAAAAAAAGTCCCAAGAAAAATACTCGATTCCAACTGAGTTTTTTTTTTTTCTAGTGTTAGGGAATGGAAGGTAGATAACCAGCAGTGAAAATTGTATTATGAGCAGATGTGGATGTGGATACTAAGGATGTGTGCAAAGAGTCAACTAGACTACTAACTGTTAATAATGTGACTAGGCAGTACCAGATGTAATAGTCATTTAATCTAATTGTTCACATTTTAATTGACGCCCAAACCCGGCAAACTGTTATGTTCTAAGTGTTATACAGCTGTCTTCCACCAGATATACCATAATTCAGTGAATAAAACAAACAACAAAACAATATCAATACAAACAATATCATCCACCAGGACGACTCAAGAAGAATGTGATTACTGGTTTCAAATGCCTTTATTTGGACAACTTTTGGAATTGTCCACTAAATGGTTCTCAAATGTAACAAGATATCTGAGTGTTTCTTAGTCTTAGACTAGTCAGCTAGTCAAACTTTGTTTCCTTGCTAAGTCAGCTAAGAAATTAGTTGGTAGGAACATTTCTAGTGGATACTATGATGACAAGAACTATAAAGATATGATAAAGATGATAAATCGATTTATTTTCCATGTTACTTAAGTACGTCTGGTTTGGTCAGGGTATTTTTATAACTATAACCAGAGAACATTTTGTGATTAATGCCTTCAAAAATTCTGGTAATTCTAACCTTGAAGGGGTTCTATGTATTGAAACATATTGGATTTTACATTCATTATTACTTGTTTATGTACACCTAGTTCCATGATCAATACGTAAAAGAAAATGTAATTTTTAAGGACTTACCAGAACTGTGGATGCCTGGGTTGGCCACCTCCATATACACCTCAAAGGTAGACTCAGGGTTCTCCCTGCAACAAATAATAAAAAAATAGCTTTATGGGCGCCAGTTTAGTTCAGTTGGATGAGCAGGCGACCATATGCAGCATGGCTGAGAGCGGCTGGCCCCAGGTTTGAGTATGACCCACGGCCCTTTGCCGCATGTCTCCCCTCTCTCTTTCCCGTCAGTTCTCACTGCATCCATCTAATAAACCCAAAAACAAAGGCCAAAAAATATATTTGTAAAAAAGCTTTATGTTTACTTATGTTGCAGACAAAAATGAAAGCAAATATAACACAAGAAACATATAACCAAGAATTAGACATCCATCAAAAAGATGAAGGAAGAAAACTGGTAAAGGACACTGCAAAGTGGCCTACACCAAAATTGAAGGAGCTGCAGGAATTTCTGGTAAGTACTGTACTATTAATGTTTCTCATGGTGTCTGTGCACATATGTCGAGATCTGTCCACCATATTGGGTGTGATACCACAGGGAGAAATATTCCCAGACTGACTGGCAGTGGTTCCTGGAGGTTACTGGCTTTGGGAGAAAATGGTTGCAAAGAAGGTGCTCCACCAAAAACAGCCTAATGATTGCTTTGGTTAAGTGACTGCTGAGCTACAGCCAGGAGGTAGAGCAGGTCTCGCAGCATATATACCTTTTTACAAGAAACTCACCTAGAAGACAGTGAATATCTTAGGCTAAAAACCTAGTTGGGTGGGTCAAGTATGTTTTTCTTCTTTCACAACAAGTAGTAGCATAGGTGTAGCTGTATTAATACATAAATGGTAAAGGTTGGTAAAGTGAGCTAGAGATAAATATGTGACAGGTTTTGATTTTTCAGGGAGTCTTACATGGTGAGGAAATTGCCATTATGAACATTTACTGTTCACTAAATTATTCTTCAGAGTTCATACTCAAAACATTTCCAAAATTTGTAGAACTATCCTCAACAAAGGTCTTGATAGGAAGAGATTTCAATCGTTTATTTAATCCTTTAGTCGACAAACATCCGCTGTGAAACAGACTGTGGGCAGGCACAGGGGTTTGGCGCATTTGAGAATTATGTCTAAGATCTACAGTTCCTCATCATCCATATCGTCAGACACGGTCAACAAGGCAAAGCAGTGGAAATCTTTCTGTCAGATGACATCATTTATCCAATGAAATAGAGTTGAAATTAGTTGTAGACCATGCATTATGTCTTGTTTTTTTTTTTGTCTTTTTATTTTACACATCGCCCCAAAGTTCAGGGATTGCAAGGAGTGGGTTTCAAAAATTGATTTTCCTATTCAAATCAGTTTTAGTTTGAATAATGCAATATCGATTCATTAAATCCTGAATTGATTTTTAAATATATTTATTTAGCCAGAAACACCAGAATCTCAGCTTAAAGCTCACAAAACTATTTCAAAAAACCACCAAAGAGTTATAACACCAAATGATTAAAGAGCAGGTAAACACATTCCACAGAAAGATGTAAATGCAAAGCGCAACCCGGCGGCACGAACACAGACAACTCATCGGCTGCTAAAAGTCGACATCTCACAGATTCTGAAGCTGCAGGTTTGTCACCCTCCGACCAAAATTCACTGAAAAAGCAGCAAATGAAGATCAAACTACGCTTCGCATTTGAAAAATATTGTCATAAATTCCCACAGTGTACTTCCAGTTTACCACCAAAAATTTGTGTTTCTGCATTATTCACTTGCTTACTAGGCACCAGTCTACCGTTGTGTGTGGTGCTGTCGACTTTTTTTTTTTTTTTTAAATGACCTCCGACCAGAAAGCCTAATTTCTGCTGTTCAATACCAAATAAGTGTAAACTTTTACAAAATATGCCAAATTGCAAAACGCTGAGCTATGTCTTTAATAAAACCTCTGTAACTTAGCTCTGCTTCACTTCAGCAGCATCAGGTAATGTTTATCTGTTGATTCATGGATTTCTTCTGTTTTTGACATTCTGCAGAATATTTTTAAGCTGGTTATCTGCTATAAAAAGCCAGGCCAGGAAAATCTCCTTTATGTTTTTCTGTGTTTTATCCTCAGCTACTTTGACACAAAGGCATCTGCTATGATGCTTACACCTCTGATACAGTCTCACAACTGTCAGCTTTGTTTTTATACATAGACATAAAAAATTTAAAGTATATGGATATATACTGATAAATGATCATAATTATAATATGTCTGACTGTCTGAGTTAAAATTAAATCGAATTGAAATCTTGAAATTGAATTAGTTATAGTAATCAGTGATGATATCCAGCCCAAACTGTAAGGATTGTTCTTAAAAAGCAGGCAAAGTAGGGCCTCCACATAACCCTACTAACATGGTGTCTCAACACAGTGCGGGAATTTTCTTACTAAATCTGTCGTTATAGTGATATAAATCTCATAAATACACCATATCTGTATGATAGAAAAGGACAACTGATCTATAGATTTATAGATCAGTTGTCCTTTTCTATCATGCCACGAGAGTAGCCTGCAGTCATCGTCTCTGCTGCACTTCTCAGTCCTGAAAAGTAGCATCCGGTTTTGGGGGGAAAAAAACATCTAATACAGTTACCATGCTTAAAGTGGCTACATATCCACTCACTGTCAGTCACCACTAACCGCGCGGAAAGCTTTGTGAGTTACTAGTACACCTCAGTGTCATTAAAAATATATAAATAAAAGGTTCTTGGGTTTTTTTTCCAGGTCCCGTCAGTGTTTTTAGCCTGTGTCACAACAAGCCAGGGCCTCATACTCTATATCTTCTCCATGACTCTGTGGAACACTGCTAACACAACAGTTTTAACTAACGCACCGAGAAATATACTTACTTGATTCGAGACCCCATCCTGTATTTAGTCTCCCCGCCGTGGCTGGCAGCAGACAGGCAGTACGCAGACGCGTCACTCCGTATTTTTCTCAAGCTAACCTGCCCGTCACACACAAAAGTACACCGCCATGGTGAATCGCCATGCGTAAGTCACGCTCCACTTTGTGCCGCTCCTGGGATTTGTAGTCTTCTAAATAGAAGACGTGAATGTCAATAACATACAGCTACCTAGTATTAGAAACTACAGCTTCCACAATACGTACAAGACGATTGGGTCGCGTGGTGCTGTAGCCGATAAAGTTTCTGTTACTCAGCATTTACTGTAACGGTAGCTCCAGTGCAGTTTATTACATCATTTTGAGGTTTTATAGCTAATAATTAAAAACAGTTTTGGAGATAATTTATAGTTTAATATAAAGTAGTAATATTTTCTACCAATATTAATTTTGAAATAATCTAAAAGATAAATTATATTATTTATGTCACAAACATTTTGTTTTTAAATGTAATGTAATGTAAAAAGAAAATAAATGAAAATGACAGCTACGTGGATTAACAAGAGGAAAAATTGGTCCAAAAAACAGCAGATTTGTGTGTCCTGTGTTTTTTCTTACAGTGAAGCTGTTTTTTCCAAAACACTAGAGCAAAATAGAAAAATGATAAAACAAAAATTCCCACAAAGTTTACATCTTTGTTCTACTATTCTCTAAACTGTTCAAAAATATTTAAATGAACCTTCTGAAAACACATCAGACCTCAATAGGAAAAAAAAATTACACTGGATGTCTATGCTGATGTGGACTGGATAATCTGTTAGGATGCCACATTGTTTGATGGAAATGAAAATTATCAACCTACACAGGGCTAAATTCAAAGACAGTCCAAAAATCAAAGAGGAAAAAACTGATGCAACAGACTAGTCTGTTTTTGCTGAAATTTCATTGCTGCAATTCAAAGTGGTATTCAGCAGTTTATATAGCCTCTACATGCTTGTATGCATGACTGACAACATCGGGGCATCCTCCTACTATGATAACAGACAGTATCATGGGGGATGTCCTCCCAGATCTGGACCAGGCCATCACTGCCCCACAAACTGAACCAAAATATAATGTCCAAGAGGCTTTCTATTAGAAATAGCTCAGGCGAGTTTGGGGGCAGGAGGAACCTAGTGCACAAGCTTTGGCTGTGACAATGGCTCCAAGGATTTCATCCCAATGTTGAATGGCAGTCAGGGTGCCGTTGCCTAACCTGTAGAGGTCTGTGCGTCCCTCCATGGATATGCCTCACCAGACTATCACTGACACACCACCAAACACCAAAACTTTTACAGGCAGCATGACATTCTCCACAGCTTCTCCAGACCCTTTCACTTCTGTCACATGTGCTCTTGGTGAATCTGCTCTCATCTGTGAAAAGCAAAGGGTGCCAGTGGTTGGCCTGCCAATTCTGATATTCTATGGCAAGTGGGCTCCGTGGAGCTGGACAATAAGCACAGAGCCTACTAGATGGCATCGGGCACTCGTGCGTATACACACACACACACACACACACATATATATATATATACTTTAAATATATATATATTTTCTCAGTTTACAGCACTTTTGTTATAAATGTTGGTCAGGTTGTTTTAGTTTAATTATGTTTTGGGTGTGGTTCACACTGCAGAGACAAAACAGGTGAAGCTTGAACTAGTCTGGCTCTGTCCCTATTCTTAGTTCTGTATCAGCCTGCAAGCCTGGACCATAAGATTTGCAACAACACCTCCTTGAATTCTTTTGTTAAAACCCTGTAATTAAAGTCTGCACTTCAATCGCATATTGACGTTTGATTGATGCTGAATCCACTGTGGTGGTGTACAGAGGCAAAAAATATATAAAATCCCAACAAACAAACAAAAAACAACACTGACCCAAGTAACCATGGCAAAATACTATTGCCAAAGCATCAAAAATACATATACAAATAATTAACACAACATAGCTTAAAACAGCACAAGGATAAATGTATATTAATTCAGTTTAATTAAATATGCTTGATAAATAAACAATTATAAAATGTATGCACCTGTGTGTGTTCAGGTCTCTCATTGTTCTTTGTTCTTTTTTTTTACATTTTGATTCAAAAGTTTGCTTTAGTAATTTTGTATTACAGATCCGAACAGATTAAATTATGTTCTTCCTTGCTTTGTTGTTTTGTAGTTGTTTTTTTTTTAATTCCCCGAATGATTAACGTTTAATAGAAATTTCATCTCCGTTTCAACCTCATCTGTCAAACGGCCACCACGTTTTTTTCTTTCGTTTCAACATGTTAATTTATACAAATCTATTTTCAGACCAGACTCTTAAAAAAAAGCCCCATCCCGTATGCAGGAGACTTAGAGAAGAAGCAGGGCGCGGAGACTACTGACCCACTTTGCTCAAACACTTCTCACAATTTCGCGTCCACTTTAGCAACCAGAGACTGAAAACTTTGTCGTATCTTTCTGTTATTCAGTTATCAGCAAGCTCTATTGAACAAGCTGCTGGACAGCGAGCGGGGGGCGGGGGGCGATTGAGAGAGACTCGGGGGCGGGAGAGAGAGACTCGGGGCGGGAGAGAGAGACTCGGGGGCGGGAGAGAGAGACTCGGGGGCGGGGGTCTGACTCACATTGTTGGTGTGAGGAGTTGCACAACAACACGAACTAACAGAAGTTGTAAAATGTGGAAGGCCTTCACGCAGCAGGACATTACTGACTCCTCTCCAGGTAAGACACAGTCAGTAGTAAGGAGACGGTGGCAGCTCGCAGAATTGTGCAGCAGCTCGCTTCAGTAAGTTCGTGTGTGGCTGAATCATAACACGCGTCATGGAACAGGATACAGCCTCATTTTGGAGAGCTGCACAACCTTCGTAGCAGTTAACTAGTTAGCAGCAACGTTAGCGTGCTGCTTACCCGGACAGAAACGAGACCTTATAGATTCCTGGTCTATAGTTTAAACATATTATTATATATTTTTTTCTATTTTAAACAATCGTGCTGCACCAGGCCCGGAAAAGAGCACGCAGCAGAACACTTGGACTGAAATTCACATCCATTTAATTTCCATGTTTCCATTGCCACTTTAAAGTAATAATCGGCGACCTGTCACTCAAGCTAAATGAAGTAATGGTGAGTGTTATTGGGGTAATTCTCGTCTCTGCAGGCTCTTCTTTCACAACAGGAAACCACTGCAAAACTCGTAACTTCTGCAGCTCCTGGTTTATCTTCCTGTGAATATAATTTTTGTACTTTTGACTTAGACCAATTTGGATTATACATTAAGTTAGTCAATTACAACGTGAGGTAATTGGGTAGAACAGAGATGCGGCATTGGGTGTATTATGTGATAGCATCTCTGGCATTAGTTTAAAAATACACACAAAAAAACCCCCAAACAAAACAAAACACATCCATATAACAATGACAATATTTATGTATTAAACATGAGTAACAAGCTGTACCCCCACCCCTCCTGTCTGGGTGTGTGGTTTCTGTGTTGAAGTGAACATTATATGTAGAAACAGTATAAGAAAACCATTGTACTTGTTTAAATTTCTTGAAGAGGTTTCAACTCTCATCCAAGAGCTTTTGCAGTTCTAAAACCAAATGTTGGAGAGTACCAGGTATTGGGGTTTGTCCTTTAAGATGTTTGTTGACCCACTCCTTATCATATGCTCATCACATGAGCCAAGGTGTGAAAAAAAGGTATGGGTCATTACAACTAGAAGTTTTAGGTGAAACCACTGTGAGACTTTGCCTCACTCTATCATGTGACCTGTTGAAATTACCCAATTAAGTTTTTGTTGTTTTACCAACAGTAGCCAAAAGCCATTGGGCAATAGTTTCATAGAGCACTCGACATCGTTGAATATGAAAGGAAAGGTTGAGTAGTAAGACTGTCTACACAGGAAGCGACTAATAGTCATGTGGCATCCAGAGATTGCCAATGACATTGAGCAACTTCAATCAACAACGATTTTCTGCTGGCATATGAGGGCGTGGCAGCTATGTCAGATTGTTGTTCTTTTGGCTGCTCCCGTTAGGGGTCCCCACAGCAGATGCCACCATCTTACCTTAGCATGTCTCATCAACCCTCTGCATGCTCTTCTTCACTACATGAAGAGTTATGTTTATGTCAAAAGCTCCATGTGAGAAAAAAGATAATCAGAAACAATGGTGCGGGTATTCCTTGACACTTGTGCAAAAAGTCAAAAACATATGTGCATACAACTTAGCAAAAATGCTTTTGTGGGTTGAGTAGCATAGTTGTGCCCATGAAAATGCCAAACTCTACCAATGCCAAACAGCTTATTCTGCTGTTCACTCTTTTTCTTAACTTCTGGTAATCAGATGTCCTGATTAGTTCATGATTAGCATGGACCTTGTTACAGCGATCAGTTGGTATCTGCTCCAAGCATGTCATATTTGCATTTGGCAATGCATTTATTACTTTCTAGGCTGGACTATTATAATTAATTATTATCAGATTGTTTTGAAAATTCCTTAAAAAAACTTCAATTGATCCAAAACGTTTGCTTTTGGTTTGTTTTTATTGGACTCTTAGGTAGAGGGTACAAAATTGTTAAAATAACTCATCTAGTCATAATAACTTAGCACACACAGAGATGCAGTACCAGCTATTTTGAGTCACTTTTAGTGATCTGGTGGTCTGAAAATAGCTTTGGTTTTTTTCCAGTAAAACTAGAACAAAGGCTTGAATTATTGTAGTCACCACAGGACCCAAACCTGTTGCCGAAACCTGGCAACAGAGTCCTTTTGTAACTGGAGAAAGGTTAATGAAGAGTTAATGACTCCACATTGCAATTAAGTACAGTATCCAGGTGAATGAGTCATTAAAAAAATTACCCTATTCAAGAGTTGTTATGATTTGGATAACTATCCATAGAAAGTAAATCTGATTCTTGTAATAAACTATAAAAATGCTCTTATATGATGTTCAGTTGGGTAGTTAAACATACCCAACTGTGCAGTCTTGCCCTATGGATGTGACATGTACACTGCTAAATTGAACGTTACAGCTGTGACTCAGGGGTTGAGTCGGGTCATCCACCAATCAATCAATCCCTCACTCCTCCATTCAGCATGTTGAAGTGTCTTTGGGCAAATTGAACCCCAATGCTTTCATCATAATGATGTAGGAGTCTGCACGTGACAAGTACAGGGTGGGCCATTTATATGGATACACCGTAATAACATGGGAATGGTTGGTGATATTAAAGTCCTGTTTGTGGCACATTAGTATATGTGAGGGGGCAAACTCCTCAAGATGGGTGGTGGCCATGGTGGTCATTTAGAAGTCGGCCATCTTGGATACAACTTTTGTTTTTTTCAATAGGAAGAGGGCCATGTGACACATCAAACTTATTGGTAATGTCACAAGAAAAACAATGGTGTGCTCGGTTTCAACGTAACTTTATTCTTTCATGAGTTATTTACAAGTTTCTGACCACATATAAAATGTGTTCAATGTGCTGCCCATTGTGTTGGATTGTCAATGCAACCCTCTTCTCCCACGCTTCACACACTGATAGCAACACCGCAGGAGAAATGCCAGCACAGGCATCCAGTATCCGTAGTTTCAGATGCTGCACATCTCGTATCTTCACACCATAGACAATTGCCTTCAGATGACCCCAAAGATAAAAGTCTAAGGGGGTCAGATCGGGAGACCTTGGGGGCCATTCAACTGACCCATGACGACCAATCCACTTTCCAGGAAACTGTTCATCTAGGAATGCTCGGACCTGGCACCCATAATGTGGTGGTGCACCATCTTGCTGGAAAAACTCAGGGAATGTGCCAGCTTCAGTGCATAAAGAGAGAACAATGTTCAAGAATCAGTGACAAAGTTGAAGTTGCACCAGGGCTGGATATTTCAACAAGACAACGACCCTTAACACTGTTCAAAATCAGGCAGAGGATCAAGTACAATGTTCTGGAATGGCCATCTCAGTCCCCAGACCTGAATATTATTGAAAAGCTATGGTGTGACTTAAAGCGGGCTGTCCATGCTTGGAAACCATCAAACCTGACTGAACTGATGTTTTGTAAAGACGAAAGGTCCAAAATACCTTCAACCAGAATCCAGACTCTCAGTGGAAGCTATAGGAAGTGTTTGGAGGCATTATTTCTGCAAAAGGAGGATCTACTAAATATTGATATAATTTTTCTGTTGGGGTGCCCAAATGTATGCACCTACCTAATTTAGTTTAAGTAACTATTGCACACTTTCTGTAAATCCTATAAGCTTCATTTCACTTCTCAAATATCATTGTGTTCATCTACTATATGATATATTTAAATGAAATTGCTGATCCAAACAACCAATGATTTATGAAGGAAAATCATGAAAATTATCAAGGGTGCCCAGACTTTTGCATACCACTGTATATGAAAGAACACCTAGAGAAGTAAGTTCAAGAGCTACATGTCTTAAACTAACAGGTCATCTTGATTTTTATCTATATGTGCCAAATCACAGTTATATACAAACTGTAATGGTTATAAAGCATAAAGACTAGGGCTGGGTATCGTCACTGATCTCCCGAATCGATTTGATCCACGATTTGATTCGATTCAATTTGAATCGGGAAATTTTGCCTCAGACAGTCAGAAATATTATAATTCTGATCACGTATCAGTACATATCCATATCTTTTATAAAAAGAAAGCTGACACTTGCCAGACTTTATCAAAGGTGTAAACATCACAGCAGATGCCTTTGTGTCAGAGTAACTGAGGATAAAACACAGAAAAACATGAAGGCGACTTTCCTGGTCTGGGATTCTATTGCAGAATTTGACCTTAAAAATATTCTGCGGTAGATCAAAAACAAAAGAAAACCATTAATCAACATATGAACATTACCTGATGCTACTGAAGTGAAGCAGAGCAAAGTTACAGAGGTTGTATTAGGGACACAGCTAAGCATTTTGCATAATTTTAAAAAGTTTAAATTTTTTCAGTATTGAACAGCAGAAATGAGGCTTTCTTTTCGGAAGAAAGGAAAAGGAAAAAAAAAACAGCGGCCGACAGTGCTATAAACAACGGTAGACTTGTGCGTAATAAACAAGCGAATAATGCAGAAAACAGAGATTTTTAGATTGGAAGCTGTTCTTGAAGTACACAGAGAGAGAGTGAGAGCTGTGCATGAAGTGTGATTTTTTTTTTTTATCGTGCTGGAAGCGAAACAGCAAAAGTAAGGAATTCATGACGATGTTTATGTGAAGCGTAGTTTGGATCTTCTTTTGCTGCTGGTTCAATCAGTATTGTTTGGAGAGAGATAAAACCTGCAGCTTCAGAATCTAGCGCAAAAAGGACGTAAACACAAAGCATGGACCCGCCGAAACATTAGAATCAGCGAGCTGTCGGCTTTCAGCCCCGACCGTGTCCATGCCCGTGCCGTCGGGTGAGAAAGGCGACATCTCACTGATTCCGATCCGTCGGCGGGTCCGTGCTTTGTGTTTACATCTTTGTGCAGAATCTGTGTACCTGCTCTCATTTACTGTTTTAGCTGTTTGGTGGTTGTTGAAATTTTGTGAGGTTTAACCTGAGATTCTGGCGTTTCGGGCAAAATAAATTTATATTTAAAAATCGATTCAGAATTTTAATGAATCGATATCACGTTATCCAAGCTAGAATCGATTTTAATCCCTAAGTCGATAATCAAAACCCACCCCTAATAAAGACCATCCTGTGACCATGTAGTAATACAATAATTCATATAAGTAAAGACCAAGAAATGCATGTACATTTTAGCTGCATAAACAGACATCTTATTTCATATGTATGTACATTCAATTCAGTTTCATACAACCAAATCACAACAACAGTTGCCTGACACTTTATATTAAGATAAAGACCCTACAATAATACAGAGAAAACCCAACAACCAGATGATCCCCTATGAAGAAGCACTTTGGTGAAATGGAGAAAGAAAAAACCATCTTGTAGCTGGTAGAAACCTGTGGCAGAACCGGCCTCAAGGAGGTGCAGCCATCTGCCGTGACCGGTTCAGAGTGAGGGGTGAAGAAAAAAAAAACACTGTGGAAAAGAGTCAGAGATTAATAGTGATTAAGATTAAAAACAAAGATTAATGGTTAAATGCAGAGAGGGGTATAAACACATATTGAGTGAAGAAGAAACACTCAGTGCATCATGGGAATAGCCTAGACCTATTGCAGTGTAACTAAGGGAGGATTCAGGCTCTCCTGATCCAGCCATAACTATATGCTTTATTAAAAAGCAAAATTTTAAACTTAATCTTAAAAGTAGCGAAGGTGTCTGTGTCTTAAATCCAAGTAGAATCTGGTTCCACAGAAAGAGGGCCTGGGAGCTAAAGGCTCTGCCTCCATTCTACTTTTAAATACTACAAGTAAGTCAGCAGTCTGACAGCGAAGTGCTCTAATGGGGTGATATGCTACTATGAGGTCATTAAGATAACATGGCCTGATTATTCAAGACCTTGTGGTGGGAGTATTTTAAATTTGGATTTAAATTCTGGATTTAACAGGAAGCCAAGCCAGAAGCAGATATAGGAGAAAAATGCTCTCTCTTTCTAGTCCCTGTCATAACTCTTGCTGCAGCATTTTGAATTAACTGAAGGAGGTAGTTCAACCTAGAAGTAATAAATGCATTAACTAGTTTTTCATGCTTACACTTTATCCCAGTTTCTGCATATTATGACTGGAGTTTTTTGGGTTTTTTTTAAATGTTTTAAGCAAATGTACCATGATTTTAAATAAGTCATTTCAACTATTCTTTTTTGCAGAGGTGGGTAGGTGTGATGCAAACATGGAGGTGCAGAACAACAACCAGCCCACCTTAGACAAACACAATAATCTCTACAAGATACCAAGCCAGGAAAATCAGGTAGGTAGTAGTATTGACCCAAAAAATAGTATTGGCCTTTTTTCTTTTTCTTTTTTTTTGCCAAAAGAAGAGCATTACATGTTCCAAAATGTATAGTGTCTATATGACATTGTAAGTTAAAGCACTGTACAAGATAATTTTAGACACTGTGACTAACAGAGTGTAATGTTTTTCTTCTATTAGCATGTGGTAGTTGATGATAACTACCATCAACATATTCAAAATGTTCTGTCTGTATTAGCCTTAGACTTTGAAACAACACATAGTACTGAAAGATATGTTAAAATCACTAAGCTGAAAGAAAAAAATGACGTCTATTGAGTTATAATACAGGGAGTGCAGAATTATTAGGCAAGTTGTATTTTTGAGGAATCATTTTATTATTGAACAACAACCATGTTCTCAATGAACCCAAAAAACTCATTAATATCAAAGCTGAATGTTTTTGGAAGTAGTTTTTAGTTTGTTTTCAGTTTTAGCTATTTTAGGGGGATATCTGTGTGTGCAGGTGACTATTACTGTGCATAATTATTAGGCAACTTAACAAAAAACAAATATATACCCATTTCAATTATTTATTTTTACCAGTGAAACCAATATAACATCTCCACATTCACAAATATACATTTCTGACATTCAAAAACAAAACAAAAACAAATCAGCGACCAATATAGCCACCTTTCTTTGCAAGGACACTCAAAAGCCTGCCATCCATGGATTCTGTCAGTGTTTTGATCTGTTCACCATCAACATTGCGTGCAGCAGCAACCACAGCCTCCCAGACACTGTTCAGAGAGGTGTACTGTTTTCCCTCCTTGTAAATCTCACATTTGATGATGGACCACAGGTTCTCAATGGGGTTCAGATCAGGTGAACAAGGAGGCCATGTCATTAGTTTTTCTTCTTTTATACCCTTTCTTGCCAGCCACGCTGTGGAGTACTTGGACGCGTGTGATGGAGCATTGTCCTGCATGAAAATCATGTTTTTCTTGAAGGATGCAGACTTCTTCCTGTACCACTGCTTGAAGAAGGTGTCTTCCAGAAACTGGCAGTAGGACTGGGAGTTGAGCTTGACTCCATCCTCAACCCGAAAAGGCCCCACAAGCTCATCTTTGATGATACCAGGCCAAACCAGTACTCCACCTCCACCTTGCTGGCGTCTGAGTCGGACTGGAGCTCTCTGCCCTTTACCAATCCAGCCACGGGCCCATCCATCTGGCCCATCAAGACTCACTCTCATTTCATCAGTCCATAAAACCTTAGAAAAATCAGTCTTGAGATATTTCTTGGCCCAGTCTTGACGTTTCAGCTTGTGTGTCTTGTTCAGTGGTGGTCGTCTTTCAGCCTTTCTTACCTTGGCCATGTCTCTGAGTATTGCACACCTTGTGCTTTTGGGCACTCCAGTGATGTTGCAGCTCTGAAATATGGCCAAACTGGTGGCAAGTGGCATCTTGGCAACTGCACGCTTGACTTTTCTCAGTTCATGGGCAGTTATTTTGCGCCTTGGTTTTTCCACACGCTTCTTGCGACCCTGTTGACTATTTTGAATGAAACGCTTGATTGTTCGATGATCACGCTTCAGAAGCTTTGCAATTTTGAGACTGCTGCATCCCTCTGCAAGATATCTCACTATTTTTGACTTTTCTGAGCCCGTCAAGTCCTTCTTTTGACCCATTTTGCCAAAGGAAAGGACGTTGCCTAATAATTATACACACCTGATATAGGGTGTTGATGTCATTAGACCACACCCCTTCTCATTACAGCGATGCACATCACCTAATATGCTTAATTGGTAGTAGGCTTTCGAGCCTATACAGCTTGGAGTAAGACAACATGCATGAAGAGGATGATGTGGACAAAATACTCATTTGCCTAATAATTCTGCACTCCCTGTATACTGCTTTGTTTTACTGCTGATGGTGTTTTCTTGTTCAGAAAAATGTTCCAAGCTATAATTACTGCTGCACAATGGCAAACTTCCACATTGAGAAGAAGATCGGTCGGGGTCAGTTCAGTGAGGTCTATAAAGCAACATATCTGCTTGATGGACAGCTGGTGGCACTCAAGAAGGTCCAGGTACAACTCTTTGTACTTAGTCGCCATACATGTGGTGTTAGATCTCACTGCAGTGCAATATCATTTCCTGTTTATGTTTATTACAGTGGAAATTGGTGTTTTGCAAGTTAATGTGTTTAACTTGATTACTTAAAGTATTTTATTTTACAAAGTAAACTGTACACGCCTTATCAAATACATTCTTCTGCTTAATCATCTGCAACTTGTAGGTATAATGTTAATTTATTTTAGTCTTTGCTAGCTTAGCTTTAACCACTGTTTAACCACTGGTAGCATAGTTGTTTACATGAATATGTCAAATATTAAGTGAATTTCAGCCTCCTTTAGTGCTAATAATACTAGTAAAATATATTTAGCCCGTTTGTATATTTGGAGGCCAGACTTAGTGAAGTGGAGATGCTACTGTTCCACACCATTTAAAGTTATACAGGTAGCTAGTCTGTAGTTGGTGTGTATTTAAGTAGGGTTGGGCGATATGAGGAAAATCTAATAACACAATATTTTTTGCCTATATCATGATCCACAATATGTATCACGATATGTTTAAACAACCTTCAAAAACAAATCTTGTTTTCAACCATAGTGCCTAAACTTATTCAAACTGACCATTCATTATTATTTCTACTTTGAATACAAAATCTTAACGAATTCAAATGTTTTATTTTAACTGGGGTTTTTTTTTACCATGAGTTGCACACAGAGGTTTTTCACAGCTGATTTTTTTTATCATTTTCTTTGGTGTGTGGGAAGACGTTGACATGCAGAGTTTAAAACAGTCTTCATTTTCAGTGGTGGAATAAATTTGTGATGCTGCTACCTTTTGCGGCAACAGTTTTATGGCATATTTTGCAAATTACTGCATTTATTTTGACATCCTCCTTGTGAAAGCTAAACCACAGTGAGTCTCATTCCCTCTCTCATGTGAACCTCTCTTCTGATATATAGAAAGGAAAATATGTGACTATATGAAAGGACTTATGACTATACGCCTAAAACACTGCAAACTGCTTAACTCACGGTAAAAATTAAATTGGCTGCCTGTAAAACCAAGATGCATGAAGCTGAATTCAGTTCTGCTGTGTTACCAGTATAATACCAGTATTACTCAGGAGTAGAAGTATGTTGGGCTTAGCTTTAAACCTGCAGGGTGAGGATTGAGTGAGGCGACTAGTGGCAGCTATCACAGTTGCACCAAACACAAAGACATACTTTTTCTTGGGATTTAATGAAATTGTAATTTATTCAAATACTATCCTTCCAAAATTTTATACTCACAAAAGTTCCTGCAAATAGAAAAGCAATAAGACTAGCCTAAAAAGAAAAGTTGATAAATCTTTCCCAAAGTGTTTATTGATTCATATCTTCAACTCTTTCGTCTTAATTGCATCAGAGTAGGGTGCAAGAAAGCATTCCACCTTAACAGCTGTTGATAGCTACTAGTTTTCATGTTAAGTAAAATTCAGACAAAACAAGGAACACATTGCTTGAATTACATTAACACTGTATTTCATCTTCCACTGACTGATGTTTATTTCCCTCAGGAGCCTAAGATACCTGAGCTCTTGATCTTCCTTCTGTTTAATAAACCAATTAGAGTATAGTTATAGTAATCCATATGAGATCTTTCATGAGACCTTTCTGTCTGCTCCCACGCTACCCAAATGTTCTCCATTATAGTGTTTATTCAAACTCAACACTCCCTAGACCTGTTTAGAGTTAAGTATTTTAATATTTCATTGCACAGAAAGACTTCATCTTCTGTGTTCTCATTCTGAAACATGAGTGAGAAGTTTTTGTGGAAAACAAACCATCTTTTACTTGTTAATAACAATGGTAAATGAGGAAAGCTGTGCCTTTGGCATTCACCCACTCATAACTGTTTATTAATTGACACATTATTCTACCGTGAGAAAGAGGTAAACATGCACATCTACGGAGGATCTCAGAAATACTTATAATTTAATAAAGATAGTCTGACAAAGAAGATGGAGATGGTTTTATGATCTATTAATAAAGTCAAACTAAGATTTGATCATGTAATCAGTTGTAATGACTAATGCATGTAATCTTGTTACTGTGGATATATGCTAATTGAAACAGCAGCAACTCAATGGTGCTGAAAGGTATATACAGGTCTTATACTGACATGCGCTCCCATCCAGACATCATCTTAAGGGAAGGTCTTGCATATTTCAGCAAGATAATGCTAAACCGCACACTACATCTATTTAAACAGCATGACTTTGTAGAGAAGATGTTAAGTGCTGAACTGATGTGCCTGCAGTCCAGACCTTTTACCAGTTGAAAGCATTTGACTTATTAGGAAACAAAAAAAATGTGACAAAGAATACTTGGGACCTTTAAGCAGCTAGAATCCCGTACTAGACAAGAATGGCACAACATTCCTCTCCATCAACTGGTCTCTTCAGTTCCTACATTTTTATTCACTGTTGTTAAAAAATGCGGGATGGTACACAGTGGTAAACATGACCTTGCCCCAACTTTTTTTAGACCTGTTGCTGCCATCAAATTAAAAAATTAGCCAATATTTTTTGTAAAATTGTTCATTTTATCACTTTAAACATTTGGTATTGTTTTATGTGTTCTGTTGTGAATAAAACATGGGTTTATGACATTTGCGAATCATTTCATTATGTTTTATTTACATTTACATATCTTTTCCAAATTTTGGGGAATTGGGACTGTATTTCCTGACGTGGTTATTTCTTAAAACATTTAATTTTACAATAATGGACTACACAGCACTGGGGGTGAGTTTCATTACACTAGATATCTATCTGAAAGAACTATAACTAAATGTAAGGCAGTGATTCCTCCATTGTTGTTTTCTTAAGCGTCATGAGCCAACACAATGTGGAGGAGCTATCAGAACTTTACTCATACAGAAGCTGATTATCGTGTCAATAGTGTCACAGTCTCAATATAATACAGCCTTAATAATTACTGATGGTTTATTTAGATTGTTTCTCTTCTATTGACTGCTTTTAGCTGACTTGAGTAATTAATTTTTCCAAATCATCTTTTCTTCCCTCACCACTAAACTGCTTGTTGAAGATTTGCAGGAGGTCTCTTTCAGTTAAAATGAAGTTCTTTCTTTCCACATTTGCTCACAATGTATCTTTGCAGATCTTCGAGATGATGGATGCTAAGGCTCGTCAGGACTGCATCAAAGAGATTGATTTACTGAAGGTAAAGTCTGTCAAAGCAAATTATACTCTGGTTGATAATAAGTGAATGAGTGCAAAATTGGGTGGCTGTTACTCAGGAGAAAGACCAGGTCATCACTAATTGGAAGGTTGGTGGTTCAATCCTTGGCTGCTCAAGTCTGTGTGCCTAATATCCTTGGGCAAGATTCTAACCCCAAGTGGCTCTCCGACGTCGCCATCAGAGTATGAATATTAGATTGAAAGTACTTAAGGATAAAAAACAGTGCTTGTATGAATGGGTGTGAATGAGGCAAGTTGTATAAACTGCTTTAAGTGCTCAGGCAGAGTAGAAAAGTGGCATATAAGAACCAGTCTCAAATCTGAGGCTACATCAGAATGCTTTTTACTCCCAGCCATTAAAGACTTGTGGTCACCAAAGATGGGCAGTAACACATTACAAGTAAGTTACAAGTAACACATTACTGTAATCTGATTACTTTTTTCAAGTAACGAGTAAAGTAAGGGATTGTAATTAGATTATTGTTACTTTTCCATAAGCGTCCTGCGTTACTGTGTTACTAAACCGTGATTTTGTTTGTGAAAGTGTCTAATGACAATGACGTACGAACGTGCAACGTCCATGGTAGCAACACACATTTAGATCAACAATGGATAATATGGAGTGTGGGAGAGAGTACGACCATGCAGTGTTTAAAGCTTGGAAGTACTGACATTACTTTGAGTTTGTAGTCCGTAAAAAGTGACAAAAACATTAGCGTCCACTGTACACTCTGCGTAGGAAGAAAACTTCTTTCTACAGCGAAAAAAATTAAACTTCAAATCTGAACAAGCACCTAGCATGCTGCCACGGGAATGTGAAATTCAGAGAAACCCCCTGATCCCCCCACTGACATGACCGCAAACCTCCACCGGCCCCACTCCTGCTAAACAGGTGAAAATAGATTTAAGAGCGACAGGACTCAGTGTCGCTGAACCTTTGATTTCATTTATTTTTTGCTGTGTTTTACTTGCATCTATTTGAAAGAGTGAGTGTAAACATAAAAAAAAGATTTAATTTTATATGCTGGAATAAGCGGAAAATAGGTTTAAATGTTAAACAAATTTCTTCCAGTCAGAGAATGTTGCATATAATTACATTTTTGCTTGATGCATAGAGTTAAAGGATTAACAAGTTTTAAAAAGAGACTTTTTCATTTGATTCAATTTTATATGATTGATTATGCAGAAAAAATACAATTGGGCTGAAAGGTCTATTGCTTTATTATGTATTCAGGTTATGTATCATGTTTTTAAAAAGTAACCAAGTAGTAAAGTAACTAATTACTTTTGAAAATAAGTAATCAGTAGAGGGATTACTTTCTTGGAGAAGTAATCAGTAAATAGCGACTAATTACTTTTTTCAAGTAACTTGACCAACACTGGTGGTCACCCTGCCAGACAGGTAGATGGCATGGACCCAAGTTTGTGAATGCTATAACTTGAGAGTGAGGCAACGTAAGAGTTTCAAGTTCACCATAGGTGTATCTACTAAAAATCTCAGATGTGTTTAAAACTCAGTGACAATGACCTTGGCGAAGGTCACTGAGTTTTCAGGAAATCGTGTGATTTGATTCCGCCAGTATTTTATAAAATGTGTTTGAAACATTTGCATGGACGGCTCTGCTATACACCTTGCTTGTGACAGCTCCATTGACGCTACCATTTTTCTTTTGTTTGTCCACTGCAGCAGCTGAATCACCCCAATGTAATCAAGTACCTTGATTCTTTTATTGAAGATAATGAGCTCAACATTGTTCTGGAGCTTGCGGATGCTGGAGATCTGTCCCAGATGATAAAGGTCAGAAAACCCTATGACTCGTTCAAATCTCAGTCAAAGATCAGAGGAAATGTTTTCTTGTGAATTCAACAACTCGAGAACGATGCAACATAGGATTTTGAAATTGATGTCATAGGTGTGTTTACTAATAGGCTGAGGGATAGTGCTAGGAGTTGCCAATATTTTTCCACTTCCTTGATTAACTTTTTGTATATAAATGGCCCTGAGTATTCCTGTGATCATTTGAATTTATGCTTGCATTTTGGATACAGTTATTACTTAGTATGTAATTTATCAATTCACATATAAAAATGTATTGTTAATTAATAAGCTCATATATAATAAAAGTCTAAAGAAGTGATTTAAATATTTAAGTGCACATTAATTTCAAATATATAATGATAAAGATATGAGCTCATTGTTTGTGAAGGTGTTAATAAAGGTTTAATGAATATTTGTGTGGCCTCATTTAAAGTGAGGACTATTTTTGCCTTGTAAAGCATTTATAAATAAAGTCTCAGCTATCTTCATTTTACGTCCCCACATGAAAGCTAGGCAAACAGGGTGGAGGACAGTAACAATTTGATCCGGATTGGAATGAAAAGGACACCAGGCAGAGGTGTTTAACACAAAATAAGTCTTTATTATAACCAATAAACCAATAACCATATAAACAGTATCAACAGAAAGAGGCAGCAACGCTGCTTTGACAATAAATCAGACAGGCCAATCCAAGGAAAAGGAGGCCGCTTCACCTATGTTTGTGTGTGTGTAAAAGCTAGACAAAACACTTAAAGTGCTAGGAATAAAGAGCTGAAAGTGTGTTTAAATGATTGAGGGATAGTTAGAGCAATAATATTGTGTCATTGTTCTAACATGTAGAATTAGATTAGTTACACTTCTTCCTTCTTTCTGTTCAGTACTTCAAGAAGAAGAGACGACTTATCCCAGAGAGAACAATTTGGAAATATTTTGTGCAACTCTGCAGCGCTCTGGAGCACATGCATTCACGCAGAGTAATGCACCGTGGTAAACAACTCCACTTTGCATTTTTACCATGCACACCTCATCTCCATTGCCATCATTATGCTGATGTAGTTAATCTGCTCAAACCATTCTCTGACCTCAGTTGTTGTGCATTCATATCTTCCTAAACTTCTTTCTTTTGTCAGTCAAAATTAAAATACAAGGAACTGATATGTACAGGTGTATCCAACACTTGGGAATAATAACATGTTACATGGTGTTAAAATAAAAAGAATCTCTTGAATTGAGATTGAATTGGTTTGTAACGTAATTACAGCAGTTTTCACTGGACGCGGTAAATGTTGGAGCTGTAACTTGTCTGTAAACAGAAAACGGCATGGTTCTTTCTTAAAATTTAATTAGCCATAAGCACACCTCTCATAGTTGCAGGAAATCAACTACTGTGTGTAGAGTGTATATAATGTCACTATATTCTTGGGTTTAGAACAGAATTGCAGTGTATTTGCAATGAATGTCAATGTGTGCATGTGTTTAAACCAGATATCAAGCCAGCCAACGTGTTTATAACAGCCACCGGGGAGGTAAAGCTGGGAGACCTTGGACTAGGACGCTTCTTCAGTTCCAAGACCACTGTAGCACATTCTTTAGGTGAAGCACACACACAACACACGTTTATGCACAATTTCTATGTTGTGCATAATTTTCTGTCAGATCAGCTGTTGATTCAGGCATGCAGATCATATAGAACACAGGATTCAATATTTTAGTGACGAAAATGGAAACTGTATAAAACAAAAATCTAAACAAAGATATCTTGGGGGTGTGGTAATAAAAAAATAAATAAATAAACAATTCACTGTCGTATGTGTTTTCCTACTATAAGGTGTAACACTCAAACTACTGCATAAATAGTGTTTTCATCTTTCTCATTTGTGCACAAAATGGCAAGTCTGTTGTTTTCTGTGTGTCAGTGGGAACACCTTACTACATGTCACCCGAGAGAATCCATGAGAATGGCTACAATTTTAAGTCAGATATCTGGTCCCTGGGCTGTCTTCTGTATGAGGTAGGTCCAAAGACACTTTGACCTTTTCATTGTGTTTATAGTGAATGATTCAACAGAAAATGACTTTCTTACCCTGGAAACAAGAAAACCAAGCTTGTGGTGCCCGTTGGCTGATTAGTGCTGGTGCTATACTATAAGTGAATCTACTATGAGGCAAACAGTATTTTCAACAGGTTTCAACTTCAAACCCAGAGGTGGGATCTTATAAATAAGCTTAAACGTTTTCTTTTATTTACACTTCCGCCGAGCACCCTGGCACGAGAATAGAGACCTCTCTGAACACCACAATGTTACTTGAACTCTGGTCAGGAATAATATTTCACTTGTAGGTAGTGCCAACCAAGCTAATTCATTTTTCTTCTTTCCTTATCCCATGAACCCCCTTCCTCTTTGCTCCAGATGGCTGCACTGCAGAGTCCATTTTATGGGGACAAGATGAACCTTCTGTCCCTCTGTCAGAAGATAGAGCAGTGTGATTACCCCCCTCTCCCCCCAGACCATTACTCTGATAAGGTAAAGTAATACAAAGCCACATTTGGTTTTGATTTGAATTTGAGTTTCATTAACTTTTTTGGTTTATTATGTTGCTAGTTTTATTTTTCTGTTTGGCAAAAAAGGTGTACAGAGCCTTGCAGGGGCCATATGAAGAATACATAGGTCCTTATATTGAGCGCTTGAAAAGCTATTCCATGAAAGCTAATACAGTTTGTTTCAACATGTTAGTTGTTCACACAAAATAAGTGAATATATGGAGAGGGAGCCTACCTTCTCCACTCGCACTGATATTGGTAAACTTGGACAGATAATCATAGATTTGACCTTCCCCGATCAATAACGCACGAGCGCAATGCTGTTGAAACAGTGGCTCATTCCAGTCATTGCAAGTTAAAAGGTTTAGACAGCATAATGTGTGGTATTTTGCAATATAAAGAAAGTACTATATTTGCCCTTGCATTTCTTTCTGTGTCTGTGGTCTTACTGACCACAGAAAGTGCTTTAGCTACAAGCCACATTTAATACATTCATACAGTGTTATATTCTTTAAACTTTAAACACAACCTCATAACTTTGGTTAATTTAGTATACCAGTTAACCTAAGGTGCATAACTTTGGACTGTGAGAGGCAGGCACAGGGAGAGCATGTATAATCAACACTGAAAGCAGTCTAGGGAGTCACAAGGTGATGAGCTTCGAGAATAGCGTGCGCTGCTGCATCTCGACTGTGCCTATAAAATTATGTTTAGCATGACTGAACAATTCTGAGAACATGGCCTGTGGGTAAAGTGAACTCTCAAGTCCTACTTTACTACTACTTACTTTAGCTGCTTCCCTGAATGTGGTGATTTTTGTTCTGTAAAATAGCCCTGAAGCATGTGTCCTTTTGCTTACACCAATTTATGCACAGCGTAGTTTGTTTTGTTTTTTAAAAGCTGAAATAACAGCCTCATGCTTTTTGCAGCTGCGTGACCTGGTCAGCATGTGCATCAACCCAGACCCGGACCAGAGGCCTGACATTGTCTTTGTGCTGCAGTTTGCAAAACAGATGCACATGTGGACTTCCAGCACCTGAGTGACACTTTCAAGCCCTCTTCTCTGCTCAATTTGAGGCTTTCCACTTACTATGTGCCTGTCCTTGCACAAGCAAGTTTGCCCTTACCTCATCTTAGCAGACTGTAACCTTGGAAATACTGTGATGTATCTTTTCAGTCATGGAAGATGTGAAGAGGTACATGGGTATACTCACGGAAAACAAAAGTGAGAGGTAACCGTATGTCTGCCTGCTTCTTTAGCTGAGAACATAGCCAAAAGAGCTGTGTCTCCCTCTGATGACAGATTCTTCAAATAAGAGTTGCATTCCCAGTTCAACCGTGTCTTCCTGTGTAGTAGGGCTGGGCAGTTTGAATATTTGTCATGTCATCTACTATAATCATATCATACATGTTTTTATACATTGTAAAGTACCTCATTTAGTGTTCAAAGTGGACAGCTAATAAATGCCTATTCTCAGAAAAAAAACAAAAGAATGCAGTTTCAGGGGAAACTGAAATTGAAGTAAAATCATAAAATAAAAATAGTTTTATGATCAGATGAAGCGTAGCTAGTTAATATTGCCTTTTACAAACAGTGGGGAGCTCAGCTAGCACTTCTGGAATATAAATATAGATAAATCTCACATAGGTTATTCTATTTAAGCTGCTTGGGCCTACATACATTTGCTGCTCGTTGCAACCCATCTCCAACTCCTTTTTTTCATCTTATTCTTATGTGAAATAATCAGTGCTTGCGTGTTGGCACTGATGCCTGATCTGTTTGTGCTGAAAACCTTTTAAGCTATTTGTTGTGGGAAAGGCAAGGAGGTCATCCACGAATAAGGCCAGAAATTGAAAATGACTCCAAATGGAATGACAATCCTATTTTAACTGAGAAGTTCCTGACAGAACTGTGGCTGAAAGCTTAAAGAAGTAGCCAGGTTTATGGGATTATTCAATAATCACTTATAACAATGCTTTCTCATGGATGTCACATTCATTCACCTGTGGACAAGCAGCTGAGCACCCACAGTGTTTCTGCCTTTTCTGATTCAGTATATTCTCTAAGTCTATGGAAGCCCTAAGAACAATTTGGGAAGTTTTCTTAAGGGCAGTTCTCCATCATGTAGTGATTTATACATTTTCCCTGCTTAAAGACCTGGTGAAGGATCAAATCCTGTTAGGGTTGCATCCAGTGTATAAATTTGTGAAATCAAATATGTGGAGCTGTCTGTTGTGCAAACCCCCTATGAATGAAGAAGCAGTCAAAAGAAGATGTTGCTTCTGACTGAGGACAGTTTGTCATGTATGTATCTAAAGGTTGCCACAAGTGGCTCAAATCTGAAAGTGAACTTTATCACTGAATTTCTTGGATCAAGCCTTGTGAAGTCAAATGTGCCCGTATTTTAATTTTATGAGTTGGGAAATCATGTTGTGTCCACCTTATAAATCTCACTTTACTCTCCTTTTATCTGTGCTTTGGTTTCCACAGGTTTCAAAAAGAAACATTTGAAACTGTTTCAGTTCTCCACTGTGTTCACATGCTGGTCTGTTATCCTCAGCGTCTTAAAGCCTGTTACTTACAAGTAGTAAAGTTCTGTCAGTCAATACCCAAGTTCCTGTTAAGACTACATTTGATTTAGTTGGTTTAATTTGCGTTGTCACATTAAAACTGATGGAACAATAGAATTAAGAATCAGATGATAGTGAAAGACAAATGTTGTGTTGCTGGGAGGAGCAGTCATGGAACTGTGAGAACTTATTTAACTCCATCCTGTTAAATTTTGTTTATATCACATTCTGTCAGTCCTGCAAACCAAAGACATAGAACAAAGGTGATCTGACTAAATGAAAAATACAAGTTATAAATGACTACCAAACTGCACTGATAATTGGCTGAAAGTATAAAAACGACTCTGGCTGAACCTCTGAAATCTCAGAATTTACAAAAAAAAACAAAAACAAAACATCATCATGTGCCCAATTGGCATTCACCACAGAGCACCACATAGGGCACCCATTTAGTTCACAAGTGAAACAGGTTCACAGTGAACAATGTGACAGGCATGAATAGGTCTAGATGGTGGCAGACCTGTCAGTTCTGATATTCTCTGCTGAATTCCAGTTGAGCCACATGATAATTGTGAGTGAGCAGTAAAAGAAATCGGCTCTAATGCCATTAATTGCCTAAATGTTTCTTTGTGTTGTTGCTCGGTCACTGTGAACTGAATAGCCATATGTGCTCCTCCACATAAAACTCAAAAACCTTACCAGCCCCAATCAGCTCCATAGATAATTATATTTAGAGATCTGGAGTTTGTTTGTTTTTTTATTGTTGTTGTTGCCTAAATGTTTACATTTTGCATATCTGCAGTTTTGGGAAAGAAAAAGTGCTTCATGCCACAGTTTGAGTAAAAGAGAACAAATCAAACACACACAGAAATTAATCTGGAATTGATACTGTCGTGGTGAGTGTTGCTCCAGTGGCGTTGTAGTTTTGTGTTGATTGTATGAGAATGCAGTCATGGTCTGCTTCTAATTTATAAATCTAGACCAATCTTGCTGTGAAACTGTAAACACCATAAACATTAGATGCTGTGAAAATGAATGAATAAATTACGCAATGTTTTTGAAATACATGTATTAGATGCACAGAGTGAGAGCTTAGAGTTTTCATCTTGTTTAAATAACTTGTATCTTCATCTTCCATCTACCATGCTTATCAATCATCTCCAAAGCATTGTGCCATTATGTTTATGTTGACTGTGCTTTTCTGTGCAAAGTGATATTAAATTCAGTTCAGTCATATTTCTTTTGATGTAAAGCTTTGCTTTTAACTTAATCACACTGAAACCTGCAGCAGATTTCAATGTGAGGATGAATATGTTTGCTGTAGGTGAATTAAATTTTTTTTAAATATGTTGGTTTAAATTCATCAACATCCCTCATTCATAACTGTCAGAATCCTGAAAACATGAGTTTGCTAGAGTAGCAACAATCTTTCATGGTAGCTAATCAATGAAAGACTTTGCTATAATTTTCTTGAATGTCTTACTTTATCCTTCAGCGCCCTAACAGGTACACACACAAGTTTTGTAGTTTATTATCGTTTAGACCCGGAGTTTACCCAGTTTCTGTCTGATCTTTGAGACTTTTTGTCTGAAAATAAATTAATATCTTGAAATATTTCCATATTATTGTAGGGTTTTTAGCCTTACTTCAGAAAGTGACTTGAGGCAACTGTTGTTGAGATTTGGCGTTATATAAATTGAATTGAGCTGAACCTAAATGAATATAGGAAAATCCACAATTGTCACAGGAACATACCTGCATTACAGTAATAATAAAAACTTGTTTTCTAGTTTGGTGTCTTTGACTCCAGTAGGCATACATGTAGTATGCCTACTTTTGATTTGACTTGACAAAACAGTCCTTAAGGTATGATGTGATGTCTGGCACCAAGATGTTTGCAAGAGATCCTTTACGTCCTGTAAGTTGTGAGGTGAGGGCTTCATGAATTTAACTTATTTTGCCTAGCACATCTCACAGATCCTCATTTGGATTGATATTTGGAGAATTTGGAGGTCAACACCTCAGTCCTCAAAGTTGTTCTCAAACCAATCCTGGACCGTTTTTGCATTTGCTTTATGCCAGGGAGCGTTATCTTGTTGAAGGAAGCCACAGCTGTCAGGGAACACCATTGCTTTGCAGCAATGATTAGGTAGGTGGCACACACGGGGAAGAGAAAATGTGGCTGATCAGACAAGATTACGTGTTTTTGTTGCTCCCTGCTCGAAGTTCTGTTGCTCACATGCCCATTGTTGGCGGTGGACGGGCCGGCATGGGTCTGTGGTTATGCAGCCAACAAACTATGATGCACTGTGTATTTTTACACATTTCTATCAGACCTGACATTAAATTATAAGTGATTTGAGCTACAATAACTCTTCTGTTGGATCAGACCACATGGGGCAGCTTACATTTCCAATGTGCATCAGTGAGCCCTAGCCACCCATGACCCTGAACTGGTTCACCACTGTTCCTTTCTCTGACCACTTTTGATAGATACTGATCAACTTATTGTTGAATGCCTAGAGCCAATCCTAGATGCCGTAGAGCAAAAGGTGGGATACTTCCTGGTCGCAGGACTAACACAGAGAGACAGACAACCATTCCTTCCTACGACCAATTTAGAGGCTTCAATTAACCTAGCCCCACAAACTGCATGCCTTTGGGCTGTGGGAGGAAGCTGGAGAACCAAGGGAAAAGCCACTCAGATGGGGAGAATATACAATACATAAAGGTCCCAAGGAGATGGTGGATTTGAACCCAAGACCTGGCAATATTTTGCTACTTTCTCACTGTGCTGGCCCTTACTAGTTTTTAAAATAATTTAAATACACTTTCATATCATATAATCTTAACACACAAAATATTACAAGGGGTGTTTTTTTCTGACAAAACTAATCAAAAATAAAGAAGCAGTGTGTGGAAAAATAACTAAACCCCTGCTTACAAAGGAAATAATAGAATAAGTAACAGCCAGCTAATCAAATGTCTCTTATTAAGAATAATAATACAAACAATAAGAATAACTTTATTGATCCCAGAATTTTTTCTGATGCTGCCTCTCCAGCAGACTAGAGAAGCACACTTGTTGCTCAGTTATTCCAAGCACACCGCCACAGACTGATAGAACATCTGTAGCTGATGATAAAGGATTATTAGCAAGTGCAACTATCTACAACAGCCGTTGTCTTAGTTTGCTAGTCGGGAGCATTCAGAAGTGTGTTCATTATTAGTTGAAAAGATATCAGTAATGATCTTAGAGAAACGAAAACAATTTGAAGTCCAACATTCTACAGTGAGAAATATTATTCACAAACGCAATATTCAGAGAGACATCTGTCTGTGTGGTAAATATTAAAGTTCTTGACAGTAATTGGAAAAAGACTAAATAATTATTACTTGTTCAGAAGGGTTACTAGGAGCAAGACCCTTCACCATAAGAAGAACACATCAGCACAGCTTGAGTTTGCAAAGCTGTATCTCAGCAAACGATAAGACTTTTTAAACAAGATGAGACAGAATGGAAAAAAGTGTAAACGTTTGGCCAAGTTTGGAGAAAACCAAATGTAGCGTATCAGCACAAACATCTAATTCCAACTGTCAAGCACATTGGTGGAGGCATAATCTTTTGACCTTGTTTTGCTCTGAGTCAACCATGAACTCCTCTGTATAGTATTCTAAGTAAAGTATTCTAGAGTAAAATGTGGGGCCATCTTTCCAACAACTAAAGCCTGGCTGAAACTGTGTCATGCAGCGGGAAATTATTCCCAGCACACCAGAAAATATACAACAGAGTGGCTAAAAAGAAAATAATCAGTGTGTTGCAACGGCCCAGTCAACATTAAGACCTAAACCTTGAAATGTTGTGGTGAGAGTTTAAGAGATCTCGGAATGCCCGGAAACCTCGATGAGCCTCAATGACATAAAGAAGAGTGTGCCAATTTTCATCCACAGGCATGTAAGAGACTGATAAAGTCATTAAGAAAATCATTACTTAAATATTTTGCTGCTATGGTGGTTTCTATAAGCTCTTGAATCATGGTGTGTACTTATTCATTTGACAAAAACTAAACCAAAAGGGCAGCATTATGGTAAAAACTGACACCCTGTAATATGTCACATGTTGTTCTTCATTTGAATTTAAATCATTTTGAACCCAGGTAAAGACCTGGTGATGGTCTGCAAAGGGTGTACTATCTTTTATTATTTTTTTGACTATATCCAAATCAAAAATTACTCCATGGTTCCTCACATTGTACAAAACTTTCCTGTTTTGGGGGGCTACTCACTTGTTTTAAAAAATAGGGACAACGTAAACGCTCCCCAAAAAATGAAGCAGAAACATATCTATCGCCCCTGGTGTTTGGGTGCAGTATAGGTCATAAACCCTGTCTCTTCCATGTGAGCGGATGTACGGTGGCCCCTAGAGACAAAGCACGTACAAACTCCAAAACACATGCACACTCCAAAGCACAACGGAAGTGCTCCAGGACGCTAGGGGCAGTGTTGAGCTCGATTTGCAAAATAAACGGCAAGTTTGTTGCAAACACAGGGAGATGGATACCAGCGGAAAACACCAGCAAGGACAGACCAACCACGCCTCATAATAAAGGTAATGTGCAAACTGTTGTTAGTTTGATTGTTGTTTTTTTTTATTACTATGAACACTTGGTTTATGCTTTGCTCATAGAGAACTGGTTTAAAAAAAATGGATAAAAGTATGAAAACGTAATGTTTTAGCGATTTCTGTCCTTTGCTAAACATCAAAAGTAGCATGCTGTGCAGTTTATATACATATATATAATGAAAGTTAAGATAAAATATGTAATCATATTTTAATATTTTGCTCTGAGTAATTGATTGAAAAACATTCTCATAGTCAAACAAGTATTTGCAAGAGAGGTTATAAAAATCTAAGTGTAATGTTTTTGGAAGTTGCGCATATATGTCTGTGCATTCAGGAGTCTTAATGTAAGATGTGAAATACTTGTATTTTCTGTGGGTTGTAGTGAATCTTAATTTTGTAAAACATTTGATGGGGTCATTTTTACAGATGTACTGTCCCTTCTGTGGACACCTCTTGGCAGACAGTCCTGCCTTTTGTAGTCTATGTGGTAAAAACATCAAGTTTTTAAAGGACATCACCAGCACTGTGTCGAGAAATCCTGCCCTTGGTGAAGAGGCAGCAGCTCTTCCATCTACCAGTTCCAGCATCCTGACTGGCACAACTATACAGTCTACACAGGGTAAAAAACATATTTGTATTAAATAAATCTTCTTAACTGTCCCTTCCCTAAAATGATAACTTATTTTTTTTCTGTTTATAGCTGGGAAATCATTAGTGGAGTCATTTATAAAATTTAGGGATGTGAAAGAAAGGGAAAGAAAGGCTTTTTTTTTTTTCAAAGAAACACCAGGAACAGAAGGAACAGAAACCAGTGAAGGTATGTCATAAACTTGAACGTGGAAGTTGACCACTTTTGTTGCTAATACAAAATCCAAATTACCTGTAGCACTGCCAAGGCATCACTGTAAATTTCCATATGCATATGAAAGGAACTGTATATATTGCAAGGGTGGCCAACTATGTCCTCTACAGCTATGGACCCCCCCGTACTATCTCTGTTTAATTTACTTTGAGGCTGATTGCTGTTCATTACCTGTATATGGTGTGTTCAGCTAATCACAACCTTGGACATTAGTGTTGCTCGGGGAACGTTGAAGAAACTAGAAACGATCTAGTTGCCGCTCTTGGGGATTGTAGTTCACCACTGATACAGGGCTTACAATTTTTAACCTGATCTGAATTTCTTAATTGTCAGCCTTTGGTCAACATTCCTTCAATAATATATGCCCCCTGTTAAAACTATATTTAGTCGCTAATGTTGTCTTTTGAGTCACAGCACAGCTGGAGCACAACTACAGATCAGAAATAAAATGGAAGACAGGGAAGACCATGTAGGAGCAAAGATGTAAAAACATGTTATTGTTAATCTCATTTCTAGATACAGATTGGCATCATGACAAGGACCAGTGATGGTATAAGACCTGTTCGAGGAAAGTCACTTCCGGTTGATGTTCATTCTCACTGGTCAACTGAGCAAATCTTGTCTGCCAGCGTGAAAAAACATAAGGACTTTAACCAGGACATGGCCGATGGACCCTATGTACTGCTATACCCTGATGCAAGGGAAGTTAGCACAATTCCTGGAACCAACACCCCTTTCACCATCCAAAAATACAAGGATGCCATAGGGAAGGCCTATCAAAGAATAACTCTCTACATTTGTAACCATGATGACTTCTTAAATACTGGTAAGTGATTCTGATAATGCAGTGACAATCATAAATTTTAGATATTAAAAATAATTCAAGATTTTTCAAAAAAATGTTAATCAGAGAGTGACATGATTTTGCCACAGATTTTAAATATATTTAATTTGTGCTGCATAGCCAAAGTGTTCTATATTTTTGCTAATTGTTAGATATAGCTTTCAATACATACATATATTTAAATTAGACTGTATGTTTTGAATCATTGAATATTTGCAGATTGCAACACAGAGTGTGAATCTGAAGAGGACAATGAAGTTCAAGTAAAAGTAGTAGAAAGCCCACTGTCGGACACTGTGGTTAGTCTTTTTTTTTTACCGGTGTTTTGTGTGTGTGTGTATGTGTGTGTGTGTGTCTGTGTTTGTATACACCAATATAATCAAGAAAAGTTGAAAGTTTTAAAAAGTGCTGTTAATCTTATTTTACTACTTATCAGGTATGGGATTTTCCAGATAATCACAGCACGCCGGAAAGAGCACCTTCAAGAAATAGGTAAGTTTTGTATTGTGGAGGATACAGTGCGGCGACCGTGAATAGGGAGGAGCCAAAATACATTATTATGTATTATATTGTAAATTCTGAAATTATTTAAATTCTTTACAGGGGGTCAAACTTGCAAACTTCTTCTGAAGTAAGACTCTGAAAAATGTCATTAATAATTATCATACAGGCTACAAACATAAATTATATTAACTGTTCATATATTTTTGATATTTAGACTCAAGGTCCCTGCTACAGGTATGTTTTGGACACAGAAATTTGTGTATTGAGACACTAGACCAATAAAATCTTAGTTAACTTTAGATTTTAAGAAATGTTCTACTTTGCCCACTAAATGTTTTTCATTGCAGCACATACACAAGTGTTTATGCACCGATTGTAATTGATAGTGACTCAGACAAAGAAGTTCTCATCGAAAAGGATGAGAGTGAAACACAAAGGTAAGTATACATTTAAATGTGAGAATGTAAATATGCTAAAAGTGAGTAATAACATCCTCATTTTATGTGATATTTAATAATTTTTTTATGTTCTAGTACAAATGGCCTGACTGCTGCAGAAGTACTTGAAGAGCTGGCATCTAAGACAATAAAAACATCTGTCAGCAGATTTAATATAAACAGGGCAAATGTTTGGGATGGAGCAGCTCGGGGCTTTAGACGTGTGTCTTACAACCCAACTGATGATATACTTGTGAAGTTCAGCGATGATGCAGGACAGCGTGAAGATGGAATGGATAATGGTGGTCCTAAACGTGAATTTTTGACATTATTAATGAAATGCCTTAGATCACGACGAATCTTTGATGGACCTGAGGACAGCAAATTTCTTACATTTGACAGCGCTGGTGAGAAATTTATACCATCTGACTATAAAATTAAATTAATACATTCTGAAGTTAAGCTTGGATGATTAATTGTTTATTAAAATAAAAAGGCATATAATTTAAAGCATTATTTTAGCATAACTAACTAAATAAATCCATTACCAGCTGCAAGAGAGGATGAATATTTCCTTGCTGGCAGAATGATTGCCACATCATTGGTACATGGTGGTCCAGGGCCTGCCTTCCTCTCCAAGACACTCTACCAGCATCTGATTGGGACAACAAAGTCTGATGTGGTGGAGGTCACGATTGAAGATGTAACTGATGTAGCTACAAAAGCTTTTCTGTTGGAAGTATGTTGATTTAAATATTCTATTTTAAAACTACAAAGCTTGATGTGTTAATTGCACATTGGACTGTAACACTGTGCTCCAAAGTAGTTGTAATTTTAATCAGCATGCTAAGTGTACCGATGTTTGTTAATTATGAACAAAGATAAATGTTTGACTTTAAGTAGAGGAGTAGAAAACAATACCAGAATAACATGCTTTAAAATATAGACCAAACATTGAAGTGCACTAGTAATTATATTTAAAATAATTTTGATGTGAACGTCATGACCAGAGCCGCTGACATCTGATTTTTTAGAGGACATGTTTGCAGTGGTCCTGAGCGAACCTGGCAGTTCAAGACGGCAGGAAGAAACCAGGGTGCTTGGATTCTGGCGAGACTATGTGATAGACGCTGAAGGTTTGTATAATGCAAAACTTGTACTGGGGTCTGTTTCAGAAAGCGGGTTTAGAAAACTCAGAGTTAAAAATGATACTCAGGGTTGAGTAACCCCGAACTGTCCAACTCGGAATATTCGGTTTCAGAAAGGCTGATAACAATTAGTTCAATCAACGCGGAGTTGCTTTAACCCCAAGTTAAGCGCGCGCACGAGGATACATAAAGCCCTGATTAGTGGAGCACAGATTAAGCGAGTCACCATGGAGACGGAGGGAAAGAAGGCGCGGTCAATGTATTTTACAGCGCTTGAGGCCGAAATTCTGATGGCAGCATATGCCGATAACATGCAAATTTTGCGGAAAAAAAGTAACACAGCCTCAGCTGCAAAAGAAAGGGAGCATGCATGGCAAAACATAGCCGACAGAGTCAATGCGTGAGTGTTAATTTAAACATTGATCTAGGGATTTCCACCCATTTAACACGTTATTTTATTATATTTTATTTTATTTTTTATTTTATACATTTTATTTTGTGATGTGATGTGAGCGCAGGTGCAACCCAACAGGCCCCAAACGTTCCTGGCAGCAAGTAAAAATGAAATATAAAAATATAGTCCAAACAGGTAAGGTGTAATTGTATTATGAGCCATAGTGCTTGGTCTGTTTGTCCTATGTAAATCAATTGCAGTTAGAGGCTACATTAATTTTCTTTCTGTAAGCACTTATTGAAATTATCTGAGCACATTACAAGTACATATTTGCTTACTCTGTATGCTCAAATGTGACCCGTTATAGCCAACAGAAAAAAAGCGGAGGCCCGAAAAACAGGTGGGGGTCCTCCACCACCACCACTCACAGAGGCTGAGCAGTTGGCCCTCAGCCAAAACAGTGGGCGCCCTGTGGCTGAAGGCATCTCTGCGGGCACATCCTCTGAGTCAATAACCCCGCAAGACACAAGTGCCTACATAAGAGGTAAATTCAAAATAATACATGATGTGCATACATCCTTTCTTCACAGTCACCTTTGCAGTGCTACTTATTCATTTGATAAACTCTTTACCATAATGAATTATTTTGTAGTGAAGTTATTTTCCTACTGATTTTGCCTTCCCTCAGTCTTGGTTGTCTTTGAGAGCATAATGACAATGAAGTGTAAGGTGATTGGTATATGTTTGTTAATTGCCATTTGGTCCCTTGTAAGTTATAAGTGACCTGTATAAACCTCATATTCTATCAGTTGATGGTGATGGTGTACTGCATCTGGTGCAGCCTCCTGTTGAGCCAGACCAACATGCAGTTGTGAGTACTCTTAATACTCCACAGATTATATGAGTTTACAGTAGAACAGCAATGTTGTTAATTTCTTTACTACAGGAAAATAATGAAGAAACATTGACAGCTGTTACAGAGGAGGAAGCAACAGAGACACTTTATGAGGTTTACATCTTACAATGGAAAATATAACAATTGAATAAAATGTGGTACTATAATAAAACCATGGACTTTCTATGTCTCTAACAGAGTAATGATGGAAATGAAGAGGGTCCAGCCACTTCTCCAACAAACCTTTCCTCAGTAAGATGTTCAGCACTGATTTACAACCAACCTAAGTAGGCATGTACTATGAATGTCAATGCTATTTTCTGTGTTTCAATAGCTCCCTGTAAAGCAGCTGTACAAGACCTATTTGATCAAGAAAATAAAAAAATGCGACTTGGAAATGGAACACTTCAAGCAGCAGATCCAAAAGACCAAGATTGAGATTTTACTGCTGGAACATCAGTTAAGGGTGGGTGAAGTGGTCAGAGATGGACGAATTATTTCAGTGTTTGAACAACATAATAATATACTTATTAATACTTTGTGTACAGGAAATACAGGCGACCAATAAAGCCAGTTGAACAAAAAAATCTGTTTATTCTTCTTTCAACATGTTGAGGTGATAGGTCAAAGGAAATGATTGTGACATATGGTGTCTCTGACTGCTCTTCCATCTTGTATGTCCGTGGGAGGGTCAGGATGTTCATGGTTTGGATCACTGCTGATGTTTGGTTCAGAAGGACAGTGTTCCCCTCTAATTGTGGCAATGTTGTGAAGAATCACACATGCCACAATAATGTCACATGCCCTTTCTGGGGTGACCCTGAGTCTTTGAAGGCACTGGAACCGGGCCTTAAGCATTCCGATAGTCATTTCAACTCTGGCTCTTGTCCTGCAATGAGCCAGATTATATCGCTGCTGTGGGCCCGGTTCAGGGTCAGGGTAAGGGGTAAGCAAATAGGGTAAACATGGATACCCCCTATCACCAAGCAAGTAGCCAGTGAACTCTCCTAAGACAGAAGGATACACTTCAGTTCAAATGTCCCTGTAGCAATTGGTCTTTATATATTTTAAAGTATTTTCAACTCACCATGTCCAAATTTTGTGCTCAGTGTACATTCATGGAAAATTCGTGAGTCATGAAAAGAGCCTGGCCACTTGGCTTCCACATTTGTGATAATGTTGGCAGCATCACATATGATCTTCACAGTGCAGAGAACACAAATTAGCATCCATTACTATAATGAAATAATTTGTTAGTTTGTAATTCTACAGGGAACTATGTACCTGTACATTAATGCTGTGGAAAGACTTCCTGTTCACATAGTCTCCTTCATTTACTGAAGATTGATGATTGGAATGTGAGTGCCATCTATACAGCCAATCACGCCTGGGAACCCTGAAAATAAATGTAAAATTTAAGTAGTAGTTCAAGTATCACCACATCATGAATTAAGTTTTATTCATCCTGATACCTGCAATTTTGTGGAATCCCTCTTTGATAAATCTTGTGGGTCTATGACCGGGGAACACCACAAACGAGTGCAGGAGACGTTTCAGTGCAACTGTAACATTCCTGACTGCCCGACAGACGGTAGCCTTGGAAACGTGCTCAGCGTCACCAATATTATACAGAAAGCTCCCGTTTGCAAAAAAACGAAGTGCAATACAAATAATATGTACAGAACTGAGAGAATGTCCGCGATGTGTCACATGAGCAATATTAGGCCTGAGGATGTTATTCAAATGAATTATAGATTGTGCTGAAAAACGGTAACGTTCACACAGAAAATCATCAGGAAATGATAAAATGTCCAAACGCGCTCTAATCACTCTCTCCCGGCGGAGAGCTCTGCGGAGAATTTGGGCTTCAACGTCTACTGGCTCTTCAAGGAAGGGGCACGCCATGTCTGACACTTCCTACAGTCAGGTTTCCGACAAAGAGGCGGAGAAAGTCAGGGTTAGTTGAAGTAAACCTGCTAGGGGGCAGGTTAGCTTCACGGAGTGTGTCGTCATAGTAACTCACTCAGAATTAATCTAAACTCGCTTTGTGAAACCGAAAACCCAGAGTTTTCGTTAACTCAGGGTATACTTACTCAGAGTTTGCACTAAACCGGCTTTCTGAAACAGGGCCCTGCAAACAAATTACTACGATCAGTGCAAACCAATAAAGCAGCTCTTTCATGAATATTACTTTTATGATATTTTTTTAAGTTTAAACTGTCAGGTGATATTTCTGCTATAGAACAAAAGCACTTTTCTTGTCTTTTAGCAGTTGAATCTCCTACACATTCTTGTTATAATTTGGTTTTTTTTTTTTTTTTTGGGGGGGGGGGATTTAACTCATCCCTTGGGGGATGAATGTGCTGCCAGCAGTGGCTATTGGGGAGCTACCTAGCATGACCTAAACAATACTAACAGAGTCAAATTATCACCTTTACAGTTTCTGTTTAAAATGGAAAAATTGTACTGCAATAGTAAGTCACCACAGAGCTGCTGTTTTATATTTTTTTTATATTGAACTGGTATGGGTGTTTGTGCTATTAATCTTGGAAAAAAAGTAAAAACATAATACTTTGGAACATTTGAGGATCCAAGTTTCTGATATTCTGCTTTGTATTTGAAATTTTTAGAAAATAAAGATTTATCTTTAGCTACATTCTATTTAATTCTAGATACCAAAACAGCAGTCTCCCTACAAGACATACTGATGTTTGCCACGGGCCTAAACAGCATTCCACCAGCTGGAATGGAACCAAGACCAAGATTGCTGTTTGGTGATGCATCACGTTTCCCAATTGGGAAAACATGTGCAAACACCATTGTGATACCAATGGCTCAGTCATATAAGCAGTTCCAGGATGATATGGACTTTGGAATATTAAACTCTCCTGGTTTTGGTCTGTACTGATCGACTTACAGTTTGATCCTCACACTGTAATATAGTCTTCATTTCAACTGTGTTTTTGTTCTTATACAAAAAGGTTTAAAGAAATTGGCTAGATATCTGTTGGGCCAAGGCCTTTGTTTTAGTTACAATGCTAAAGTAAATGTCTGTGATTTGAAATGATTACTTTTAGTACCCTTAGCTTTAGAAAGAATTCCCTTTACTACTATTCAGCATTTAGAATAGATATATTCATCGATATTGTACATTTTACACAATTTGTATGTCAGTGCAAAGTGTAATTTGCCTTGTTAAGGTTAACAATAAATCTTATTACTTAAATTAGAGTGTTTTTACTCCTTTATTTTATATCAACCTGTATTAATAAAGCTAATAATACCAACACGTGTCTTGCATTTAAGGTGGAGGTTAAGAGAGTCTTCACAATATCATCTGTTAGGAGAAATAATTTATTTGATCTCACTGTCACAACTGATATTCTTATTTGGAAAAACAAAGGCTATTTTTTTTAAGTGACTATAAACTGATGAACTATAATTGTGTTCTACTTGAAGCAAAAAACATTTTTTTTAGCCTTAACAAAAGTGCAGGTGGTGCATTATTATAACCACAAAGTGGAATCCACAGTTCTGGGATGTGGGGGAACCTTGGCATTACAACCCAGCAAGTCTTTTTAGTCTGATGTAGATCTCCACACAAGATTACAATGTCTGTGATGAACTGAAGCCACTGTTTAGTCCTTCAAAATATTCCTGTAGGTGAGGGTCTCCACAGAAATCGGGACTTGAACTCATCCTGAACTGGCTTAGCTCTTAATGTCCAACTGCAAGGCCACAGTCGCGTCCACCAAACCTAAAAGTTTGTACAAGGAAAATTTTTACTATTAGAATACTAAGAAAACGCTACAACATCCTTGTCTCTGTAGGGGGGGGGAAACTATGCTTAAAGTGAACATATACTTTTACTTAAGACCATTGGCTGTATTATGGCATTGAATAGAATAGAAGGTGGTCAGAGTTCCTGTAACTACCTGTCTTGAACAATTGAGTTGCTGAAAACATTGGCAGATTTTTGTCATGTATTTAAGGAGATAATATAAAACAGCTTTTCATAAATTTTAGCACTGGAATCAACATGTGAAAAAAGTAGACCTATTTAGTCCAAATTTTTGGTGGTACAAACACTGTGGTGTCTGTTTTTTATGACCATACAGTAAAAGAAGACTATATGATCAAGTGCATAGATCAGTGCGCCCCAGGGTGGCTGTGGCTACAATGTAGCTTGCCATCACCAGTGTGTGAATGGGTGGATGACTGGTTGTGTAAAGCGCTTTGGGGTCCTTAGGGACTAGTAAAGCGCTATACAAATACAGGACATTTACCATTTATAGATTAAAAGGTGCTAAAAAAAATGTCATTTTTGTGATTTCTACTTAAATTACAGAATTTTGATTTTTCACATTTTTAATTGACAAGAGTGATACAAACCTATGAGGCAGGTAATACATCACATCCGGTTTACCAGATGGACAGCATGACTGGCTAACTGGACGGATCAGGTGCGTGTTCCACTTTCTTTTGCATTCATCCAGATCCCTCTGAAGCACAGCCATGAAAATGAAGCGCACCAAGCACATGTGTTCATGACTACCATTAAAGAGGTGCATTTCCTTCATGTCACTCAAAAGGTCCATCCAGAACTGTGTTCTAAAAGAGACAAAAACATACCATCAGTTCACAAATCACCAGCTTTCAAAGCCTCACTATTTCTTACGTTTATGAAATTGTTTCTTGAGTTGATGTAAAGTGCGTGCATTTTGGATTTCTATTCATCTCACTTTATTGACTATTACAGTTTATATTTTCTATCTTATACTTGTATGTAACATAATGGCTACACATTGAAGCTATAAAGGAAAGGTGGTGTAATACACATCAAGGCTTCTGCATCACAGACTATATATTACAGCCACACTTTTATCTGCTTAATATAGTTGTTTCTTGAAAAATTTTAAAACCTACCGCTGTTTTCTGAAGTACGACCACCAGCTTTCAATTCTTTGATTTGTTATTGAAGATCCATACATATGACTGGCAGCTCCTGCAAAAAAATCCTGATGAGATGACCGTAAGGCACAATGCATTGCTGCCATCGTCCCATTTTCAGTGCCGCAGTCTGTGCGAAGTCGCACTGGTATGACTCCAAACTCTGAAGCACACTGAACGTAGTGTTGAGCTATGACTTCTGGGTTGCTGTTAGTTGCTCCGCAAACCAACCATAATACCTTCCGCGAATAGCCATCAATACAACCACTGATAGTCAAACCATATGGCTTTAATTTGTCATATCCATCAACATGCCAAGTGTGGTTTGGTCCAGGTGAATCGTAAACTCTTCGTACAAACTTTTTCCTTGAGCGCTTTTGGACTCCAGATGGGTCGAGCTCTGCCATCATCACCATGACATCATGCCTTTTCACAGAAAGATGGTGTTTCTGACGCAGTGTCTGCCACATTGAATGGTATCCATAATGTTGACCAGGTCCCTTCAGCTCTTCTATTATTGCAGCACGAATCAAGGCCTGAGTTGAGTAATGTTTTTTGCGGGACAGTGATAAACTTCTTAATCTACATTTAAGTGTGGTCAGACTGATCTTCTGTTTATGTTTTGAGGCCAAAATGTCCAAAGTTTCATTATAGGAGTAACCGTCTCTGAAATATTTCTGAATGAGGTCTTCGATGGAAATGTTTTCTTGAATTGATCCTTATAAACAGAAAAAAAATAAGATGGGAAATGGTAAAATAGATCATCAGACAAGAAATGTGCAGTTTTAAATAACAATGACATTTTAAAACCAATGTATCATCTCATTATTAAACTAAATTAATATGTTGCTTCTTTGGGCCTCAGTAAATTCAAGACAAATAAAGTCTACAACTATAACCCTAACCTGGACGACTAAGAATCTTCACAGATATATACCTTACTGGTTTAAATGATTGCAAAATAACGTGTATGCAATTTATATAACATAAAAATAATATAGTAAATAAGGACTGCATTCAAATGTAAATAAACTGTAAACAGCCAAATGGCAGCTTTGTGAACTGGTTGAGACAACCTTTTTTTAATATGTTATTTGTGAAATACTTACTGTTGTCGACAAACGCCAAAAACTCAATATGTTTGCCACATGAACCGCAGAACTTGACAACTTCTCCCACGTTATGGCCACAATATGGACAAAACATTCTTACCCTGAAACAAACAGCATTTTTCTTTTAAAATGGAGTATTAAAACGGCAAAGGGCAGACCTAAGCTAAAGTGTATATACACAGACGCATTTCCAACACAACAGCTACGTTGCTAGCGTAAAACTGAACTTCCAAAACACAACTACCTAGATAACTTAAATTACACAATTGAGAGCATATATGTATTAGTTGTTGATTTATACACAAACACTAATATATATTCAAATAATTAAAAAAAAAAAAGGTTCATTTACCTTTTACTGCCACACACCAAATCCGGTCATTAGAAACTTCATGGCTTATGTAGCCACTAGGTAACAAAAACTCAACACTGCCCCTAGCGTCCTGGAGCACTTCCGTTGTGCTTTGTATTTTGCATGTGTTTTGGATTTTGCATGTGTTTTGGAGTTTGCATGTGTTTTGTATTTTGCATGTGTTTTGGAGTTTGCATGTGTTTTGTATTTTGTAAGTGTTTTGGATTTTGCATGTGCTTTGGATTTTGCATGTGTTTGGGATTTTGCATGTGTTTTGGAGTTTGTACGTGCTTTGTCTCTAGGGGCCACCATACGGATGGGACTAGGGTCAAGTCAACACAAACAAGGTCTCCTCAAATAAATTTTTCCCATAGATGCTTTATGCAATTATTTGTATTTAGTATACTAGATGCTTGTGTAGGCATTTGTATATAAGAGTATGCTTATGTATATGTGGATGCTGTTAGGAATAAAATTATTAAATAAAGCTGTTTTTGTGATTTTTATATACACATTCCAAGTGTGCTCATTAAGAGCTGGCACTCCATGTAGTAAAGGTCAGAAGCATTAGTTCAGATTGATTGAATTGAACTATTGAGACTGACATGTTGAGTTGCAGTGGGATTTGCAAATATGCTTATACATCATAACTAGTTAAAGTCAGGGGGATATTTTTCTGGGCCAAGGGAGTGTGAACAGAATGTCTCAGACTTAGCTAGCAATTCTCAGCCTGTTATTTTCTACTTATTATCTAATATTAATACAGCAAGGTTAGTGAGCGAGGTGTTTTTCTTTCTCTGTCTTTTTCCAGGAAAAGGAGCAGGGTCGAGACGATGAATGAAGTGCAGAAGAATATCCAGTCAGAAACGACAGGACCGGCCGCATTGTTTTTCAGGAGAAGATAGTCAAAATAATATTTGTTTCTGTTGTGATATAGAACTGCATTACCCCATCATCATCATCATCCCCTTTGTGAAGCAGATTGTTGGTTCACATTGATTCCAGCGTGCTGTAACTTGTAATTTCAACTGCTGAAACAAATGAAATCTTTTAAAAGACAGTCACTCTCCTGGATTCCTGAAGGAAAGAAACAAAGAAAACAATGTCTTGTAATCTTTTTACCTTTTTTTTTAACCCATTTTTGAGCACTTAATTTACACCTTAATTTACACCATGCTTTGTTTATGGTCACCCAATTTTCAAAAATTGTGGAAACACTCCTGCTTCGCTTTCACCCTCTAGCTCGTTAGGGTGGACACTCTCCCTCTCTAACTGGTTCGTTAAGTAAGGAGGTTCTGCAATTTTAAATGTTTACGCAATAAGGATCACTAGATTGCTAGGGTCTGCTCCTTACTACATAAAGCACATTGAAATGCGAAGTGTTGTAAAAGAGTACTATATAAACAAAATTGAATTGAAAACTGCATACTTGGAGGTGCATACTTCCATCTAGTAAATACACAGTAGGGAGTGTTCATCACTTCATCACTTCTCTGGGCATCAGTACAGCTCGTATCTTTTCTTCCAATTGTTCTTCACTCTTTTCCCTTCTGAGAGTTGTAGTGCTTTGGTGAGAGCCTGATCTGAGGCTGGCTGTGTAATTTTTCCCTTTTCCGTTCCCTTTCTCTCCCCTGTAACAACATCAGTCTGTATACAAGGTGAGATCCGGATGCTCCAGTGGTTCAGTTCGTAGATCTGATGTAGATGCAGGTAATTCTTCATAATCTATTTCATCCTGTGTCATAATTATCCCTCTGGCTTCTGAGTATCACTGGTGAACCATATGACCAATCTTGGTCACTCATCCTCTCATTTCCTCAGGGCTGCTGAACTCCAATTGAAATCCCCTGATGTGGAGGAATCGGCATAGACCAGGGCCTCAACGACCATGTGCCCTCCTTACCTGAGATCTGTGGTTACATCCTCTTTGGCAGTCATATTGGGCCAATCTGTCATTAACTTATTTAATCTCTTGGTCCCCTCCTTCAAAAAGGACCACCTTCTCTCTTCCTCACACTGTTCACCAGCATCCTGTTGTTTTTCCTCCCTCTGCATCAGGTTCTCCCATAGGTGTGACATCTATTATCCCTGAATTCAACTACTGCCTGAGCTGTAGACCAGCGTCCCATGTGTGCTGTAATATTTAGGCAAACTCACACAATCAGGTAATTCTGGGTAAAGTTTGGGCACAGTACAAACTCCAGGTCTTGTAGTCAGCAGTCCAGTTCTTTGTTATGTGGTCTTCACCTTGAAACTTGTAGTCTGGATTTTTACTTAGTCCAGTAGCACATATCTACGGTCGTCACCATGTGCTCTCGCTTGATATCCATTTCATCCCTCCTTCCTTCCATTCTTTCTGTGCTTGCTCATATTCTCCTAAGGAGTGCAGCCAAATACCCAGGCTGCACTCCTGGGTATTAGCCCCTCAAGACAAGATGATCTCTTTTTTTTTTAACATTTTAATGTTTGTTTTATCTGTTTTTATTTTTGTTTATCTTCTAGGGATAAGGACTCCCTTACTAATTATTTCTTTCCTTCCCTTTTCCATTGCATTTCTCTTTTATTCTTTAAAACCAAACAAAAACTTCGCCAGTTACTAAGAATTAAACAAAAATATATATATTTTAAAATGATGACAACGCAATGTTTTTCTCTTTTTCCAAAACTAGAAACCTCAACTTTAACAAAAATAATTTTAAAGTAAAAAACTTTTAGAATTAAACATTTAAGACAGTAAGCAGCTTTGATATGACTGAATCTTTTGAGATCATTTTATTTCTAGTTCAAATTTAGGCACAGCCAGGAACAAAACCAGGGAAAAATATTTTATTTCAAAAATGGGAAAAACATGCAACGTGTTTTAGGCTTTCTCAGGGTAGTGAGTCACAACATTCTATTTTAGGAGGTGTCCATGGTCTGTACAGACTCCTCCAGCAGCTCCAGGTCAATTGGAGTTACAGCCTTGGTCAGCACACCCGTAGTTCCCTGTTTGTACTTGTAGTCGCCGGTTCTACAAAGAGATACATGGAATAAAGATTTCCAATTAAAAAAACAAAAACAAAAACCCCAGAGCTCATCGCTTCCATGTAACAAGTCTGTGCTGGCGCTCATTTAATACACGTTTCATTTTTATTAGCACAACATGCCACTTCATCTAAAGCACACTGCCATGCACATTAGTTAGGCGAAGTCACACTAAGCAGGCCCAGTGGACCCAAATCAGAAATGTGGTTAGTAGTCCACTCAGGTAAAGGTGACAGACTGTTAGGCTTGGACTACAAAAAATGCACTCTGTATACTCACAGCTGTAAGGCTTCAAGCTCAGTGACTCTTCAAGCAGAACAAGACAACATTTGTCTGATCATCAAATGCTGCTTGTCCACATGTCCAATTTAACACAAGTGTACAAGTGCAGCAGCTAAATACCTTGAATTCTCAGGTCTCATAGTGACTCACAGTCCCAAATGACAATTTATTAAAGGAACAGAACTTTCACTGTTCTTTACAATCCATTTGACTTGTGTTGGTCAGACATGAAGCAGCAGCATCTGCTCTTACAACTGGCTGCATTTGAGTGCTCAACGTGAATTGTGTGACAACAACCTCAACTTTGAACTGAAAATCCCCCAAATATGAGACGTTTTAGTTCCCCAACACAAGAAACAACATGCCTCGAGTTTGCGTTCACCACGTAATCACAGTTAAGCACAGGGTATAAAATAAAACAATAATTCATTCGTTCATTTCAAAGGGATGGAGCCTTTCCAAATACCATCAGTCTATGACAATGTTAAAATGCAGATGGCAGCAATCACACATGCAGGACTAATGATTAATAACTCCAATAAGGTGACAAAAAACAAAACAAAAAGTGTCCTGGGTTTAAACAGTGACCAGAACTTGACAGCTGCCTCATAATGGATCCCCTCTGTGTGATGTCTGGGTGCAAGAACAGACGTGGCTCTTTATAGAAAGACTGGCCTTTTGATTGCAAACTCAAAACCAGCCAAGAGGTGATTAAAAAACTGCAATTAAAGAAAAACACTGGCAACCACAAGCTCGACTCCTCAGCCTCTTAGTAGAGACACCCATGGTATCAATTTGGAAATACTACATCACTGTGTTCTTAAGTTATCACATTGAGAAGATTTTCAGAAAACTTACTCTGACCTTGAGATCAAGGTCACAGATTCAAACTCATCCGAGACTTTTGGCACATGCACATAATCGATTTGAAGCGCCTACGTTATCACATTCACAAACTTAAGTGTCCACGCCGCCCACCTGCCTGGCGGGGTGAGGACAACACCCCATCAGTCTTTTACAGCCAAGGGGTAAAAATTTGTAGTGGCCTGTTAAGGAGTACATTTAGCAGAAGAAAGTTGTGTGAAATTTTTACAAGTTGTTCATTTAGATACTTGTAAGGCTGCTTTTAGGGTCACAGCTTACCCCCTTAGTATGAGGAAAATAAACTTTGTGTCACTTCCTTCAGGCTGAGCAGGAGTTGGGGAGACAGAATCTGTAGTTATATTTAAAAACCAGAATTCAGAATTAACTCATCTGTTTCTGGGACTGAAAACTCCCAGAAAAACATTTCCATCAGCTCTGGATTATCCAACTCATGTCATCATGGTAACAATCTCAGGAAGGGATGAAATTCAGATGCTAATTCAAAAGCTAAACTATCGTTTCTGAAGCATTATCGTTCTTACCTGACACCTTTCTTGTTGGCCTCATCATGTGGTCTGATGTAGTTCACTTTGTTTTTGGTGATGACACACAGGTCGATGTTGCTGCCAGAGCCCAAATCATTAAAGATGCCTGCAGCAATGGCATCACGCACAAGCTGCTTGGCTGCATCCTCCTTTGGAAACAAATTTTTTTAAAAAAAATTAAAAATTACATCATCACATTTTTTTTTAAAATCTGCAGGTAGCATGTTGTGTCTATGTGAACTACTTGTCTGACCATGTCTTAACCTTTATTTTAGTATAATGGTCTGTAAAACATTGGGAAAGAGTTCAGTACTGTGTTTCCATTTGAAAGTGATTAACAAAATCTTCCTCCACTGTTATTTTTTTTAATGTCACATGTGGTTTAATGTTACACGTGGTTTCATTTCTTTAAAATAGAATACGTGGCAAATCCTTCAGGTATTACACTCCTCTTCTTTGGAACCTGCTCCCAGTTTGGGACATAATCTCTACTTTTAAGATTAAGCTTAGGCTGCTAACGTACTTGCATTTAAATGTCATTACTGCATGTTAGTTTCTGTTTTGTCCTTGTCTTTGCACTTTTTTCACCCTCTTCCCTTTCAGTGACCGATGGCTGCTGGAACCTTCCCAAGCATGACTCTTCTGGTGGTTTCTTCACATTAAAAAGGGAGTTCTTTGTTCCCACTGTCACCAAGTGCACCTCATAGTCTTAATGTTGAGGTTTTATCTCTAATACTGTAGGATCTTTAGTTTACAATATCAAGTACCTTGAGGTGAGTCCTGTTGTGAACTGGTGATATATAAATAGAATTAATTAAACTGAATAAAATACATAAGTGGCAGAATCACCTCCATGTCAGGCTTGTAACGGTCCTCAAACACTGCCATGGCAGCTAGGGACCCGGAACCTGTAGGGAAAAAAAATGTACATTACTAAGATGACAACTGCCATAATTAACAGAGTCAGAAAACATGACAAACAGAACACATTACCACTATAACTCATCTCCAGTCACCTGACACGACTCATTAAACTACATTAAACACCATTAATCATGACTAAGAATCAATTCTGTCTGCATGAACCAGGTCACAGACCTATATTCATTCTTTTAAATGTGTAGGATCAGACCCTCATATAATCCTACTTCAAATACACCAAATTATTCCTAACTGAGTGAAAACAACTTTCCCAGTGAAAAGGTGAACAAGCTGGGTAACAGAAAGAAATGTGAAACCGTTTTACCCAGACTGCAACACCTCCTGACAGAAATTATAAATTTGTGAATTATCATTTTTATTTCATTTATTTTTTGCAATTTATGTTGGTCCGTCTATTTTAGTAGAAACATTTGTGAAATTTTACAGGAAAATACCAGGATATATACATTTAAGACTATCAAACTAAAAATATCAATGTTTGATGTTTGGTTCATGTTGCCACTGTTGGTTTTACACAAATCCAACGACACGTAAAGCTGGAGCTTATACATGAGAGGCATATAGCAGTGTGTGGCACTGACCCATAGTAACATAGGGCAACTTGTCAGTGGAGCCGTGAGGGTAGATGCTATAAAGATGAGGGCCATTGCAGTCTACTCCACCCAGGACCAGGGCAGCACCAATGTAACCCTGGTACCTACAAACACAATCACATATACCATTTTCTTTTTTTATATAAACTTTTAACAAGAGCAGAAATATGCAATGTAATTTGTTCCTCACTTTCTTTAGGACTACTATTACATGATAATACTGAGTTACAGAGAAGGAAGCATATACCTGAACAGCATCTGTTTGAGCATGCGGTTGGCGGTGGCAACACGTGGCAGCCTGCCTGTGGAGAGGGAGTGCAACTCCAGGTTGGAGGAGATAAGCTGAGTGGTCATCTCTGTGTCTGCAGCTGTTCCTGCCCCACAGCAGCTGGACAATAATGCAGTTGCACCAGAATCAATGAGACATTAATTTAAAAAATAAATAAATAGGGATATTTTCTCAAAGCTTTGTGTGTACGTATAAGTATAAAATCTAGATTTAAAAGAAAAAAAAAATCACAAAGCTCAAAAACCTGTTACTTACTAAATGTTTGGGGATATGTAGTGGATCTTGGAGCAGTTCTTGTCTGCTACTATCATTCCCTCAGTGGCTCGTGTGTCAGCTCCAAGGACAACTCCATCCTTCACGAAAAAAACACAACACAACATTCAAACTCTAAAGAGCCACTCTGAAACACTGCTGGCTTTAGTGCTATTCCGCAAAGGTAAATAATAATTTAATACTTTGTTTCTGAACCCAAGTATCTTATAGTACTACTATACCAATTCTGCAGAAGACTAAATTCTGATTAACTGTTTAATTCTTTAACAGTCAACAGTTTTTCATTATTGTAATACTTTGTTTAAATCTATTGAAAGCAAACTTTAAAAAAAAAAAAGTACCCTATGTTTATATGCACTCAACAATAACCCTGTCAGTGCGCCCCAGGGCAGCTGTGGCTACAATGTAGCTTGCCATCACCAGTGTGTGAATGTGTGTGTGAATGGGTGAATGACTGAATGTAGTGTAAAGCGCTTTGGGGTCCGTGGACTAAATAAAGCGCTATACAAATACAGGCCATTTACAACACACTCGCTCTGAGCAATGTGCAGCAGCCTGGTTTTGGTAGCTCACCTTAAAGACAACACCGCAGATTGTGGTTCCAGTTTTTCGAGCAGCAGGGACGCTGCAACCCACTTTGCTAGCTTCAATTTCCAAAACTGCATTTCTGAGAAGAAAAATATTACTGGTGCTGTAAATCAGACACAACCTAACACGACTGCACAGTTACACAAACACAATTGTGTTCATATGTCATCTATTGAACATTTTTTACTTTCTACTGAAGCAGCCTTGCATCACAGTCAAAAGTTCAAAATATTCTTTACTTACATTGCCAATAAACAAATAATACAAACATAAAAAAAGCTTTGGTTTAGAATAGCACTCACAATGACAATAACAGAGCTCAGTTTTGTTTTTTGTCTCACATGTTTTTGAATTTCCAGAGCAAGATGGCTAGTTTTAATACATTTTCTTTAATGAGTTGCCTTTATCAGGGGAACGTTTAAAGAGCACATATGTTTTAGAATATTAGTTCAGTTAGTTTTGCATTTCTATTTTATGTCAGTTAGGCAAAATGTTTTTCATATTTATATTATAACACAACAATTTATATCATAACACGTTATAATATAAGGGTATATTATGTAACTATTATATTATAACATAACCATGTTATAACTTGTTTCAGTCCACTTTTCATGTCAATAACTGAATTGGGGGTTCGCTTTGTGTTTTTATCGTTTTAAATATTTTTTCTTTAGCTCATTTTGAATATTTATTTTAAATTCAGTTGCGTTTTAATTTGTTTATAGTGTACAAGATCCTGACTGCGAGTCGCTGGAAGCGGGTGAAGGAAGGGACTGCCGAATGTTGACTGGTTGACAAGTGTGCCGGAATAGAGCATAGTGATCGCGGAGTTGATCGTGAATGAGAAAACCCCGAAAAAAACGTCAAAGATAAAAAAGAAGAAGAAGAAAAGAATGAAAAGGACAGAGTGTGAACACTTTTTAACACTCAGTTCCACTTCAGCTCTTTATATGTTACGACCCAACAAGAGCGGACAGACACTGTCTATGCACACTTCATATTTAATTTAGCCAATTTTGCAATATGGTTTCAGTTAATCTTCATACTATTTCAGACGTCTCGTTTTTAATTTGGATGTGAGTTCATGTTTTTTTCACAACTAGCTAACCATAATCCCCTGATTGGCTAGGCTAGGCGGGGGGTTCGGGTTCCTAAATAAAAACTGCCAGGACCTGTTTTATTTTACCTAACGAAGTTCAGACTTTTTTTTTTTTTAACGAAATGACTTCACTGCAACATATATAAAAACACACGCAAAAACCACTATGAACAGCAAAGCCTGTCGTGGTTTTAAACATGAGCGGCATGTGAATCGTTAATACTAACATGGGGAAAACGCCTGAGTCACTGTGTGGAAGCAGAGTTAGCATCACTGGGAAAGCCAAACGAAAAGGCGACAAACCTAAGCGGCATCCACATTTAAACAGTGGCATCTATTAAACTCAGTGATGTACTTCCTCTGCTCTAATTTTCATTCGCGGAAAAACGCTCACCTTTTACAGTTGTCGAAACTGAAACCCCCGAAAGCTGGCCGGACTGCTGTCAGTGTCGCCATCTTAGTGAATGAATGCTGTATTTCCGGGAAGTAAAGGAAGTTGCTCTATATGTTATGGGGACCATATTGCGGTATGGCAAGCCAGAAGAGCCAAACATCGGCACCGAGTGGCGTTTTGAATGCCCCCACTTGAGTGGCAAAAAACCAAAAACGTACCACTGCTCAAATTATCTCAAGTCCTAAAAGCAAAAAGGCAAACTTAAGTTTCACATTCTTCTTTTATTAGAAATAATCAGATTATTATGATTTGTGTGGCATCAAATTTGACGCAGAACAGCTGATTGTTCTGTAAATAGTTTATTTAATGTTTATTTAAAAAAAACGCCTTGGCTGCATTTTTAGGTAAACAGCTGCAAAAAACTTTGTTGTTTGCATAACTCAGTTACCTTTTTGAAGAAGTAACTATATAATTAATTGCCCAACATTGGTCATTATATACTGTATTTTGCAGACAGAGAGTTACAGGACTCTCTCCCAGACCACAGGCTCATACTCATAATACAAGTCAGAGCTTTATTATAAAAAAAGAAAGAAAGAAAGAAAGTTTTGTTTTCAAAATTGGAGTTCAAGTTAACAACAGTGTTAACATACTACACAGGTCATGAACAAGATTCTTTTTAAATTTTCATTGTAAGTGGGCTAAAGCAGTTAATTAAAAGTAGTCCGACATAAATGTAAATGCTGTAATTTGATTATTTTAATAAACCATGTAACTTGGATGGATTCGATGCTGGCGTGACCACAGTGCACACGTCTGCTGTTGCTCACAAGAGACCGCTCAGGGAGTTTTTATGTTCGCTCATACACATGAAAAAATAGAGGGAACATTGATGTGGACATGTGACATGATCTGTTATTTATGGAGCGATACAAATGTTTTAATAACGAAGAACATTAAAACAATACTGTTGGCCATATGTCGGCAAAATTAGTGGTGTTAGTACTTAACGCGGTTCAGGTTCTACTTGGTTTTAAAGCCTTTAAAATATACGGCGTTCAATGGTTAACTTTAATCTTACAGAGAATGTGATGAGTTTTTCGACAATTAAAGTCAGTGTTATATCCACAAACAGAACAAGCTGAAATGCAGACAGGTTGTGAATGCTGCCTGGTTTTCAGTCTCGAATATACACGGTACAACCAGGATTCATAGCACTGTTAATGTTAGCTCGATTACTGCACTGGCTCTGTTCCGTGGTGTCAAGCCAAACAGACTTTAACGTTTGTTTTAACGAGCTGATGGTTTACTCGTTAAGCTAAAAGAAAGGTGCTTTATTCATAGAAGTCAAACATGTGGTCACTGTACCAGCTGGGATCTTATTTAGTACTGCTAATAACACCAACAGAAAATACTCCTTCTGTTACCGTTTTGTTATAGTCTATACACCTGAGACTGTCACCTTTCTGTCTGTCCTGCTCTTTTCCCTTCTCTCTGTTTCATAAAAGCATGAACATGTATTTATAAGTTACACTTGTGTTTGAATCCTGCAGCTTATCATACATTCGATTTCCATGTGTGAGAACTTCAAGTGTCCTGAGTCAGGATAGACTGAGGGACCCACTGCTGCAGATCACTGTTCCTGAGAATTTTCACAAAATACACTCTACAGTTTATTACTGTAACTGATTTTAATTCAGATCAGTTCAGCTTAAATTTATTTCTTATATTTCACATATTGTTGATTCTTCTAAATGAGTTAAATACTGCTTTTTGAAGGTTTGAGATCAAACTTCAAACAAAAAGCTTGAAATATCTCACTTTGTTTATAAAACAAAAAGACAAACAAATGGTGCAATATACCATTTTTTTTTTTATATGTACTACTATATTTCAGTTCATGAAATGGTTAAAAATGTGACTTAAAGACAAACAGGTTAAAGCAGTAGGTTCCCAACAGGCATTTTTTTTTATTTTTCATAGGAAAAGCAAAAGAAAAAGCAAAAAATTACTATAAAGCGACAGTAACTAAACAAAAGAAAGAAGCAACAGTACATGTTAACATAATTCTTCAGAGTATATTCAAGTTGAAAATCATCACTTTATGATAGAAAATAAATATTTTCAACTTGTTTTCACTCCTCCATGCTAGCTGAAAAAGGAGGCTGCAGTGAAGTAACAGTAGAACAGTCAGTCCCTCATGCACAGGGAACAGTATGAACCATCTAGGTTTCAGCATGCAGATGGCCACTAGTGCACAAAACTACAATCAGAACACAGTCTACATGCTAAAATCAATTCAACTCTCATTCACTGAAAGGACTTTACAGATCTGAGGCAGGGACGCTTTACCCTTTAAGTACTTCAATTTTTTTCCTTTTCAAAAATAAATTGTTGTTGACCTTCACCAACCTGTCAGCTCTTTGGGTCCTTCTACTATCCTGACTTCACACTTACAGGTTTTCCATGTTCCACTTCTGAACACACTTGTGGGACCATAAAAAGCCTATGAGTACAAAATGTTAATGCAGAAATCCAGCAGATCCTTTCAAAATTCTCAAAAAGCCCTAAAAAGTCATGGCTGCTTACTGCTCTCTATTTAAATGTTTGGCAATTCCTCTGACGCACAGATACATACAAAGGTGCATTACGACAAAGAATTGGGTCTGAACATCCATAAGTAAAAAAAAATAAAATGAAAACAAACAAACAACAAAAAAACAACCCAAACATGGCTTGGTTGTCTTATAGCAATATAGATATTGAAAATTAAGGTGAATGGTAGAATGCTTTCAAATTAAAGGAGGAAACACCTCAAGCGGTCAACCCAAAGACAGACATTCAGATTTTTTAGCCAGGTTGAAACAGGCGAAATCTCACTTGACTCGTGTTAATATGATTCAGTAAACAGTTTCTTTTGAAAAGTCTGAAACCATAAAAACCATCCTCTCTTGGCTATTTTTCTGTTGGGATCTATTCAAAAAACAGATAACATTCTTCTGCTGAAGGACTAATGGACTGACTGATCTTTCCATCTCCATAGTACATCAAGTCTCAGAAATCCAAATGTAGGCCATGTGACAGAAATGGTGACATGCCTTATTAAAAAGGGAAAAACACAGTGTAATACTAATATCTAAGTAAGACAACTGCTGCTGTAGATGATATTAGTTCCCTGTTAGAAACATGAAGATGTTCCACTTGTCCAAGTACATAAAGCTGTTCAGATCAGGTTGTCATTTCAGTAACCATTCACATAAATAAACTCAATACCACGTGCATTGACCTAATGTGAGCATCACTGTGTGTGTGTGTGTGTGTGTGTGTCTCAGACATCTGATTCAGTTCCTCTAGAGTAAACATTTGATACTTAGCAGTATGCTGCTGCCATGAGCAGAGTGAAACATATTGGTGGTGGTAGTCCATGTGTGCTGAGGAATGCGATGTCCTTAATCACAGGCTGCCGCAGAACTGACCATATATACGTCTGTGTTCACGCTCGTCCAGATGCTACGTTGATGCTTTAAGGATGACTTATGTCCTTAGTTGTTTTAACGAGTAACAGGAGCCTCCTGACCAGCTTCACATTGCCTTCTACCAAGAGGGGGCGGTGTTGGCCAGTCGTCTCATACGCCTACAAAAACAGTTTATTTGAAGAAGAATTCTTTAAAAACTGTAGGAATGATCAGAGATTTTACAAGCCTGATAACCCAGTACAAAGTATGATTTGGTCAAACTAAAAAAAGACATGCATACGTTCTAGTGCCACAATACATACACACTGATCTTAATTATTGAGATGACACCATTAAACAATCAGTAAATTATTGTAAAGAAGGTTCAATGCCTGGCTCTTCCAGTCTGCAAGATACTGCAAGAGTGTGAATGTTAGATAGAAAGCACGTCAGTGTATGCTTGTATGCATGAATGACTGATGCATGTTGCATTAAGTGCTCAGAGTAGAAAAGCAGCATATAGGAACTTATAAGGAGTTCATTTTATATACTGGCCCAAACTATGTAAATATTAATAGTTAAAACCACTCCCATTGCAAGGAAATTAAAATTCACAATGACTATATCATCCATATCATGTCTTTGCAATAGATGATGCAAGAATTATGGCTTCTGAAAAAGAGGTTTCAAAACACTACTGTGTAAATGACTCTACACTACTGATTATAGATTATTTCATGAGAAAAAAAAAACATTTACTATTTAAATTAATATGTAAGGATGGACAGACAAGTCAAAAACAATGTCTCCAGCCAAGGCTGCCCAAGGTGTGGAATACTGAAAATGGTGGCTAGAGCCTTCCATTACTTCAATGATGGAATAAGAGGGATAATGAAGCTTTTATGAAGAGCGTGAGACGGGTGAGATGCACTGTTGTTGAAAATCAGAGATTTTTAGAACGTCTCTGCAGGGAAACATTGTTAAGCTGATTTTGATATTGCACTATTAACACTCAGAGTTGAACCAGTTCTGCTCAGCTGCTCTGAAAATAAAGCCTCGATATTACATTTCATCATGAGTTCATCAACCATGTTCTGAAGCGTAGACTAATTAACATGTACAACATGTACACTTTTAATTTGTGACTCTGCCCATTTATGGAATCTTTTTTTTTTAAATTACTAACCTATTTAGTGGCACCATATGACTGTCAGTCTGATAAAAGTCAATGGAGCAGATAATAACTATATTAAATGCATCTGACTGTGTCACCTTGTGTTTCGGTCTTGGTCTCTGATCTTCTTCTCCATTTCAGCATCTGTCAGGGTCTCCAACAGGGGGCACCACTGGTCTGCATCACCTGTGTTGCGAATGGCAATCTCTACTGTGGGTAGTGGGTTCTCACTGGACACATTCCAAGTATGAGAGTAACAAATGAGTGCACCATAACACACCAAGATTCACACAGTAATTCTCAAAGGCTTATTACAGTGACTTACCTGAAAGCATAGGTCCTCTGGTGCCAGCTGAGCTGACCACGGATGCTGTAGGCAATAGTGGTGACAAACTCCCCACCGAGACCCAGCTCAGAGCACAGCTTCAATGCAAATGACTCTGGAGAGTTCTCCCTCTCTGACATGTCCCACTCAAACTGGTCCACCAGAGAGATGTTCCCTACATGGATGTTCAGCTGTGGGACATACGAAATTTTCATATACCAACCTATTATAGACGTATTTCTGTTCAACACTGCCAAGATTTGTTTACATTATACATGCTTCCCTTAGGCAGGCATTTTCATTGCTATGCAGATGATACACAGGTCTATCTATCCATGAAGCCAGATGAGACACAACAAATAGCTTAACTGCAGGAATATCTTCAAGACAAAGACCTGGATGACCTCTAATTTCCTGCTTCTAAATTCAGATAAAACTGAGATAATTGTACTCAGCCTTAAAAATCTTAGAAATATGGTATCTAAATAGATGCTTGTGTACGATGGCATTATCTTGACCTCCAGTAACACTGTAAGGAATCTTGGAGTCATTTTGATCAGGATGTCCTTCAATGTGCTTTTTAGTTACCATTAATCCTTTCAGTGTAATTTTTGTCCTGTCATCACCCCCAACTGGTCTTTACAGACCCCACTGTTGTGCTTGGCCAAAGGGGGGTCATTTGATTGCTTTGGCATGCATACTGCATTATTATGGGGTCTTTGCCTTAAAATATAAAGTGCCTTGATGTAACTGCTATGATTTGGTGCTGTATAAATAAAATTGAATTAAATCAAATCAGGTTAAGGTTAAATCAGGTTAATCATGGCTGATGAATTTGTCTAAAATAATTTAAAATTTTCTTGCTAGACATGTCATTTCTTGACTTCCTGTTAAAATTGTTACTTTGGTGCAGCACCTACCTTGATGATGACTCTCTGGTCCGCCTGGTCTTCTAAGAGACTGTCAGTGGGGTAAGACTCAATCTGCTGACGAATAGCTGATGCGATGGCTGGGACAAAAGCCAGAGGATTCAAGTCGAGGTCATCACACAAAATCTCAGCAAACATCTCTGGGGTCATAAGTTTTTCTAAGGAAAAAGCAGGTAATTAAACACAAAATAGCACCAGATGCTGCAGATATTTTCAAAGTAGTAGACGTGTATAAGTACCATTCATATTCCATGTGAAGGTATCCCGTAGTTTCTGCCCATCTATCTCCATGTCTAGACGAACAGGGACCAGTGCCTCTATCTGGGCTGCATTCTCATGGATTACTGCAGGGTCGTGGTCATCAAAACTAAGTGAGATGCATACAATCTGATGTTGCATTATTCTTGTTTTACTCAAAATTGTCAACACTAATCCAAATTAAAATTCTACACAGAGCTCACATATCACTTTCTCAAGGTCATAGATACAATTCAGACCTTTCTCCGCTGTGCCCTAAATGTAAAATAGAGGTGGGCAACCTCACGCATTGTCTATGGTCCTGCAGGAAAATACAACAATTTTGGTTCGTTATAAAATGTGAACTGGATAAGATCTTCTCTACTGACACTGAATGCAATCCATTGTGCATGCTACTCGGAGCGGCGAATGACAAAAAAAAAAAATCAGAGGAAGTCTGGAAAGCAGCTTTACAGGCTGCTAACGTTCTGCGCAAGGAAATGTGTCCTTTTGAACTGGATCACGGGCACGGGCCCATCTAAGACTCGATGGCAGCAGAAGGTACTGGAATATGTGTTGTAAGACTTCCTAACATGCAAGTTACATAGCAGGGACCATAGGTTTCATAAAATATGGGACCTATTTATGCTGTACGCCGGTTTGGATATTGCTGCTATTTTCTCACGGGCCCTGGTATAATATAAGCATGCCAATGCTACTTTACATATGACTATTGCTAACTATCTCATAATCAAAGTATATGGATTTTCTATTTATTTACTTGTATTCTTAAGCCAGGTTGCCTGTTTTGTTCTGTTATGCTGGTTTTGTTTGTTTCATAAGTTTCAGGTATGTAGTAACATGACGTTGTAACATTCACATTCTGATGAGGACACTGGGAGCAAGGATACTTGCCAAATGATACTTTGGCATCCATACTAGAGCAGCCAAGAATTGAATCAACAACCTTCCAACTGGCAGATGACCTGCTCAACTGCCTGAGCCACAGCCACCCTAGTGTAACCAATGCTATCTACCAAGAGCTGAGCAAATTACTGAATAAAAGTGAAATTACTGAAAAAACTACTAGACTATGTACAAAAAAAAAAAAAAAAAGACTATCCAAATGAGCAAGTGAGTAAAGACAATCAATGTTGTTGATATAAAAAGTAAACAACTGATGGAGACTGTGTGGGATCTTGAAAGCTGAGGTAGCTGTTCTCTAAATAAATGTCAGCAGGATTCATCAAGAGTGGCTTTACTACAAGCAAATCCAGAAAGACCTGAAACAGATATGCAACAGCTGACCAATAGAATAAGTAGAACAACACAAAACATTTACTGTCAGATGGTGATTGATCCAAATATTAATTTTTAATATTATATTAATTTCTGTCACTTAAATTGGCAGGAATCTTTTGTTTTTTCCCACTGCAGACTGGGAACACCCCACAAGAGCTGCAGTTATGTAGATGCTCTCACCTAGTCTTCTAGCCATCACAATTTGGCCAGCCAAGCCATCAAACTTGTTGAAAGACACTTGCCCATTTTAAGGACAAATCGTTCACTCGCTCCCACCCACTAACAGGTGCCACGACGAAGAGTGTTATTCACTTCACATGTCAGTGATCATATTATTATGCCTGATTTCTGTATGTACTACAGACTATGCTGAGAAGTTCAGAAACAATGTAGTGGGATAATTTCTACTAGATAAGCTATGAAATATGGTCATTATAATGGTCATTGGTGAGTTGTAGTTGCTGACAAATGAAAAAAAAAAAATGAACGCATCAGTCTTTAAAGGCCAGGATTGTGCTGTTGAATTATATTACATGATGGTGTGTCATTGCTAACCTTAACTCTGACATGAACAAGCAGAATACATACTGTAGTAATAAGTCCACAAAACACATGAGAATGGGAACAAACAGCCTCCATACCAAAGAGGGAAGGTCCTCTTCTTGTCACGGCCCATCCGGTTCCGGTTGATGGTGGTGGAGCAAGGCACAGCATCCAGATGGTGAGAGCTGTTGGGCAGTGTGGGAACCCACTGACTACTTCTCTTTGCCTTTTGCTCCCTTTACAAGAAGAATAAACAAACATCTTCTGTCTCAACAATGATCAGCAATAAGGGATTTCATCACTTAGAATTACAGACTTATCAAAGCTCTCTTGAAGCTTTGCTAAAATGTAAAAAAACAAAACAAAAAAACTATTCATCTATGCAACCAACAAAACTGAGTGAGTCATGAGTTGATGTCATCATATAACTGGGGTCTGCATTCATCAGCAGATTACCTGAGGTAAGCAGGGGGCTCTGTGTTGATAGACACTGCTTTGTATTTCTCATCATTTCCATCAAAGATCTCTTCACACTCTGAAGCCTTCAGCAGAGTAACACTGGTGGCTGTAAATGAACAATCGTCCAGAGAACAAAGACACATGTTTTACAGTAGCTTTAGCTTTTTTTTTGTTTTTTTGGGGGCAATATTTGTTTGCAGCAAGAAGTTCAGCTCAACACCAAAATTAAAGACATTTCCTATAAATTTTACTTTAAAAAGGAAAAAGTTTTTACTATTGCACTTTAAATAAAAAAATATTAAAGTACACAAGCAATATTGTATACTTTTTGTTCTTACTGTTTTTTAATTTTTTGTCAGTACACAATATTAAAAGGATTTATTTGATTTCAGTTACAGGAAATGTTTTTGGATTTTTTTTAAGTTTACTTTTAGTTATCTGTAACAACACTGACAGTCACATCAATCTGTAAAGGTAAAGTCTCAAGATACATGATGTTATTGAGAGTCCAGTAATAAACTCAGGCATAATATTGTTTAAATACTTGAAATGTTTGCAGTTTTTGCCATCTAACGGACTTAACTCCATTTTGAAGGTAAATGTACTTTTTATTTCTGCACAGCTGAGTGTATTGCTTACATTTCTCCATATCATTTTGAGTAATTGATTGAAAGTAGGACTTTTTTGTTGTTGTGGTAGTGTCTGGGGTTTTCTCAAACTGCCTTCATGTCTGCAGAAGATTTTGTGGATAGGAAATTCTATACAACCCTGGGAGTAGTCCAAATCATGTTAATATCCACAGTAACCCCTTACCCTGCACACATACAAAAAGCCACTCACCATGTGACGATGCTACAATTTTCTTTCTCTCCTCCACAGAGGCCAGCCTCCTCCATAAAGATGGATATCTTTTATAAAGGGAGCCTCTGAACATCCGCAGATAGTTTCCAACCTTGAACAGCAAAGTGCATGTGTTTTTCCAATCCACAGTGAAACAAATGTTAAAAACAAAGAACCAAAGAAACAGATAACAGCACCTGTCATAACTGCAGTTCTATCAAAAGAACCATTTCATTTTTTGTTTATAGTGATTTAGCTGTAATTGTTCTTCCATGTTCTTAAATGCAGATGCAACTACTGCTTTCTGCTGGCTAGATGATGCTAGCATGCTAACGAGCACCACTGATGCCTCAATAAACAAAGAAGCATGTGAAACGAAGAGCAGGGTGTACACTCAGTCAAACAAGCTGCTACCAAAGCTCTAATTGTGCCGTTCCAAACCAGTAAAAACTAACGTCAGCTTCTGCCGTTTTGCTGTAACTTCATATTCCCTACTCATTAACTTGGGTTACTGCAGTTAGTTGAAATGAGTTATGTTAAAATAAAGTAAGACTGGAAAAAAATATCTTTCTGCTTTGTGTAACATGCTTAAGTGATGCAGCTTGAGCCGTCTGTCATTATTATTAAGACCGTTTTGATGTCACTTTTGCACTGCTCAAAAGGTAGTCACAAGATATCAATCAATCAGTGTGACGCTATGAAGACACTGTGGACCCAAATCTCTCAGGAATGTTTCCAGTTCCTTGTTAAATATGTGAAACAGAACTAAATCAGTTGGGGATAGACTTTAGCCCAAACAAACTGGATAATCTGAAGAAAATTGATGTTGTCTTAACTATTAGCACACTAAAGATGCAAATCATTCATTAAGAAAAACAAATGTTTCCAAACCACCTTGCAAATGTTAATAAACATTAGGACTGCTTTTCATTGTCATGCCAACTAATTTGAAAGCTAGCAAACATTTCAATCACTGTTTGTAGAAACAAAAGGAGCTGCACCAGTTGTAAGCATGGCACAGTCCTGGCTTTGAAATACCATCCAAAACTCTGTCTTATCTTAACTTGATCTGTCTTATTTCCAAACTAGTCTTCTGCTTTAAAAACGAAAAACAACACACACACACACACACACACACACACACACACACACACACTTTTGTTTTTTCCAACCGGGTGTGAAAATAAACCCCGTTTCTCTTCTTGTAAGCAAAAATGTGGACATGAGAGGATCAGACCCTTTAACCCGCACATGCATACAGTAATTTACCAAGAAGAAACTCCTAACAAGACAACACCAGGGCTAGAAGCTATAGCAGCTCATGACATTCCCTCCAAACAGCTGAGGTAGGATGTGACATTCGAAGGTGCCACAGCTCACTATTGATGCCATGTTTTGAGCTAACTGTCAATCAAATTTTAAGATCCTAAGATTGGTGCCTCCAAAATGCTGCTGTGGTGAAAAATTTAGCTGAACTCTGCAAAGGGTGATTGCAAAAAATACCTTTAAGGTCTTCCAAACAGTGCTAGCCCGCACAGTGCAGTGGACAACTATACGTTTTTATTCACCTTTTTCACCAAGTGGGTTGTGTTTGTCGACTCAAGCAGTGCAAAAGTGACATCAAAACGGTCAGAATAATAATGGCAGACGGCTCAAGCTTAGTTGAAATGGATTATGTTAAAATAAAGTAACTGCAGTAACCCAAGTTAACGAATGGGGAATACCAAGTTACAGCAAAACGACAGAAGCTGAGGTTAGTTTTTACTGGTTTGGAACGGCACAATTAGAGCTTTGGTAGCAGCTTGTTTGACTGACTACACCCCGCTCTTCGTTTCACATGCTTCTTTGTTTATTGAGGCATCAGTGGCGCTCGTTAGCATGCTAGCATCATCTAGCCAGCAGAAAGGATAACTGCAGCAAGCATAAGAGATTTAGGCCCCGAAAGTTTGTGTACAGACCGTCACATACCTCCGACCCCACCATGTAAAAGTCTCCATCTTGTTCGAGCTGAAATTTTACCGGCTTCTGGCCAAACGTTTTACTGAGAGCTAATTGCATCTTTACGCAGTCACTATACTGCTAATTATTTGAGTAGCCTTTCTTCAGGTGCGTTCGCAGCCTGAGTTGAAAATGGGAAATCCGTTATCGTCCCTTCAAATAGGGTTTGCTTACTTATACCAATTAGGAGCATGTCTGCTCACCAAGTATAAAACGACATAAAGATTATCCACAAAAAATTGAAAACTACAGCAATTTCTGTACCACTCCCTATTTAGATGGATTAAATGAGGACATTCAATTTTGGAAGAATTTTTCCCGAAAAGGTCTAAACGCTTCATGGGATGCTACTCTCTTTCTGTCCTCGTTCAAAGTGGATGAACAATTTCCAGTGCTCATTACCGCCCCTACTGTTCTACATTAAAAATTAGATTTAACTCCGCCAGCTGCAGAGGTTATCTGCGATGTCCATATTATTGTACAGTTCTCACAATTCCTTATGAAACTAATGCAGCGGTCCCCAACCTTTTTTGCGCCACGGACCGGTTTATGTCCGATAATATTTTCACGGACCGGCCTTTAAGGTGTCGCGGATAAATACAACAAAATAAAATCAGTACCGGTACCAAAAAAAGATTTATTCATAACACACGGGAAAAGACCCAGGGAAACCGAGTTAATGATTTAAAAAAAAAAAAATGCTAAAAACCGATAAAACCTCGAAAACCATAAATTTCACACCCGAGCCTCAACTCTCACGGTCCGGTACCAAACAACTCATGGACCGGTACCAGCTTGGGGGCTGGGGACTGCTGATCTAATGCGAACGGCACATAGGTCTTCTAGATATTGGATCAAAATACACACACAGAGAGTGCCAAATAACCAAGATTAGCCCAAGTATTCATAAATCCATTTTTTAGGCACATGAAGGATTCTTTCTACTCCAGTAAGTCTACTATAAAAAATGGATTGTGTATTACAGATATGCTATCTCAATCAAATTAAATATGACAATAGTGCAGAAAACACCAATATTCCAGAAGTGCGTGCAAGGAACAAAATTTACATACTTGTCTTTCTGGAACACTTAAAAAACATATCTGCCATTTGAATTTTCAAAAAGTCAAAATTTTGTTTTGCTACCAATAAGGCAAGAAAAACTAACCATTCTTGTAAAAAGATATTGCTTAATAATAACTGGCTGCATAAATGCCTGGAGGCGTTTTCAAATGGCTAGCTTTGACATGCCATTACCAACCACTTTACACTTATAACAGATTCAGCAAATCTGACATGACATTGAAATGTCTGCCTTTAGGCTCAAGATAGCTTGCTAACCCATTATTCTCACTTTGCGCCACACCTCATGGGCTATGAAATCATAAACAGTGAAAATCCTTACATCTCCGTCTCTAACAATAAGACAAGTTACAAGAGTCTTTCAACTGACATGTTGCATTTTTACACTCAGAATTAGTAAGAACATCTTTGGTTTCAAGCGAAAACTAAAACATTTCAAAGAGATGAAACCAAACTATTGTTTGCAACAGACATTTATTCTTTAAAAAAGTGAAATAAAAAAAATGCACTCTTTGTAAATAAATTCATTTCAATAATATTCCACTGCTGTCATTTTCCTCTTTCATATAATTGTATGCCATAATTTATTCATTTATTTTTCCCCGGAGACAAAGACAAACATCACCTGAGGCCCTCAGGTTCACCATCCACAGTTCCATCGGAAGCTTGTATTCTATCAAATAGTCTTAGAGCGACGATCTGGCATCAAGAAGAGTTTGTGAAGATGATTAAAGCCCATATACACAGACAACACACCGTTATCTCCAAACCACTTGTGGCTGTTTGGCATTCCTCATCCACAACTAAACAAACACGTCAAAAACAAAGACCATGTCTTCAACTCTCTGAGAGAAGGTCCCTGAAGGTGACCTGATGATCAGGGATGAAATAGAGGGTGTATTTAACCACCAAGGCGCTGTCCTTCCCCCCACGCAAACCCGCCCGGGCGGTCCTCTGGCAGGGGGTTATAGTTGGCATCTTCTTCTGGAGTGTCAAAGAGCATCTTTCTGTGGGAGAAACACGGCAAAAGGAGAATGAGTCATTTCTACAAACACAGAAGTAGTGCTAGTGATGCAGCTAAGAACGGATTTTTGTTAGATTGTCCAACATAAAAAAATATGTCAATCAAACTGAAGATACACAGCAGCTTTATCCAGAACAAAATATGGAAACGGACTGCTGTCTACATATGTAGGCCTCTTGTCTTTTCAGGGTTTGCCTTGATTTCAAGAGCCACATAGGAACTTCCCATGAATTTATTATGAATTTCTACCACAGCCCCTTTTGATGATGTCATTTTTTTAAGAATCCACTATTTTTGATAGAAAAAAAAAAATGGCCTGCTCTTATCTGCGTTTTGCAACTTGCGCAATTTCAGTTAGTCTTCGAAGACACTATTTAGTACTTTGTGAATTCCAAGTTTTATTTCTGTTAATGAAGAATATAGCTTGAGCATATGTCAACATAATGTTTAAATGACAAAAGCATTTTGTGAAACAACAATTGGATTTCAGCCAACCAAATTAATTTGTGCTTGAAGTGTGTTTTGTAGCTCGTTATTGATTCTAAGGGCATGACATGCTTTTTCCACTGTTCTCCTACTTCAGCTGGCCTCAGGGAAGAGAGAAAAATCAAAGGAAAGAACAATAACTGGATCTTAGAAAAGTAGTTAAATCATGACAGACACCTCTGTGTGTGTAAAGACCAGCTGCACATGGTGGTTAAAGGTGACTGCAGCCACATGTCTGTTTAGAGAAATTCCCATCTGCTACTTAAAACTTCTCTCACACCACAAATATTAGAATTATTCTGTGACTCACATGATTGATGGGGTCTTGAGCCACCTTCCACCACCTGGTTGATTTGGGAAAACATCCTCCAGGAAGAAGTACACATGACCAACAGCAATACCTCAAGAGAAAAATACAAATCAGTTTTATTCTAACCCATCAAAACCTTGCTGTACACCACTAAACACAGCAGGTACCTGCAAATCTTAGCATACCACCAAAGTACCGAACACTGACAGCAGGGGTCAATTATAAGCACCTAAAAGATCCACAATGATAGAGTTGCCCAGCAGAAGTGAGAATCCCATTAGCACCCAGGGCAGGAAGGGTGCCTGAAAGTTGAGCAGGCCAAAGAAGTTCATGCGAACATTCGGGTTCCGTCGACTCCACACGTATACCAGCATGATGGTGAAGGCCTGGCCCAGGAACACCAGACTCACAAAAGTGCCAAATATCTGAGACTTCATTGAGGACAAATGGCTGAACATTACTGCTGACTGTTTGTGTCTGCCCAACATTAACAGACTAATAATCAATCAACGGCAGCAGAGAGATCGAAAAGTTGCTTACCACATAAGGAGTGTATGTATGTATATATGTCGTATATAAAGTTGTTCTCTGAACGATCTAAGAGGATACAGTCATCAGAAGTCCACCAAAGAGAAACATGAAGACAAAGTCAGCCGTGCGTCCCCTGAAAGAGCCCTCCTCCAGCATTCGACAGTATCTGTACCTGCAAGTACATGGTTAAGGAAAGCTGCGAGAAAAATGTACACGTCATCACCATCATCCCAATTTGTGCTTTAATTTTTTTATTTTTTTATTTTTTTACAAGAACTCTATTTTTACATAACTTTTTAACATATCATCTCTAAAACCACACCCGGCGTTCCCCAGTGAAACAGAAAGTAAAGCATGCATAGCGACTTTATGTGTAAAGAGCTGTGGAACTGAGAAGGATACAGAAAAATCATATTGAACAGGAAATTGAAACCAACCGGACCAAAAAACAGGAAGTTGGTTATTAGTCGCCATACCTAGAAGTGAAAGAAACAATATTCAGCTGCAGATAACAGTAAAACTACTACATCCATTTGTCCAGTTTAAAATAATGTCAGTGCAGGCTTTGTTTAATCCTCAGCTCAACAAGTTCACATTCACATAGAAATGTTGAAATCTTGATTTTTATTTAATTATGTAATTATTTTACTGTAGTTTATATTTTGCACCAGCAGTTTTACATTTTTCGTTAAATGGAACCAGATCTGTTACTTTCCGGTTCCTTATTTTTAGTATTAGTCTAGAGTAGCTTTGATTTAGTCACAGTTCAAAATAATCATTATTTGTCTTATACTGCCCATTGTTGAGGTCCCTCAGTTTTACTGCTTACCCATATATTTTCAATCTTCTGACTGGCTGCTTAAACAGCGGGTTTTCATTTTGGTATGGTCTTAATCTGAGGGTCAGATAACTCACCTGATAATTTCTTAGAATTAAATCTGGGTTGAAGTAGAGCTGAAATGGTGTGATGATCTCTAGTTGCTGAAAGAGAAAGCAAAGTAAAGAATAAGTTATATGTAACAACAATGACAATGGCACAAAAAGATCCAGTGTATCTTTATTAAAACCAAGCTTAGTCCACTGTGTACACAAACAGAAATAATGCTCTGGTTTAGACAAATCTGACCTGGCATTTTCTGGAAAATCAGCTGCATAAGACAGCTGCTTACACAGTATAAGTCTAAGCTTGATTCATCAAGACAACAGAACTGCAGTCAGACAAGTCGGAGTCCTGCTCCGCTTTCTTTTCTACACTTTAATATTACCTGGAGCTAAAAGCACCAACATCACAATACTTTGATTTATAAGTATTAGTACTGAACAAGGAATCAAGACATGTAAAACTTTGGGCAAATACTGACACTGAGCCATTATCTACCCCTGTATTTCCCCTTCCTGTTTGAGATCAAAGCAGTGAATGCTGGAGAAACCCTACTGTTTTACTCTGGATTTCTTGTTGCCTTTTAGTTATTTATTTTCTCCTTTGTACCAGAGATATATCTTCACAAACAGTTAAATCCACTTAAGGTCCTTCAGCTCTTCATCGTCACACTATTTTTAAACATTAAAAACAAAGGAAATCTAGAAAACACAGATCAATATCAGCCCGTGACAATGGTAAATTCATCTTATTTGCTGATAGCTGATATTGCCGACTCTGAAAATACCAATATCCAATAATCAATAAGAAGTGCATTTACTTTCAGAACTGTGACAGTACTGTAAAAAGTACACTCAGAATGCCTTATCAGCCAACTCACATGGGGTTTAGGCAGCTATTTTGCATATTTCTTGTTATTGCATCAGAAACTGAAAATGACACGACTGTGCACATTATAACAGTAACTGCAAAATAAGCCATTTTATGCTAATAATTACAATAATTCAAAAATACTGACTACTGTTTAAAAAAAAAAAAAAACAATAAGAAGCTCCAAAATACCAAAATTTCACAGTCAGCTTCATGCAGTTCTGTGAAAAACTTTTAGCCCCCCTTAATGAATTCTTTCTTTCCCTCTTTTTTGTACTGTCACACATTTTTTTCAGAGCAAGCAAATTTTAACATTACATAAAGAGAACCCAAGCAAATACAAATTTCAGTTTTTTAACTAGTGATTTTATTCATTAAGTGAAAAAGCTATCCAAACATACCTGACCCTGTGTGGAAAAGTAACTGCCCTCTGACCCTAACTGCTAATGCCACCCCCAGCAACAATAACGGCAAACCAGCCTTTGCGATAACCGGCTATGAGGTTTTTAAGATGTATCTGGGTGAAATCTGGCCCACTCATATTAGCAGAAGTAGTGGTTGACGCAGGTTTGGAGTAATTTTGGTAGGCTGGCCTCTCCTGGGAAGGAATGATTTGCACCCAACACCTTCTCAACCTACCTACATGGGCTTTAAAATGGCTCCACTGTGACCAACTGAAACATCATCGGCCAGTTCTGTATCACCTTTTCCCACTGCTGCACACACATGCAGAAAAACAAATTCGTCTAATGCAGTGCGACAGTCCCCACATTTTACATCTAAGACAGCTTGAAAGAAAGAGCATATATAACATGTATTCCCTAAAACTGGACTGTAAAATTCTAATAATGTTTATCCATGATGATGAGAGTGACGTGAGCCGCTAGCACCAGGTAGCTCTTAACCCTACAGGATAAATAAACAACAACTGTAGCTTGTGATGCGCGCTAAGGAAATTATCGGTCGTTTCAACAGCAGTTTGACAGGTCAGAGAGAGGCCGTGGCACCGGGTACAAGTAGCCCGCTCCGCTTATAGCTTCATATCACTTAAACAAGAGATCCAACTAGGTTCAGTTCAGGCACGTACCCTTCTAACAGGTTCCCAAGCACCGAGCTAGCACCGAAGTAACCACCTTACGATGACCGCGGTAAGCAGTGCGAGTTTATTATTCCCTGTCTAACCCTGAGAACACCTGAATGAGTCTTACCACCGCAGCAGTTGTGAGTACACAGGCGGTTGTGTATGCCCTGGTAACAACAGGAATCTGTAGGTATTCCTGTTGCAGCGTCTGGTAAGCCATTTTAGACCGACTGAAAGCTTCCGGCACTTTCTTGACACGTCATCCCACAAAGCCAACGGTGCTGCATTCAAGCACGTGGGACAAATGGCAAATGTTCCAGTTTCTACACTTTTATACAATCTATGGTCTTTCGCCGATGTTTTTACTGAATATACAGATGTGGATCGTAAGACTGATGGTTTTTGTAGTTTCCATATTTCAAGAAGAACTAATGTAGTACAGTTTTTATTTATTTTGTTTTGTTCAAAAAAAAAGAAGAAAAAAGACGTAGACTTCAAAATACACGTAATATTCTAAGACGAAATAGGATATTACCTGGAGATTGTTATACACTTTAGGTTGCTCTATTCCTTTTATTGAAATATCTTAAAGATGTATGAGGGTATATTACCTTTTAGAACACAAGTCCTGTCGAAATTATTTTAGCAAAGAATCAGCATATTATCAGAGGCGTGTGGAGAAGCGTGTTGCCAACATTCATGGGGTATTCCCTCTTTACACTGGCTGTGTCAAGATCCAGCCTTGGAAAAGAAAGCAGGTGGTCTCTTCAAAAGAAAGCTTTCAAATTTTAACCTCGTAAATTTTTTTTGTGTGCAAAATGTATTTTTAAAGTGTGTGTGTGTGTGTATAATAGAAATCACTTAAAGTTCTAGAACAAAACACTGAATGACTGGAAAATACACTGCTCAAAAAGAGGAGTTAAAACACATATCTTGATGAATGAAATCTTCCCCAGGTAAGCACGTGTACCAGGACATTCATGTGATGTAAAAGAAAATGTGATTCATCAGACCAGGCCAGCTTCTTCCATTGCTCTGTGGATTAATTCTGATGCTCACACATCCGTTATTGGCACTGGTCTGAAGCCATGCTGCCCCATAAATGACAAACTGTGATGGACTGTGTATTCTGAAACTTTCCTATCAGAAACTATATTAACTTTTCAGCAGTTTGAGCTATAGTTAACTAATTTGTTGTATCCGATTATACAGGCCAGCCTGAGCCTCGACTCCCCACATGGATGTCATACTATGCTTGCCATAAAACTACTGTGGGTTCACCACTGTTCCTTCCTTGGACCACTTTTGATAGATAATGAACACTGCAGACCAGGAACATCCCACAAGAGCTGCAGTTTCGGAGGTGCTCCAGTCCAGTCGTCTGACCATTACAATGTGGCCTTTGTGCAAATTTGACAATCTTTATGCTTGCCTATATATCCAGCTGCTATAACAACATCTGGAAGAAGCAACTGCTATTACAACTAGAGATTGATGAGGTCCAACACAAATGCTATGACAAGGGAGAGCCAGGATGTCAGATAAGCAGGAAGATGTCATCATCCTCACCTGCCAAGCAAAGACTCACAACATTCAAGATGTACTCTCAGTGGCAGGGGGATAATATGAGAACAGCCCTGCCAAGGCTAGAGACTAAGCAATTCTCGAAGAGCACATGGGAGAAAGAGGCAACACATAAAAACAATGCTTAGTGGCTAGCAACCTCCATCAACAAGCTCCAAAAATCATCAGAGTGGAAGACTCAAGCATAAAGAGCTAAATGGCACCATGATTCACAGTTACTGCCTAAAGAAGCTAACTGCACTCCAGTGTCAAATAGAACAACTGAACCAGCTTCTAATGGATAGGGATAATAGATAATGGATGTGATATATATTTAGACTGACTAACTGAACGCTGAACAGTCCTGAGTCTCAGAAGGGGCCACTTCCATCCAACTACTGACCAATAACTGGCCTCAGCACCAAATGGAAGCTCCTGCCAGGCATCATAGCGGCCATGACGAAAAGTTCATGTTCAATACATGAGCAAGGCCCAGAAAGGAATTAGCAGCAACACCAGTGGGGCAAAATCCCAGCTACTGGTACAACTACTCATGGATGGTAAGACCAGGCGGACCAACCTGTGCACTGCCTGGATTTACTACAAGGCCTTTGACTCAGTGAACTAAATAAGAGCCTTCATCAGGAATGCAATGGGGATATGGTAAACAGCCAACTTCAAGCCAGATGGACAAGTCACCATCAAGTGTGGGATTTACCAAGGAAATGCTCTGTTCCCACTTCTGTTCAGCATAGGCCTGAGTCCCCTCAGCTCATTAATAAGACTGGCTACGGACTGGAGCAAATGTCAGCCGCTTCCTCTATATGGTTGGCATCAAGTTATACGCTAGGAGTAAACAAGACATCCATTTACCAATCCACACCACTTGGCTCTACTGCAACAGCATTGGAATGTTATTCGGACTGGAAAAGTGTGTTTATATGGTAAAAAAGAGAGGGAAGTTAATCAGAACTGAGGGGAGTGAACTACCAGAAAGCCGCATTGCAGGCATTGAGGATAGCTACCTGTACCTGTACCCACACAAATGGGAACCATGAAGTAGCTGCTAGGAAAACCACAACCACCAAATAAGGCAAGTTCTGAGGAGTCAGCTGAATGGGAAGGACAAGATCTGGGCAACAGCTACACTCTGCCAATCAACAGATGCTCTGCCGGAATAATAAGCTGGCCAAAGGAGCCACTGACGTCAACACAAGAAAGCTCCATGGATGGTTTCAACCAGAGTCCAGCACCCTGGAAATATATGGTAAGCGGAAGGAAGGAAGCCATTGATTAGTCAATGAACACATCAGGAGGATGGCCACAACTAATCACATGCCTAGTTGTTGTAAAGACTCACCTTTCAGCACACTCACTTCACCAGATGCACCTTGTTTCTTTTCCTCACCTTTGGTTGAGTGTGGTGCTTGCAATTAATTGCACTCATCTGTCACCCGTTATATAAGGACTGCACTCACCTATGGCTCACTCTTTCTTAACTCCCACATGGGGCGGCAGCTGAGGTGAGTTTCTGTTTGAGTCTCTTGAGTTCATGTATTATTTTGAGTTACTGAATGACTTAAATCACACTTCATTTCCTTTCAGAGTTAGCAGTCTATGTGTGTCTTTCCTTTTAATACTGAATGTTCAATAAAACGAGAAACCTGCAAGTGATTACTGACTGTTCATTCTCATCCTGACCAGATGAGCCCATGATGGTAACAATCTCCAACCTCTTGAGCCTTCCTTCAAAACACTAGTGAATACCTCAGGAACTAGAACCCCGAGAAAGAAGAGGAGCAAGAACAGGAGCCAGCATGGAAGGACAGACACGTACCACCAACAGATCGAACAGTCACTGTGATCGACTGATGTTGAAAAATTCTTAGTGGTTCGGTTCGATCCCTGGCTCCTCTAGTCTGCATGCCAAGTATCCTTGGGCAAGATACTAACCCCAAATTGCTCTCAGATGCATTCATCAGAGTATGAATGTGTATGAATGGGTATGAATGGTAGTGAGGAACTAATTCCATTTGGACACACAAACTGTTTCAGAATTAGGAATTTATTTATTGAGCCATAGCACAAACCACTGATATGGAAGAACATAACGCTCTGATTGTAAAATCATATTAATACATGTCATTGCCAGAAGGTTTGAAGTTTTTCTGTCCAGCACTCTTGAGACTGTAATCGTTAGTTACTCTTGAGACTTCAAGAGAGCTGGACAGGGCTATAAAAGGTCCTCAACTCAACTGCAAGAACAGTATCTTTGCGTCTTTCAAAATGACCACCATCAGGCAACTGGTGTGAATGTCTCGAACCAAACAATCACAAACAGACTTCAAAGGGTGGCTTGAGCCCCGTGTCACTTCTCAACACTATGGAGCCAGATTGGAATTTGCCATGAGAAAATGACATGAGAATTGGCAGCTCCACCGCTAACACCCTGTGCTTTTCACAAATGAGAATAGGTTCAATCTCTGTACATGTGACAGATGTGAAAGGGTCTGGAGAAGTGATCAAGAAAGTTTTGCTGCCTGTAACATTGATGCACAGACATCTACACGCTAGGCAATGGCACCCTGACTCTCAGTAGGTATCAGGAAGAAATCCTCTGAGTCCCTGTTAGACCCTACACTGGTGCACTACAATAACCAGTCTCGTTGCAAGAATATGCAGGCAGTTCCTGGAGGGTGAAGGAATTGATAGCACTGACTGGCTCCCATGCTTGCCTGAACCTAAATCTAATAGAACTCCTCTGGGCCCAGAGGAGACTTGTGTCCATCCGACGCCATCAGGTTGCACCGCAGACTGTCATGGAGCTCAGCGATACCCTGGTCCAGATCTAGATCTAACCGTGTATAATCCAGATAAGCAAAATAATAATATTCTTTAATTTGACTTTCTGTTTAATAAGGTGCATTTCCTTAGCATGTTTAATCTGAACTAGTTTCAAATCAAAGTCAAAAATTAACACAGTCAATTAAAATAGTCCAGTCATTAAGCAATTTATTTGAAATGTACAAGAATCATGAGTTAACGATCTATAACATAAGAGCTTTTTATGACATGTTTTATTTTAAAACAAACAAAAATAAAATACAGTTGAAAAATAAAGTTGAATGACTCGTATTAATCAACCAATTGCTTTGAATTTTGCTATCAAATAGCTTCTTTACCTAGATCTAGGTAGAGCCATCTGGCTCTAGCTTAGTTTCCTCCAGCAGCATCTTCATGTCTACCAGTGTATCTTCTAGGGTTTGTATCAGTCGTACCACATTATTTTCTTTGCAGCTTTTCCAGGCTGACACTACAAAGGTGAAATTGTCACTTGTAACACTGTAGCAAAAATCATATGAGTTTAGTTTTTCTGGAACAGCAGAAACCAGACAGGCAGCCTTGAACGCCACCTTGTGAATAACAGAAGTGAGAATGTAATCGTTAGTTACTGGTGATCGTTTGTCATAATCAATTTTAGAGCATATAAAGAGGTATTGGATAAAAAAAAAATTAATCTCTATTTGAACTGCAGTAGGCTTATAGTATGAAACATTTTCAGGCCCAGCCCTCACCTGACTTGTAGAAAGTAGAAAGTTAAAGGCTTTATTAAGGGAGGTATCTGTGTAGATGTCTGGCATGGGGATATTGTTCTCAATAGCTTGAACTTTCAGGCCCAAGAAGTGTCCAAATGTTGTCCGGCCACGAATTTCCTGTCATGATGGAGACGAGTCAATTTATTTGTAACAATAATCACCAGATGTAGTATTGCTGTAGTATTATTATTCACAGAGCACAATTTTCTGTTCAAGGATGAGGTTTAGCAAAACTAAATGTTATTCTTCCTAAGATTAATTACTTTAAATAGATTTGACTGCACAGCAAAACCGTTATACCCAATACACACAGACAACATGAACAATGTCTGTCTACTTCCAGGAACAACTCAAACCTTGTGCTTTAGATCATCCTCTCCTCACTTCAAATACTATCTATGGACCAGCTGTGTTTGACATTTTATACCATTACAGTTGTATTTTAAGTGATTCAACTGTTTCTCAAAAACAGTTGAATCACTTCTCTGTCAGTTTTGACTTAGAAAAACAAAGGGAACAAAACAAACATCTTTACAGTTTATAAATTGTAGTCACACTAATGTACTGAACAGTTATGGAAATGATACTCACCATGTTGGTGTTCCACATATGCACTTTTATAGCATTTTCCAATAAATTACGTTTCTCTGAGTTCTGGAAAAAAACAAGACAAGGTTATAAGCCATACTTGTAACCAAATACGTTGTGTTAGACACCCAAAGCAGTGACACAACACAAAACCACAGGATTTAAGTAGAAAACAGCTTGGGGTTTAAAATATCACATTAACTCGAAGCATACGTTAGTCGGAGATGCTGCTAGCACTTTGGTTAACGCTTCACCTGGCTTGCGACAAACCACTCTCAAAGAACGTCAGGGCCTCAGTAAGTATACCTTGGACAAACTGACTAACACAATTCCCAAGTGGATTGCAACAAACTGCAGACCTATTAATATTGTCGAGGACACAGGCTTTACAAAGGTTTTGCAAGATTAATTGAATAAGGCTCCAAGAAGAAGCACAATAATGTCAAAAATGCATGGGCTCTGTGAAACTGAAAGGGGAAAAAAAAAAAAAGCATGAGGATTTAGCTGTAGCCAAGCATGTCGCCCTGACATGTGACTACTGGACTTCTGTGAGTAACATTAACTATCTTGGTGTTACTGGACATTTAAATACCACATGTATTGAACATTTAACAGTGGCGCATGAGTGGGAAATTGGGGAAAGAAAAAAAAAAAAAAAAAAAAAATCACAACTGTAGAAACTGAGTGTGCACGTAACATGACACCTGCAGCTAAACATTTGCCATTTGAGCACATGCCTTGTGTGGCTCACATCTTACAGAGATGAATCACTGTGGGTCTTGGTGTGTCAAGTGCTAGAAAAAATGTTGGCCGCTTCAAACATAGTCCAGTGACACCTCAGAGCTGGAAACACAGCAAACAACCCTGGGGCAGGGGAAGGAGCCATTGATCCAGGACGTGCCAACACGCTGGAATTCAACACTAGAAATGGTCAAGCATCTAAACCGCAACCAAGCAGCAATTAAAGCGACCTTAGACCAACAGAGCCACAAACTTGTCAGGCTGATGCCAAAAGAATGGGACAAACGGCAGAAGGTGGAGTCTCTTCTGGAGCCCTGGAAGTCAGCAATCTATATAACATTTAGGCTGAAATAAAATTGATCAAACAAAATCAATTTCTTGATTTGAAAGATGGAAGAAGAACCATTTTGTTCTTCTTCCATCTTTCCTTCTGTGTGTTTTCACTACAGGTATGTAACTGAGATTCCCGGTGGGGAATCCTACGTTTCCTTCTCAGTGGTACTGCCTGCCCTCTTCCACTTGCATCATGTTATGGAAATCGATGATGACGAGTCGCTAGGTTTAAAACAGCATTCCAAGCTGACCTAACCTCCCCTTAAGAAAACAATATCAACGATGAATGAATCAAGATTGCAACAGCTTTGGATGCTCGTTTCAAGGACTTGAAAGGCCTCTCCAAGAGTGACAGAGAGAGGGTGTGGACCACAGTTGGAAGAATGCTGAATGATCAGTCCCCACCTTGACAGACTTGTGAAGATGGGCCACCTAAGAAAATTAGTCTTTTAGAGATGGGCTCAGATTCAGAATCATTGACACATTAGCAGAATTAGCAAAATTGACACGTATTGCACGGTTGCATATTGACATTGATTCGAATTCTTCCTATTTGACCTGCTTTTTGGGATCATCAAAAGACTTGACAAAGGCAGCTGAGGCACTGGAGGTTGAAAGGATTACACCTAACCGTCCTTTCCTGAACAAACGCATGGAGGCTGCTTCATATGATGCACAGCACTGCTGGTGGATCCTACCAAGATAAGAAAAAAAAAAAAAAAAAAAGGTGGTCAACTCAGCATATGAAATGTTGAAATCATCACCTGAGAGCTATGTTAAAACTGCATAAATCACCATTGTTAATGGAAACAAGACTTTCTTTCTTTTCTTAAAAAAAAAAAAAAAAAAAAAAAAAACCATGCTTTTAGTCCTTTAGTATCTCACCTATAGTAGGCCAGCTGTATTGCCATCTGTATAAAAGCATCTGGGCTTATTCGATGTGCTTTTGGAATTTGTTTCCCAAAGCGATTGAATACCAAAACCCTGAGGTCCAGGTCTTGGGCATGCCTGTGATGGTGGAGATAGAAGATATGTGTAACAGTCACACAGTTATGTTAGTGTTCTTCATTTCAGATCCATGAGGCTGTTCCCTCTTTCTTTGGAGCTCTACTCTAAACTTCCATGTTTTCTGTATATAATCCACTGTCTGCGGAAACAATCTGATTAATTTAAGTTCTGAGAAAATAATGCTCCCCACTATAGGCATGCTTTAAAATGAGCCTACCTAATGATTCAGGCAGGTTGCTGCTATCATGGTCCTGTGCCTTACACCCAGGTTATTCAGTTTTTGCACTTTAAAATATTCTGCTTATTACTCAAAATTAATTTATTAATTGCTTATTTTGTACTTTTTACATTAGAGTTTATTAGTTTTCATGGCATTTCTCTCAGTTCTCCTTTTCCTGTGCCAAATGTATTTTTGTCTGAGTTTCCTCGTTCCGGTTATTGTAACCCACTTCCTGTTTTGCTTCTCTTGTTTGACTGTCCCAGTTGTGTTCAGCTGGCTCTCATGACACTTGTTTATATTTAAGTTCTCCTCTTACTTCTCACTACGTCTATCGCTCTTCCTTGTGTTCTTACTGCTTGTTACTAGAATTTTGGATTCTTTTTACTAGTTACCGGCAAAAACAAGGCTTTGTGAACCAGAAACAGGAATGTCAAACTCATTTTACATCACATGCCACATACAGCACACTTTGTTCTTAATAGTTTGTCAGTTTGTTTTTTTTTTGTTTTTGTTTTTTTAAATGCAACTTAACTATGCATTTAATCCTCAAGACATCTTAATATAAGAGAATGCAATTTTAATAATATGTTCAAGTTTTTCTATATGATACAGAAACCCTGCTCTAGTAAATAGAAAAAAAAAAAAAAAAAAAAAAAAAAAAAAAAACATCTCTCAGGACAGGTCTGAGACTAAGAAGGAGGGGAAAAACAAAAAAAACAAAAAAACAAAAAACATAAAACCAAAAAATTTAATTTCTATAGCAGACACACAAAAAATATGATCCTTTTGCCATTTTATTGTTTATTTATTACTTAATTAGTTTGATGTAATATCAATGGCTTGGTTTTTAAACCTATGAAAATGTTCTTAAAAGTCCAAAAACTTAAAAAGCCATCCACTAGACCGGATTGGAGGCCCTCAACCCTTATGTTTGACAACCCTACTAAAAGGATCAAAATAATTGTAATGGATTATCTGACCACCATCCCCACAGTGAAACCTTCTGGTCACTTTTGCCACTGTGACATCTTGATAATGCAATTCTTGTGAAAACACAAAACAAGCATACCTCTAATCCACACAGAATGTCCCTTAGCAGGTTACACCTCCACAGATATCTTGGTAGCCATCAACAAGTTTCTGGCATAATTCTGCCTGGATATTTGACCACTACTTGGCAGAATTACTTTAAAACTGTTTTCTTGGCTCGGACCCAGCTTTTAATCATAATCCACAAAAGATTTAATCTGTTAATGGGTTGGGGTATTGGGAGGGCCATTTCAGAAGCTTTATGTTGGTTTTGGAAGGGATAACTGTTTGGGAACCCCCAACTGTTGATTGTAGGTGATGTACACCCCATTCTTCCATCTACAACTCCACTGTGTTGTAGGAGTTGAATAAATTGCTTTAAGTGACCAGCTACATTTTTGATTGACCAGCATTACTATTTATTGATGTGACTCCTGACAGAAATAACAGGATGATTTGTTAAGTGTACCATGCAAAACTCTGCCCTGAGAAACTCTACTTTTGCAATATGCTTGTGATTATTTTCTATTTGCACCGAAGTGGTGTTGAGTCAGTTTTTGAAGGATTTGGCTGAATATATTCCAATACTCAAGTCAGTCATTTGATCACAGTCCACAAAGACATACTTTTTAGTTCCTGAAAAGAAAATTGAATGCAGAAAGATATTCAGTACATCAAAGGGAAAAACAAACAAACAAATGCAGCCGTTGGTGATGTGCATGGATTCGGGACTTCAGCCAGTCAAATGATTTTCATCTAAGTATACTGTATATAGGGGGGAAGAAAAAACAAACAAAGAGATGTCCAATTACAGCTTGACGTCTCTGAATATGGACTATGTACAGCAATAGATGTATTTCCTAAACTGCAATGAAATAGTTGTTAAATCCCTTGAATTGAAGCTGAAAGTCTGAACTTTAATCATTGTCCAAATACATATGAACTGTGACTGTCAGTATGGACAATAGGAAGAGTGTTATGTAGTACTGTAGAATAATTTCAAACTCTGGCATTTCTTAACGCCACGTTCAAGAGAATCAGTTCAGTTTCTGATTTCCACTCTCCCACAGTAAATGGACTCCTAGGTACATGCCCTCAACACCTCACCTTCATGCTGCTTCCCTCTGCTATGATATCTGCTGTTCTTATGTTAGCTTGTATGGTTACTGACAAAGGAGAGTTCACACCCAGTTAAAGCTAAACTTAAACATTACTACAGAGTCTAAATTAAAATGTTTTAGTTGTCCAACCCTTTAACTGTAGTGCAAAACTACAAACCTAGTGTTTCTGAGACAGACTTGCATGAAATAGGACAGAGCTTAAACAGGCATGTGCGCTTACTTGTCAACACTCTGTTTAGCCTCCTCAATGGCTGTTTTAATGTCAGGTGTGATGTTAAAATGTAGTTTCTGAGGCATTGGCAAAAGTGCCACAGGAGACTCCATCATCTGTGGTTTCTTCCTGTCTCCACACATTAAAAAAAAAACAAAAAAAACAACAACAGTAGAACAGAACATCAAATCTAGTGACAGACGAAGTGACAGTCACTGTTAGGTGTGCTAGAAAATTGCTTAATGATGTTTAAGATGACATAATTACATTTGCAAAAACAACAGAAATTAAAATTTATAAAGAAAACGTGACATGCTCCTGAAGTGTGGTTTTTTTTTTTTATAGGATGTAAACTTACATGGAAGATGTGATATAATCTGATAGAGCCATACATGGTGTGCCATCGATAATGGCATGCAACATGGTAAACCCACATGTCCCATCTTCACCAACAATAAACTGAAAGAAAGACACACAAATTAAGTACTACATTACTTTCAACTTTGAGACCGTTTCTTCATGTGCGGTTCTGTTACTGAGCTTCTATGATAGGGAAGTTTTTTAGTAAATTGGGCCATCAATATAGGCTTTTAAAGTGCTGGTTTAAAATGTAGTAGCAACAACAACAACAACAACAACAACGACGACGAGGGCACCTAGAAGGTCATTGGCATTTAAACATAGTAACCCTTCTTACTATTCTCACACTGAGACAGACTGTTTTCACTTTTCTTTTGCATTAGTAGAACTACTCTATTATTAACTTTTCGCACAACTTTAATCTGATCTCTATGCAAGGTAAAATAGAGCTTGCCTGAATGATACATCAGTGGTTCGGTTTTCCTTCTCTCACCTGCAGCGATTTGTCAAACCAGCGGTTAGCACTGTTCCACTGGGTGCCGCCTCCATGCAAAACCTGCACTGGTTCAAACCTGCTATACTTCTCATATGTCCGAGGCATGGCTTTGTCCAAACACAGCACACAGATGCTCCTTTCAATGGCTGAAACTGATTTTTTGTTGGAGGGATCTGAACAAATTAAGCACAAAGACACACAAAGCAAATATGCTGTTAAGATAAATTTAACATGAAATCCTTGCACAATTGTTTAATATTCTAGAAAACCTAAAATGTAATATTCTAATCTGAAGGTTAGCCGTTCGATCCATTCTGTATGCCAAACATCTAACTCCAAGTTGTTTTCCGATTCATCCATGGGAGTATTAATGCATGTGAATGCATGTGCACATGCATCAAACAGCATGCAGCCTGTTTCAGTTGCTCTTGCTTTTTCTTTTTACTTTAGCTTTTTTCTTACTTATTTCTTTGACCTTAGTACTTAAGAGTGTTCCTCCTTTTTTTAATATCTCTCTTTTTAAAACATTTGGATCGATAGAGTTTTTGTTCCGTTTATTGCCACGGAATAGTTACTTTTTTTGAGGAATGGCAGCGCGGAGGAGCCGCTACACACCGCACAGGTTGTTTACTCCAGAGATCAGCTGATCGCCCTGATGCCATTGGCATGGCACCTGTCATCAAACTGTGCACTGTTGAACTAGGGCTGTATTATTTGCCCAGGAAGTGTTCCCATGTGAGCTTGGTGGCTGTTTACGTTCCCCCCTCGACTAACCCCACAGCTGCATGTGACATTATCCACTCTGCTATAGCCCGGTTACACACTCAGCACCCAAGTGCTTTCACTTCCATCTTGGGTTATTTCAACCATGTCGCCTTGGACACTACACTGCCAACTTTCACACAATATGTGGTCTGTCGCACCAGCATGGGGAGACTTTTAGATGCACTGCATAGTAATGTCAAGGACGCATACAGTTCATGCTCCCTCCCCCCCACTCGGTAAGTCAGATCATAACCTGATTCACCTCACACCCTGCTATGTGCTTATTGTGGGGAGGGAGCCTGTGACCACTACAAGTATTAGGAGGTGGTCGGAGGAGGCCTTAGCGGAACAACAGGGTTGTTTTGAATTGACAAACTGGAAGGTTCTTAGAGTGAGGGCATCAATGGACTTACTGATCCTATCACCGACTACATAACCTTCTGCACCAACTCCACTGTCCCAACTCAGACTGTCCATTGTTACCCAAATAACAAGCTGTGGGTAACTAAGGACATCAAAGCACTCCTGAAGGACAAGAAGAGGGCTTCAGAGTGGTTCAGGCATTATTGAAGGGCAAGATCAGAGAGGCTGAGGACAATTACAGGAGAAAATCCCACATCATGAAGACCCTGGGAAGACTCATCCTTGACCAGCTCCGACCTCTAGTCTGGCCAAAACAGGATCCCCTTCAGTTTGCTTACCAGCCCCACCTCAGAGCTGAGGACGCCATCATCTACCAGCTCAATTGTGTCTACGCCCATTTGGATGAGCCGGGAAGCATGGTGGGGTCATGTTTTTCGATGTTTCCAGTGCATTCAATACCATGAGGCCAACTCTTCTGGGTGATCGTCTATGCTGTTGCATGCTGGGGCAGCCGGTAGAGGGTTGCAGATGCCAACAGACTCAAACTGTTCCGCAAGGCCAGTAATGTTGCTAGGATGGAGCTGGACTCCCTTAGGGTGGTGTCTAAGAGGTGGATGTTGTCTAAGATAAGGATAATGCTGGCCATAATGCCCCCCACCCTACCCTACTCTCTGCTGGCTAGTCACAGGAGCATGTTCAGTGAGAGACCAAGATTACTAAAAAGCACCACTGAACGACTCAGAAAATCATTCCTGCCCCTGGCCATCCCCTTGCATCTCCTCCATTTAATACACTGCACACACTGCAATATTTACACCCTCTTGCACACGCTCTACAGTAAAATAACAAATGACAACGTTTCACAGGTTGAGCTTGAAATTGCTTAAAGTGTCTACATTTACACATTTTTAAATAAATAAACGAATACATCTAAAGTGAATTCAAACTGGAAATAGGTGGTGGTTAGATTATGATATTACTTATTATTCTGACCTAAATTTATTGCTCTTGTATTAACATTTGTGTCCCAATGGTAGGTGGGGTTACACAGGTGACCTTAACACTTTGCATATGACTAATTATAATCTACTGTGTCTCTTAACAATGAACCTTTGCCCTTAAAATCCTTGTTTTTACTTAATATTACACACAATTTTTGTAAGCCTCTTTACATGTCTATGGAAGTATAATTGTGCTCACCCTGGACCAGTTTGTTATAGTATTTGTACCAGGTGTCCCGGCGCAGGGTCGTGAGAATACCAACATGCTCTGTGTTGGTCTCTAGTGACGAATTACAGATCCGCTCCAGCTGAACACAAAGCTGATCAGCAGTGATCGGAGTGCCATCACTGTGGTAGACCTCCACTGTAAAGAACTGAAAAGAGAGACAACAATGCTGGACTGACAGTTCAACACTAAGAAAGAGACCACTTGTAATTCAGGCATTACTGCCCATTGTTAAAAGGAACTGGAAGATCAAAACTTATTCCAAATAAATTAAACATGATTATTCCTGTGAAATGTATGACAATTTTAGTAGCACCTTAAATTAAGCCTTAGAGGTCTAAGAAGCTTAGAAAGAAGAGCGTCTGGACTTCTCTAAATTGCTTGAAGATGTTTCACCTCTCATCCGAGAAGCTTCTTCAGTTCAAGGGTCAAATGGTGGAGAGTCCCAGATTTAAGCCCCGTGGGAGTGTCCACCCCAAGAGGGACAAAAGGACCCCCTAATGATCCTCTACTTAATCACACGAGCCCAGGTGTAAAAACGGGTGTAGGTCACAATCAGGCATGGTTTTGGGTGAGCTCATTGTGAAACCAAGCCCCACCCTATAATGTGATTTCCTGAGTTCAAATGGCCCGGGATGTGAGTGGGCGTTAAGGAGTCTGGGAAGGAATCTCAACACTGGATTATAGATGGCAGACAGTTGGTGCCGTAAGATGGTCATTCACAGTGGACATAAATGGCTTCTTTCACTCCTCTTTCAAACCATCTGTCTTCTCTGTCCAAAATGTGAAGATTGGCATCCTCAAAAGAGTAACCTTTGTCCCTTAAATCCTCTTTCAAGGATGCCAATGAAATGAAAGTAAATGTAGGGAGAAACCTTGTTTGATTTGTTTTTCTGTATGTGCTGTGATAACTTTTCAAGAGTTATTAGAAGAAGTTTTTTTTAGTAAGTACTCCTTGATATAATGTATATAGTGCCTTGTTTTTAATAGTAAGCTGGTGCTTGAGCCGGTGCTTTTTTACCTGGACTTGTAGAATTCAAGTTTGATAAATAATGGGGCCCTGAACTCAAACACCTCAATCAAGGTGTATGTTTGACACCTCACCTGAGAGTTTTGTGCCACTGTAATGTGTCTGGGGTTGGAGTTGGAGTTCTTGGCATGGAACACCAATGAGTCAGTCTTCTGTCCAGGGACACGGCAGGATGACAGTGCCCGGAAGTATTGCATCATACAGAGGGGCTCTCCTCGCATATATTGTACTGGTAGTGTCTCACTGCAAAATTAAGAGGGTGTGTCCTAACATACATTCGTGGTTAAATTTAAAAAAAAAAAAGACAAGACAACCAACAACTTTAAAACCTCTATTCAAATATTCTGGTTCATAGAGTTCACTGACTTTTACATTATTGTAAAGTAAACCCAGAGTTTGTCAAACATGCTTCCTGGAATACAGCCCTGGTCCCCAACCAGGCATCTTTCAGTGTTTCACATTGTGTCCATGGTCCACTACACCATCTTTGCCATGTTTGTGATTGCAAGAAGTTTTAAGTGATCTGATGGTACTCACTCCTCAATCATTGTCTTGAAGTCCAGAACAGCTCTTATCACTTTGGCAGCACACCTGGTCAGAAAAAACAGTTATAAAACAATACAACATAAAAGTTTTCAATGCAATATGACTCACTAAAAGCAAAGTGGCCAAGATACCTAATGTGGGTCAAACTCCTAAAACCAAAGATCCTTATAATTTATACCGTACAATTTATCTATAACTGCCCATGGACAAAATATGTTCAGCTATTTTCACACAGACCAGTTGATCCTGCATGAATTATTGAAATTATACACAAAACCAAATTCAGAAAAAGCTGGGACACTAAAATTAAAGTTCGACCCACGATCTCGATCCGGTGGTCGGGGTGAGTGACTGATGTACCAGCACAAATGCAGAATAAATGAGAAGTGATCTGAAGTGATCAGAAGAAATCCTGGATTACACAAGAACTTGATGGAAAACTGAGGGGTAGTGACATGGTTGGACTCTGTGAGTGTGAACAGGCTCTGACGGTGAAGCATGCTAGGATTTTTGAAGCTGGAGTTAATGTACCGATAGGTTGTAAATTCTTAGGGTGTAGTTCATCTTGAAATAGAATATGGAAAGTCGTTGGCAGGTTTGCTTCATTTGAGTAAGATTTCCCAAATGAACGAAGGTGATGGCAAGCAGTTTTGGAGTATTAGTTGTACTGGTTGAAGGCCAGTTAGAAGAGAACCACCTTCTACCATGATAACCCCTAAAACCAGCTGAATGTCATCAAGCTGATCATCATTGAAGGACTTTTCTCATCTCCACATATACATTAAAAAACACAGAATATTTCCCCTAAGCTAGTTAACTCACTGTTAGCCTATTGGATGGGATATTGCCACATGTTTACTTAGTTTAATCTTTTGGAAGATTTAAAAAAAAAAAAAAAAAAAAAAACAAAAAAAAAAAACAACACACACACACACAACACTTGCTGGGTCTGTGTTTACATTAAAAAAAATCCTGCAATAGACAGCAAGTAGGGTCCAAGTGCAGGTCCAAGCTGAGCAAGTTGGATAAGACAGTGGGCCAGCACACATCTTTGTATTTTCTAATGTACAAAATTACAAATGCATGGTAGTATATTTTCCTTTTCTGATGTCCATAAAGTCAGATGCTCAGCTAACTAAAACAGAGTTCAAGTCCTTCCATGTCATTTGTTTGATGTGTGTGCACATGTGCTTACCTTATTTGTCCCCGTTTATCAGTGAAGTCCATTTTGGGAAGAACAAATCCACTGTTAGAAATCAGCAAAGATTCCCTCGAGTCCAAATAATTAATCTGTATCCCGTAATCTGCAAGCTGCAAAAAGAAAACGCATAAACAGTCTGTCTGAAAAGTCTTTGATTACTTTTAATGTTTAGTAGTTCAATTCAATTTTATTTATATAGTGCCAGATCCCAACAACAAATGGCTTTTATATTGTGTTTTATATTGTAAAAAAATTATAATAATACAAAGAAAACAAACACCCCAACAATCATATGACCCCCTATGAGCAAACGTCTTGGGAACAATGGGAAGGAAAAACTCCCTTTTAACAGGAAGAAAACTCCAGCAGAACCAGGCTCAGGGAGGGCTGACTATCTGCTGCAACTGGTTGGAGTGAGGGGAGATAGACAGGAAAAAGACATGATGTGGAAGAGAGCCAGAGATTAATAATAACAAATAATTAAATGCAGAGAAGTATATAAACACGTGATTGAAAAAGGCGACTAAAGGAGAAACACACAATGAATTATGGCAGCCTAGACCTATTGTTTCCTAAGGGAGGATTCAGGATCACCAGCTCCAACCCAAACGTCATGCTTGGGTTCTGCCTCCTATTCTGGACTGTACTTAAATACAAGTTACTTGGATGTGTCACTACTTTGGAAGACCCTGGAAGAACTGATGATCTTGAATCACCAGTTGTTTATAAATGGCTTCAAGAGACTTTCCCAATATGTCGACTATTTTCCATCCTAAAATATTTGAGTATATGTATGCATGTATAATTTTAACCTGTGTAGATTACAGAAATCCTAAATAAATTCAAACTTCTGTACCCAATTCTTATGTTTTTTTAAAAAATTAATTTAAGATGTATCCGGTACGGTTATTCCCCTGGAAAACGGACGATTTAAAACAGGGGCAGGCAACTCCAGGCCTCAATTGATGGCGTCCTGCAGGTTTTAGATGTGTCCTTAATCCAACACAGCTAATTAAAATTGCTGAATCACCTCCTCAACATGTCTTGAAGTTCCCCAGAGGCCTGGCAATGAACTAATCATTTGATTCAAGTGTGTTGATCCAGGGTGATGTCTAAAACCTGCAGGACACAAGCACTTGGGGCCTGGAGTTGCCTACCTCTGGTTTAAAGGAATCATTAAAGACCCCAAATTAGCAAGACATTCATGCCCATGATTGATGTATGTAAACTTCTGACCACAGCTAGTCAGTGAATATTTTCAACTTTAATATTTCATTCATCAATATCCTAATATGGGATTAAGTGTTCTTTTAACTTTCTGAATATTATTTTAGTTTACATATTATTTTAGTTTACAGGGCTAACAGGTCTACACTGTTGCTGCTGCCCTCCATGCTACCCTGTCCCACTTGGAGCACCAGGGGAGCTACGCACGCCTCTTTATTGACTTCAGCTCTGCCTTTAACACCATCCACCCTCACAGATTGGTGACCAAGCTGATAACCCCAGGATTCCCATATTCCGCCTGTCTTTGGATTAAGGACTTTCTGACAAACCGCAGCTCCACAGCTCCTCGGCCATCAGCATCAGCACTGGCTCTCCCTAGGGCTGTGTGTTGAGCTCCCTGCTCTTCACGCTATACATATATGAATGTGCCCTCACTCAACACAGTAACACCATCGTCAGATTTGCAGACGACACCACTGTGGTGGGGCTCATCTCTCAGGGAGATGAGACTCCTATAGGGACGAAGTGGAGCAGGTGACAGCGTGGTGCAGAGAAAGCAACCTGCTCCTGAACACATTTAAGACCAAGGAGATTGTTGTGGATTTCAAGAAAAGAAAATGGACATTAAACCACTTTACATCAGTGGGGATGGGTGGAGATTGTGTCGGACCTGGGAGTTCACCATATAATTTAAATTACTTTACTTAAGATATATCAATCAAAAATGTAAATGGGAGCAAATTATAATAAAACAACCCAACAATAAGCCACTGACAATGTTTCTGAAAAAGCTGTGAATGGAGACACATCAGGACAAAAATCATTATGCTGCCCATGATTTCTCACCACAGTCCCTCCTAAACTGCACCTATCAGCTCTCCTGTCCGACCACTAACATGGACAGTTAAGGACATTTAATCCATGTTTTGCACTCACCCAGTTGTCAGTAGTGCACGCTTTCCTCTCCAGGCTTCTCTGCAGTTTCTCTCCATCACCTCCTTCTTTGAGGAACTCCTTCATCAGCCGTTTTGCGTGCTTCAGCTCATCCTCTGTTACAATGGGCTCCAGACAACTCAGATAGCGTTCACAGGTCTCCCGCAGAGGGGGCACAGGCAGACGGGGCAGTCTTTTCTGATGGTTCAGATACCTGCCACCCATCAGAGTGTCCGATGCAGAATTTACCAGCCGACAGGATTTCACCAAGCCATAGGAATTCATCATTCCAACATTCACCTGACAGATGCAAAAATGTTTTAGTTACTACATTAAATTCTGTGAGCAAAATAAAAATAAGATCATTAATAATGATACAATAAAAAAAAAAACATATTGTTAAGAGCCAGGAATAAGATTTACACTATTACATTAACAAAAGGCTAAGTTAACTGAGAGCATGTTACTTACTATAATTCTGTTCAGAATTCTCAACATTTTTCTTTCAGTAAACTTCCACAGTTGGAGTTAATTGTTAAACCTGTTTAACTGTCAGGTCACAGTGCTGTTGAGAAAATATTTGAAAAAGAAAATCCTCTGGTTAAAGGAAATGATAAATGCTCCCCTCCCCCAACAAGACAATTAACCTAAGTAAACCAGATAAAAAGGGACATGAAAGCCTTTCTTTTTCTCTGCAGCAGTTAATAAAGCAAATAGAATGGTTTAATAGTTAATAATAATTAATATATTTTTGATAGCATTAAAATAACATCGTTACCACTTTTAACTTACAGTCACCAATAAATTGGTAAATTATTCTGTTATGTGTTTATGTTTAAATTTGGTGCACAGTTTGCTAATAGTTTTGCCTTTGGAGTTACCTGTCAGCAGCTACAGCTCTTCCTGGTTTAGCAAAAGATGAAGGTAATGGTGAAGTTGATTGAAATATAAAGACCAACCAAACAGAACAATCTATCTTCTTCTACTTCTTTGGGGTAGATTGACTAGATGCATCAATGGTATATTGCTGCCATCTACTGTTTATTGTTACCTGAGTACATCTTCTGCTGATTAAGCACTGAACCATCTGCTGTCACAGCTTGGGTTTAGTTATGGTTTTCTGAGACACAGGTGGGAACTCTGATGGAAGCAATTAAGGTGGAGTAGACAATCAGAGCCCTATTCAATAAAGCAAGTTCAGCGTATCCAGGTTATCTTTACATTATCTGAATTCAGTTACACTACATTGGTAATCGGAGCTTCATTGGTAAGCGACACCCATCCTCCATCTTCATTTTCACCAATGCCAGCATCTAGAATGTGGAGGATCCTATCCTAATTCGTGTCATTCCTGGGTCTCCATTCTGCCATATTGGTTCATCTGAGTTTAAGCACTAAATAGCTTTTATTTGAATTTTCTATAAATCATGTTGATTGGATGAGCTATCCTTATTTGCATTTAGAAAACAGACAGTGAAAAATCAGCTCAAAGCAAAAAATGCAAGTTCATGTTAAAGTTTTTGTCAAATTAGGATATTGTCAGGTACATTCTCCAGTGTGTCACTTGTAATCTCTTGCAGGTTTTCTGCACGTCTGGCAAACCAAGCATGTAAAAAGTAGTTTGAGTTCCCCAATTATTATAACTTTGGTGCTAAAACATGAAAAAGTCTGATGGCAATACTAGTTTTACTGTTTCTAGTCTTACCATCACTTTCAATTGGCATAAGACTTGTCTGGGCAGGATGCGTGACCATAAAGACACAAGTGCATCTCACATGACAGAAGTAACCCTGTTCAGGGATTTTGGCCTTACAGTTCTGCAAAGTGTTTTTTCTTTCCCTCAAAAGCGTATCTTTTAGATCTTCAATAAACATCAGATGAGCTGTGTCTATATTTACTCTATGTTTTCTAGATAAGAGCCTGCAGGGCCTGCCTCAAGTGACCCGCTCCCTCATCCCTTCCTCTTTAACAGTACAAAAGAGTCGAGTCATTGTTAACCCTGAATAATCCATTTGCTTCTAATAATCTTTTATAGTTGTTTTTATATGTGGAACATGCAGGGAAAGAAGGCTTCAGTAAAAGTTGCAGCTTGGGTAAATCAGCATAAATCCCCATGGTAAATTATTCTACAAACCTAACCTGCTCTGAGAGATTTTCTAGGAATGGCGACACTATTTTCTGGAAAACTAATTGTCAGTGGAACCTAGCCTGTAGATTAATCAGCAGAAAGAAATCTGCATACTGACCAATCAATTCTCCAGAAAACAGCATCACCATTTCAGGAAAATCTCTCAGACCTCTGCAGGGAGACTAGAAGGATCTGAAGATTTTTAGTAGCATCTGAACTGGTTGTTTCCCTGATGAGCATTGGTAATGTTTCAAACATATTAGAGATTCTCTGCTGGGGATTACAGTTTATATAAGCAAGGCATACCATCACAGAACACACACCAAGAATTCCTTTTTAAAGAATAAAATTATTGATTCACTTTGATCTGTTGACAACCAAAGTGATTTCCATGTCTCCTTTATTAGGCTGTAGGGGAGTAAGTTTTAATCCACTGCAAATGGATCCAATTTAAATAAACAGCAACACCGAGAGCACACTGAGAGATAAAATCATTAACTTAAATGAAAATGTTGATTTTAATGCTATTTGCGCTAAATAACCAGATTAATGATTTTCTGCACTATTGACTGTGCCCTTTTGGCAACAGTGTTGCATTTTCCAGTTATCTTTTTATGTTCTTTATAGATCCTATACAATTTTATCATCATGTCATAATGTTTGTGACGAGAATAGGTGTCATTCATAGGGATCATTTAGTGTGGAATAAAAGTCACATGATCCATGAAACGCCCCTCTTAGATAGGCCAGATGCTGCTAAAACCATCCATTTCATGTGGGTTACCTTACTGAGTTAACTTAACCAGCTCGTGGAAGTTTGCTATTGGTGTAAACCCCACAAGTGGAAAATTCCTATTGGTGGAATATCGCTAAGAAGAGCCATTAGTTCTAGGATCTGTTTAACTCTGACTATTTAAGTCCCTGCTCTTCTCCCTTGGCTTGTACTGCAAGGCGTCTTAAAGTAAGTTAAAAAAAAAACCTATATATTAATTTAATTTTGGCTGTACCTGTTCTTCTGTTTAAACACTTGCTGTTTCACCCACGGGGCAGTACAATATGACATCATCCCCACCCATGTCGGTAACAAACTGATAGATTCTCAGATGCACGCAAGTAAGGGAACAGTCTCTTCAAGAATTGAAGAATTTTGAAGCTTGTCCACCACCAGATGGGGCATGCTAAATCTGAATATAGCATTGGTTTATGTATCTCAGTAACATTAGAAACTTGCATAAAAAAAACATTAAATCCTGAGAACATGTCACACTCGTATTTGTCCTGTTTATTTAGGTAAAGCATTCGTGTGAGTGTTGGGAGCAAAGTTCTTCGTTTGCGAACACCTCATCGTCTTATTTTACGCTGGTGAATACCGTCCAGCGTCATTCTGTGGAAATATGATACTGAGATTCTGCACCAGAACTGTGGTAAGAAATATCCTTTTATTTAACTCCGTGGTTCCCAAACTTTTTTTGCTGGGCCCCTCTTTGTTTTACAAGAAAAATGTTCGCGCGCCCCCCCCCCCCCCGCGTGCGCACACGTGCACGCACACATCCTCCAACCACACACACCCATATTTTGCTCCATTGCGGTTTATTTCACACCTCAAACATTTAGTAAACAATTAAGCAAATACAAGTAATCTGCGATAAATTACAGGTAGTAAGAAAATAAACTCTTTTACGCTGCGTCCGCACCTACACGGGTATTTTTTGAAAACGCAGCTGTTTCGTCCACACGTAAACGGCGTTTCGAATCACCGAAAACTGAGATTTTTTTTAAAACTCCTTTTTTGCGTTTACGTGTGGACGAGGAATACAGAGTTGGTCACGCAACGTCAAAGGTATGTGCCTTTTTTCATGTCACGCTGTGCTCCACGTTATTGTTTACATGAGATGAATTGCAGAATGGCAGAGACAAAATACTGTTAATCTGACTATCTGCAGGTTTTACACGCTTACATACACACGCAGTTACTGTCCCTCCATTCAGAAAGGCAGAGGCGTCAGGATGTGATTATTTTAGGTGTAGTTGTTTTTTCCTGTGTAATAATATTCAACATTGCTATCAACACATTTTTCAAAAAATGCCTCTCTGTGCAAAATAGGTTTAAAAACATAAACAGCTGTGGGATACTGTCTGTCCGGGATTTGAACCGGGGGAACAAATCGTGGCAGGATCAGCCTGATATTATTTGTATCCCGCTGTAACTTTACTGCATATAGTATAGTATGTGTATCTCCAAAATGTCAGGAGTAGTTAGTCATTACAAGAAGTGTTTGTGAACTAAAAATAAAGAATGTGGGATACTGTTTGTCCGTGATTTAAACAGCCCAGCGCTGCTCCCTACGAAGGGAAAACTAATTCTGCAGGGGAGACCTACCTCGGCACTTGTGCAGGTGAAGCCAAAGGGAAGATATGCTTCACCATATTTTCTATTCTTTGGCTTAGAATGAAGTTGGTTTGGAAACATATTCAGCAATGCTTCATCTCCTGCTTTGCGTTTGTGTAGGCTCCAGTGCTAGCAGTGTCCAAGGGTTTTGTCCCCCCCCCCCCTTTCATCCCGCGCCCCCCTGGCATGGCTCTGCGCCCCCCCCCCCCCCCCCCCCCCTAGGGGGCGGCCCCCACACTTTGGGAAGGTCTGATTTAACTATACTTGGTAATAATCTAACTTTTTGGACGTTACACTTGGACGGCAGAACGGATCCATAACTGATCGCATTTTAGATCATAAAGCCAGATCGGTTCAGTCCCTGATCCAATTTGGCTCGATCAATGATTGGGCTCGATCAGTACGATCATTTCCCAGCTCATCACATCTGGATCTGTTCATAGCAGCTTATTTTACATTTTTGATCTGTATTCCTTATTTAAAATGTCTCATCTTCCAAAAATATACTGAAATACCCAAAATGAAAGGTTAGTTAAATGTGAAACGTTGGCTGTGAGGAAGCCATCATCGATCAGTAAAGGCTGATATTAGATCAACAAACATAATGAATGGTCATAAACCTTAGCAAAGAGTTTTTATTATTATTATTAAATAAAAAGGGCAGATCCACTCTTGAGTCTGTTACTATATGGGTGACTAATATCAGAGGTCCATCAGTAAACTGTCTGATTTGTACCCGAATCTTTTTCACTTTGTCACATATGTTTTGTCATAAAAAAAAATCATAATAAAAGTGCTTATTTGAAGTACGCAAAAGCTGGAGACAATCCCAGCTGTACTTTTCTGCATAAGTAATAAATGGGTACAGGCCACCAGTCTGTCACAGACTGACAGCCATTCCAACCTATGACCAATTTAGAATCTCCAGTTAACCTAACCCTAACAACTGCATGTCTTTGGGATGTGGGAGGAAGCCACAGTACCCAAAGAAATCCCATGCAGACAGGAGAACATGCTAACTCCACACAGAAAGCCCCTAGCTAGATGTTGGATTTAAACCCAGAACCTTATCGCTATAAATGGTAAATGGACTGATTCTTATATAGCACTTTTCTGTTCTACTTCAGCACTCAAAGTGCTTTATACAACCTCACCCATTCCAACAGTGCTTTTTTTTTTTTCTAAATTTAAATATACACCAAAGTGCTTTGTATCCAACATTTGCACACATTTATACTCATCATTTCTTCTTCAAATTAATGACTAATCTTTCAAGTCTTGTCTCTTTTCCCCATTGGATATGAATATTGTATCAGTACCTCAGCAAATGAATAATCAATCATGTGTTTCATCATACTTTATCTACTCTTTGGAGATTAAGGAAGTTAGATGATGTTTTAGATCATTTATGCAGAAAAGTACAAAACTTTAAAGTTCTTTCTTTCTCAGCACTCTCAGTTAATGCTAGCATAATGCTCATTTTACTGTCTTTTTTTTTTTAAGTCTTAGTTTTATTTCAATCCATATATTGTTTCACTGGCTGTTGACCAGCCAGACTGTTCTCTTATTACTCATATTGTTCTTCACCTCAGTAGTTCTTGTAATTATCAGGTAAAGATGGGCATGGTGAAACCCTGTGCCTTAGTCAGTTCCTGCCATTTGATGAAGCCTGTATCAAGGACTTGGGTTAATGGCAGATGCCTGACCTACCAACAAGCCCTGCCAACTCAGCCAGTGCCCACACTTCAGCATACCTGTGAGCGCTACCTCATACTCCTGGAGCCCTTTGTGGAGGTGGATGAGCTGAAGAGAACAAAACAGCTGGTTCAAGAATTCCTGAAACCAGGAGGCGTTGGAGAAAAACTGCAGGAAGGCCTAGAAAAGAAGGCTCTCAATACTGACAACTGGGTAAGCCTAACAGCAGCACTGAAGGGGGAGCTTATAGGTGCGATTGTTATGAAAGCTCACAGGGAGCTCTGAGCCTCGTATTCCTTTAGCTTTAAGTAGTGACTTAATTTATCCAAATCTTCAAAACTTGACTTGTTTGTTTTTTGAAATTTGATCATTGTTAACAAGCTTTCAAGCTGGTAAAATTAAACTCTTACTGAAAAAGCCCTTACCTGGTCCTATCTTAGCTAAATGTACACAAATTTCTAACCTTTTTCATTTAATAATTCTCAGTTCTTATCAAGACTGCCGAGGAGTGATAAACTATGTTTTCATTGGTTCTCACAATGAACTCGTCTTTGTGTTTGTCCTACTAGACCTGAGTGCAACATTAAACAACGCTGACCATAGCATTTTACTAGAGAGAGCAGAAGCCTTCATTGGTATTAAAAGAAATGTAATGCACTGATTTAAATGTATTTATATGATAAATTCAAATTTGTTCATGAATTAGGAGTCCTTCTTGCACTCACATACTTAGAAGTTCCACAGGGCTTTGTAGTGAAACTAATACTTAATGTTATAGATGTTTCAATTTGGTAATATTGGAAAACGCAACATATATTTTTATTGCTATGCAGATGGTGCCCAGCTATATTGATCCATGAAGCCAGATAGCACAAATAAAAAAAGCTTTTCTATTTCTAAATTCAGAAAAAACTGAGATTGCTGTTTTTGGCCCAAGCCTAAAAGCTAAAGAAAAAATGGTGTCTAATTAGATACTCACTCTGGATGGCTTTATCCCTGGCCTTCAGAAAGACTGTGTTCCACTGAATTCCCAGCAAACATTTTTTTTCCCCCATCTTTTTGAAATTAAACGCACTAAAGTTATTTACATTTATATGCCTTTAAATTCTGTCCCATTTGTTACACAGTGGACCACTGTGACTGTTAGGGTACCTGGGTTGTTGACCCAGTGGTTTCAGTTTTGTACCTTTTTATTGGTGTTCTTATCTTAGTTTGTTTTTGTGAAGGTTTTGGGTTCTGTTTTGCATTTCTAATTTTTCCCCAGTTCTTCTTGATGTTTGATTATGTAGTTCTCAGGTGTGGGTTTCCATGCTCCCTCTATTCTGTGTCCAGTCAGTGTCTGTGTCTGCCCTGTTCCCACATCTCTGTTACAGTGCCTGCTTGTGAGTCTGTGTCTATAAGTTCAGTCTGTTTCCTGTTTTATTTTGAAGGTCCATGTCTTATGTTAATGTATCTGGTTTTGCTTCCCCTGTTTCGTTAGGCCTGATTTGCCCCAGCTGTGTTTCCCTCCTGTTACTCATTCCCTGATTGCTCCCTCTGTGTATTTAAGCCCTGTGTTTCTCTGTGTCTGTGTCGTGATCTACCCTTATCTAGCTGTGTGTTCTGTCTGCATAAGTTTACCTTGGAGTCTCAGTTTTGTTACTTTTTGGAGTTCAGCATTAAATGGTAAATGGCCTGTATTTGTATAGCGCTTTACTAGTCCCTAAGGACCTCAAAGCGCTTTACACATTCAGTCATCCACCCATTCACACACTGGTGATGGCAAGCTACATTGTAGCCACAGCCGCCCTGGGGCGCACTGACATTAAAGCTGTATTTAAGTTCACCCTTTGTCTCCGACTGTCTGCACTTTGGGTCCTTTTCCTGCCTGCACACAGCCTTCACATAACAGTCACTCTGTCTCCTGTCTGTTAGTCAACTTGGCTATATACATTTAAGTACCTCAAGTTGTATGCTCAAAATTCACAATACTCACTATAGAACCTTTTTTTTTTTTTTTTTTTTTTTTTTTTTTTTGTAATTATGACTTGATGTCAGTGATATAGATCTTCATAAATTGCAGCATAAATAGATCAACAGATACACTAGTTGAGTACTAGCAAGTTCTCAATAAAAGTGCAGATGTTATCAACTACATTTAACTTATTGTTGCACAAACACAATCCTGAATTTTCTGGATGGACTGTAATACATTCTTGCACTTATCTGTGTTTAGTTAACAGACTATATGGTGCAGACTGACTATCTTGACAACCGTCTGCCTGTGGTGGCTTATTCAAATATCAGTGGTTCCTTTCCCCGAATGGACTTCAGGGATAAGCAGGGACAAATAAGGTGAACTATATAACTGTATACTGCATTGTGAAGGGGGGGGGACAATAGATTCTGAAGGTCTGAATCTTGGCCGTTTCTGATTGCTATATTATGGACGTTGTATTATGTCAATGCCATGCAAATGTTTAACTAAATAATCATGTTCTCTGCCTAGGTGTGCTGCCAAAGTGATAAGAGCTATTTTGGACTTCAAGACTATGAGTGACAAGTGAGTATTATCAGCTCAAGTAAAAAAATGTAAAAGCTTAGAAAGTGGCAGGTATAGAGTTATTATTTAAAATTCAATATTCTGTGATTACCTCCTGTCAAGAGAATGGTGCTAACAGGATCTGGGTTTACTGTATCACTACAGTATAGTCATTTGGGTTTCCAACCTCCAACCAGGACTGATAACATTTGAAATGTCCATTGTTTTCCTTGTGTGGGGAAATGCACATTACATGGTCAAAACTTTTTTTTTTTTTTTTTTTCTTTTCTTAGCTTAGCTACCTTGCTATTAATTCCTAATCACATTTTAATTTGTTTTGTCAAAGTTGGTGTGAAATATCAAAAGCTGTGGAAAGCAAACTTGCAAACAAAACAAATACACATACACCATGCTAATGTACTTGTACTTGCACTTGTTATTTGAAATGGCTTTGAGGGTTGTGGATATATATCTAGGTCTGTCAGGAGGGAAATGAGTAATTGTGAGTTCCAGGTATACCATAAACACATCATGTGATCATATCCTGGAAGTTTCAGGTCATTGCAGTATAAAATTGTTGGCATTTCCCTTATAAGGCCGATACTGATTTTCACTGTTTAGTATTATTCCCACACATAAAAATAAGTCCTTGTTTCTTATGTGGCTGAGGTTTAACTTTAATCAAAGTGCCATAGCTTCAGACATGAACAGTAAGAAATTGTTGACACGGGCATCATGTTTAACAGTGAGACGGTACCAGTTGATTACCTGGGAGGAAAACCCCTGTGTATGCACCAGTATTCCCAATTGCTATCATCATGCCGTATTCCGGGCCTGGAGATGGACTCTGTTGTGTTCCATGGCAAGACTTCTTACCCTTCCAGATACATTACATTGGCATATAACAGTCAGGTGAGGAGCACATCATCACACACTTGTCTGACATTCTGGGACTGTATTCATCAGTTTACAAAGAATGGTGTTATAATGCATCTTAGTAGAAAAAGTGAAGTTGAAGATCAAATTATCAAGCAGTTTAAAAGGTGTAGAATGCACAGTTTTCACTGTGCTAACTGCAACTGCATCTTCCACAATCCACAAATCATACTTCTCCAATATTGTTGAGATTCAGCCCTCAACATAAACGGTAATATGTATATCACAGGCACTAGAGACAAGGATTTTCAGGAACTCTGCCAATTCATTTATATTATAAATCATTTTATGGGGGGAGTCAATTCTAGAGCCTTTCACAGCTGACTTTGGGTGTGCGGTAGGAACATCAATCCACAGTGTGCACCAGTGTTCACATTCGCACAAAAACTGCCACAGGCTCCTGGTAAGGGCATTATACTATGAACGAGTGGAGAATTTTTATTTTTTTTGTTGTATTTACAACAGTTCTTATAGCACAAAATTACAAATAAAGTTGGGCTAAAAACAAAAACATTAGACTGACATCATGTAGACGAGAAGTTCAAATTGCTTTAATAAATAATATGTACACTATAAATCTAAGAAAAACAGCTGCATGCAGGTATAAACAAAGTGTTTGGGATCTTATGCCTGACACGTGTGTTCACCTGTCATAGAATGAGGAGTTATTATACAGCTTTACAGAAATCGATAGGAAAAAATTCCTGAAGAATCCTTTATGGCAGCGAGGCTGAATCCATCAGAGGGTGAAGGAGCTCTGCTGCCTCAGAAGTGTGGACTTGAGTGGGAGTAATGTCCATGATGTAGAGCAGTTTGTCTGTACCTCATTTCTGACCAATGATGCTTCCAGCCTTGAGGATCAGTTTGATCCTGCTGGCATCTCTGGCACTGATGCTGCAGATTAGCAAAAGCCATCAGACTGCATGGGATGGTGATCATGGCAAAAGGTTTCTTTGCTCACACTGGTAATAAGTGTAAATAAAAATTAAACTCTGTGCTAAATGGCTCTATGTCAGATTATGCACATCCAAATTTCTGAAGGAATGTTTTATAAGCAGTTATTTTATTCTCTTATGGTGAGCAAGTTCACTCTCTCATACACTCCCTTCCAATAAGGAGCCTTGCTTTTGTGTGTGTCCTTGCTTCAGTTCTTTATGGTGGATGTCTACAATAGTGATGGGACTCCTTTGACTGTGCACCAGCTTTGTGTTCAGCTGGAGAGAATATGCAGCTCTTCGCTGGAGACCAGCACAGAGCCTGTTGGCATCCTCACCTCCTTAAATCGTGACTCCTGGAGCAAATGCTATGACAGATTGATCCAAGGTGAGCACAATTATGCTTTTGTACAGTTGTAAAGAAGCTAATGTATATGTAAGGGGGATTAACTGGGAAACACTGTAATGCAAGCGCTAAACTGATGTTAAAACTAAACAACGTAATACTTGATCATAAGAGGCCAGGTAAAATTGGAATTTCTCCATGTAAGAAAGTTATATTAAGTAGTCAGTGAAAACCAAACTGCTTTATTGAATCTCTGGAAAAACCCTGTTCATCTCATAGCATAGCTTTATTTTATTTATTATTTTTCATTTAAAAAAAGGTAGAAAAGAGCATGTGGAATAAGAGTTGCCACTATGAGTGTTCATTAATTTGACGAAGGGTGATGTTTTCATAATAAGGGTATAATGGGCACCAGTGGATTCCACTAAACTGAGCTCAGTAAACTCTGTCCTGTTTTTCTGAGTGTTTACAGCCAAACCTCACACATTGCCGTTCTGTAATAATACTAGGAATTTATTGAAACGGAGCAGAACTGGACTTAACGGGTTCTTAACACACACAAAATCTGGTTTCAGTTTAGACGTCACTTTAATTTTGTAATGCCGTCTTCCTCGGGTCCTCTAAGCGACAACCATTTGTTTCCCCCTTCACTTTTGGACTCGACATTCTCAGTGTGGTGTGACAAGGGTATAAAACAGTTCAAACATTTATATGTGGATGGTGTTTTCGATAGTTTTCCCAACTTGTCTTCTCGTTATAATCTCCCTATTACCCATTTGTTTCGCTATTTTCAAATTTGAAATTTTGTTGCCAAGTGTTTCCCAAATTTCCCCTCTTTACCTCCAGAACAGCAGTGGGAAACTACGTTATCATTTATTCCTCATCACACAGGAACCATTTTGAAACTCTATGATACTATCCTGTCTTTTAGTAACCACTCTAATGTTAAGCTTAAGTGTACATGGGAAGGAGAACTAGGAATTCAAATACATGAGGAGTCTTGGGAACAGGCTATAGCGAGGGTACGATCTTCCACCTCCTGTGCTCGTCTTGGACTTATTCAATTTAAGGTCATACACAGGGTGCATTTCTCTAAGTCTAGACTTTCTGAATTGTATCCAGAAGTGGAAAATAAATGTGATAAATGCCATGGCTCTCCTTGTCACCTTAGCCACATGTTTTTTTTCTGTGTCCTGAGCTACAAGGTTTCTGGACAGGGTATTTTGCTATTATGTCAACTGTTCTTGGGGTAACTCTTCATCCTTGTCCTCTGATTGCTGTATTTGGGATTCCTGTTCGCTCACTTACACTTGATTCCACACAAAAGGATATTATAGCCTTCACATCCCTATTAGCGAGACGTCCAATATTGTTGCATTGGAAGTCTGTTAAGTATCCTACTATTTCCCGGTGGCTTAAAGATGTCATGGTTTTTTTTTTTTTTTGGTTTTTTTTTTTAAACTTGAAAAAATTAAATATACGTTGAGAGGTTGCACAGCCAAATTTTTTTCACAAGTGGCAACCCTTTATCTCTTATTTTGCTAGTCTAGAGGTATTGCCTGTTTAAATGTACTTCTGTTACTGTTATATTCCTCTAGAGAGAGTGTGTGTGTGTGTGTGTGTGTGTGTGTGTGTGTGTGTGTGTGTGTGTGTGTGGTCTTTTTTCAATAAAAATATTTTCCAAAAAAGAAGAACTGGACTTAACGGAGCATAGGAATGTTTATATAAATTGGCCAAAATGCAGCTGTTAATGGGACTGTGCTACTACTAAACAGTATGTTGTGTTAGTCATATGCACAGTATTCCCACTCTTATGCTTTCCTCCTTAGACATTTGAGATCATTTATTCCACCAACTGGTTTTGTATTGTTACAATTGATTTCAAGGTGTAATGCAAAGAGTAGAAGGGATGTTTTTAAACCTACTTTGAACACTAAAAAGTAATTTAGCAGACGTGGGGGAAATTGGACAGAGGCAGGAAAATCAACCTCCTCCTCCCCAGCAAATAGAACCTTGAGTTTCACACACTGCAAAAAAAACCAAAGTGATGCATGCATATATGAAACTGGCATTGTAACACTATCTTGTCACACAGACTGCTTAGGATCTGATGGTTAATGCAAACAAATAGCATATAAGTGACCCCTTACAATCAACTGACTCAATCTTTTATTTATTTTATCCTAGTTTTATCACCATCTTGACACACCCAAAGTCCGTTTGAAGATGCGAGTGGTCCTTGCGGCCTGGTCCTTGTAATCAAAACGACTGTTTTAGAGGAAAAGGGATCAAAAGTTTATTCCATATGGTTGTAATTCTTTTGGTCATTCAATTGTCTTGGTATTAACTACTAGTGAATAAAAGTAAAGTCAGCATTATCACAGGGGAAATGGCGGTGATAATCTGGGTGACAGACACCAAGAATCCCCTGAAAAGCAGAAGTGCTGGGACAGGGGGACAGAGACAAGATAACAGTGCATTTGAGAGCACCCTTGTATTAAAATGGCGTTTCCCTATATGGACAACATAATAAAGCTCTGGTTAATTCAGTTTCTATTGACTAACATAAACTGCAATATTTGGTCAACAATGAATTATTTTTTTTATTATTATTATCAATGGTAATATACAAGTTATGTATTAACTTCTAAACGTGTAAGTAGGCATAAGTATTTGACTGAATATGAATGGGTATCATGTATGCTTTGTCTGTTGCATTTGTGTCCAGATAAGTCCAACAAAGAAGCGCTGTCAGCTATCCAGAGGAGCATCTGTGTAGTATGTCTGGATAAAGCCATCCCTCAAGTGCCTGATGACATGTACTCCAGAGGTAATGTCCTCCAGATGGTGCATGGAGGAGGCAGCCAGTGGAACAGTGCCAACCGCTGGTTTGATAAATCAGTACAGGTGATTTGAATCATAGTAGACAAACTTCATTTGTATAAAAATGGTTTGCTCTTTAAGGTGTAAAAAAAATAAAATAAATTAATTAATTAATAAAAAATTCTAGCATCACTTAAAGTATTTTAAAAATGCATATATAATTGGATACAAAATCACAGAAGTGAGTACAAAGAATATTCTAACAAATCATAAATTTTAACTTTAAAACCTTAGGTGCAACTAGGTTGAACGGTTAGTTGGTTTGTTGTTGTAATTGTCCTAAGTGCCGCATTCAGTACTGTGGACAATGATGTATTATTACAGTGACTAGAGCATGCAATAGGTATCTAATAGACTTGTAGTCAAGACCGCCTAAACCAAGACAACACCAAGACCAGAGGGTATCGAGACCAAGACAAAGTTGAGACGAGACCAAGGCCGAGACAAAAGTCTTTGAACTACAGCCAGATGCTGCTTCGTTTACGGGTGTCAGGCATATTTATGTGTTTTTGCGATGCACTCTCACAGCCCTCCTCACTGCTGTCTACTGTCTCACTCGCTGAGAGGACAGACGCACGCTCCACTTGACTGTTGCGTCTCTCATCCTCTGTTTTTCACATAATGATATTATCCTATATCCTCGCATGTGATTGGCCACAATATGGAGGGATTGGAGCATAGCTGAGCCACTGTGTGAGAGCTGAGCAGCGAAAGGAAATTAAGTGAGGAGCTGGCTCTCGTTCAGTGGGAGTCGACTCTTCTGATTCACTACAAAGCACTCTCTAAGCACGGCTCTTAGAGCTGATGCTTTTGCGCATGACCGAACGTTACGTTGTGTGTCATGGATACTGTTGACTCCAAATCTCCCGACCACTATGTCGATCTGAGACAGCAAGACCGAGGGATCAGAGTTCCACAGGGTTCTGTGCTAGGACCAGAGATGGGCAGTAACGCATTACTTGTAACGCGTTACTGTAATCCGATTACTTTTTCAAGTAAAGTAAGGGATTACTATTGCAAAAACGGTAATTAGATTACCGTTACTTTCCCGTAGGAACGCTGCGTTACTGCGTTACTAAAACCGTGATTTTTTTTTTTTTTTTTTTTTTTTTGCGAGAATGTCTCATGACAGTGACGTAAGCAAGTGCAACGTTCGTGACAACAGCTGTATGCAGATCAACAATGGATAATATATGGAGTGCGGGACAGAGTATGAGCGTGCAGCGTTTAAAGCGTGGAAGTACTGACCTTACTTTAAGTTTGATTCCATAAAAAGTGACAAAAACATTAGCGTCCGTTGTGCGTGGAAAGAAAACTTCTTTTTACAGCGAAAAAACCCCCCTAAACTTCCAAGCAAGCACAGAGTGCGCTACGACGTAATGGGAAATTCACAGAGAAACTCGCGGATTCTTCAACTGACTGCTGCGGCACACCTGCACCAGGGGAAACCTCCGCCTACCCTACTCCTGCTTTACAGGTGAAAATAGAGCAAAAGGACCGCTAGTCTTTGATGTTATTTATTTTCTGCTGTGTTTTACTTGCATCTACTTGAAAGACTGAGTGTAAACACACAAAAAAAAAATATTTTATGTCCTGGAATGTGCAGAAAAAAGGTTTAAATATTAAACAGATTTCTTCCAGTCAGAGAATGTTGCATATAATTACATTTTTGCTTGATGCATAAAGTTAAAAGATTAAAACTAATAAAACAAGTTTTAAAAAGGGAACTTTCCATTTGATTACATTTTGTATGATGGATTATGCAGAAAAAGTAGAATTGGGCTGAAAGATCTATCGCTTTATCACCTATTCAGGTTGTAAATCATGTTTTTAAAAAGTAACTAAGTAATTAATTACTTTCGAAAATAAGTAATCAGTAAAGTAACGGGATTACTTTTTTGGGGAAGTAATTAGTTACTGATTACTTTTTTCAAGTAACTTGATCAACACTGGCTAGGACCAGTTCTGTTTACATTCTACAGGCTTCTCTTGGGTAGTTTCATTACAAGCCATAGCATACATTTTCACTACTATGCGGATGACACACAACAATTAAAGTGCAAGAATGTCTTAAAGACCTCGATGACCTCTAATTTCCTTCCTGGTCCAGATTAAACCAAGGTTATTGTACTCTGTCCCAAAAAAATCTTAGCAATATGGTATTTAACTCTATTACACTCAAAGTTCTTACCTTGACTCCAGTAATACTGTGAGGAATCTTGGAGACCTTGTAAACCAGGATATGTCCTTTGGTGTGCATGTTAAATGAATATGTAGAACTGATTTTCTTCCATTTGCATAAGCATAAAATGAGAAATATCCTGTCTCATAGTGATGCAGAAAAACTAATTCCTGCATTTATTACTTCTAGGTGGAACTACTGTAATTATTAGTTCTTCTTCTTTGAGCAGATTTCTCCTATACTGGCTTCTCTTCATTGGCTCCCTGTTAAATCCACAATCTAATTTAAAATACTTTCACAACATACAAGGTCCTGAATAAACACTCCATCTTACTAAGACTTTACAGTACCATATGACCCAATTGCAACATGTGATTGTTAGTCTTTTCTCTGTATTATTGTAGGTTCTTTACATTAAAATATAAAGCAACTTGGGGCAACTGCTATGATTTGGCCTTATATAATGTATTGAATTAAAATGTATTCTTGCGTCACAATTTGCAGACAGTCTAAAGATCTACAGAGCAAAACTAAAACTGAAGCACAATGTCTTAATTACTGAAAGATATAGACTAATCCAGCTTGAAACGTAATGCTAATGGCTGTTTTGCCTTCTTTGTTTCAGTTCATTATTGGAGAAGATGGGGCATTTGGTAACAACGTCTCGCATAGTTGTGCAGATGGTACAATTGGTATGACCTTGACTGATTATGTTTCAGCATCCATGTAAGTATACATTTAAAATGCAGTGTTCTATAGTTTAGTTTTGTTGTTTGGTCTGTTAACAAAAGCTCAAATATGAGGCAAGGTGACTTCTAAAAATACATTATTCTTCCCCTAACACAGACAAGTGTATTTCTTTTCCATTAAATTTATAAGACACAAGGATAGACTGATCCTTGTGCTTGGGGCTTGGACATGGAGGCAACAGCCTAAGGAGAGAACTTTCAGAGAAAGCTCATTTCCACTGCTTGTAAAGGCAAACTCATTCTTTCCGCCAATTCATTGACCATAAGTGAGCATGGGGACGTAGCTTGACCAACTAAATCAACAGCTTCCCTTTTACCCTCAGCTAACTTCACCACAATGTAGTGGTACAACATCCACATCATTACAGAGCCGGCAAAAGTCCCATGAACAGCTCACTCCTGAACAGGATATTGAGATGAGTTCTACTGGAGGTAGGGATTAAAGATCTCCTGGACCAGGGGGTTCTTCTCCCAGATCATCCCAGTGGACCTTTACACATTTAGGCATGCCAACCCTGTTCAGCATCCTCCCCACCACCTCATCAACTCACCACAAGGTGATGCTTAGTTGACCGCTCAGCCCAAGTGTCCAGACCATACAGCCACAGACAGGGCTGGACTGGGACAAAAAATCAGCCCGGGTATTTTGACTAGAGACCGGCCCACCAGGTATTATAGGAAAAACCATAAAGCCTTCGAATGAAAACAAACGTCGTTGTGACAGTGATGTACACTGTCTTGTTGGTACATATGTATCAATCTAATAAACTTAAACCTACACCATCCTCCCTATTCTGGTATTCTAAACAGTACTTAGCCGAAACCCAAAGACTGCTTGGTTGAGTTAACCTCCTGAACTATCTACAACATATGGTGGAAACCTGAAATTAAGACAGAGAAGACTAGAAGTAAGACGTGACTATTACTGAATATTAAAAATAATAAATGACAGATTTAGTGATATTTTCATAAACTATTTATTTACCACATCAATAAACGGCATGGCAGGGCAAAATATTTTTTCTAACATGGCAACCTTTTAAAAGTGAAAGGAGACGGAAAGACAGGTGAGAAAGAATAAAACTTAACTGACTTTTTGATGGCATTTTACACAAAGTACTAGTACAGTATCTGGAAAATACTGGCATCATGTACAGTAATTTCTTCTGAAGAAATTATGTTGGGACCCTGAAAAAAACTTACTATGTACAATAATGGATTTCTATAAATTTGACATCAGATGAAAACTTTGGTTGTAAGATTCAGATAATTATTTGTTAAAAGCTAGAAATTTTAAATGAGAATAAGAAAGAAAAGTATTTCTTTGTGCCCCCCTTTCCTTGTTAATGCCCTACCTGGCCCCCTGGCAAAACTTTGCTAGACCCGCCCCTGCACAGTTACCAGCTGTCAGCTACATAGAAAAGGATCCTGGTGTAAGTTGTCTCTCAGAAACGGTTCATAGCTTTCCTTCAACTCATTCATGTCACCTAAAAGGTCAACCTGTTTCTCCATCACCTGTTCAGCTCTGATTCAGTAAGGACATCTCCTGGTTTCATCTTCATGTTTCCCTCTCACCAGATAACCAAACCGATATCATGACCAGCACTTTTTACAGCTGTGGCTCCAACAAACATCAGCTGATACTAGAAAGTAATATTAAATAAATTCTAACAACAGCTGATCAAGTTTAAAGGCGCTTCTGCTGTTTAACGCGACCTCCGCTAGTTTCCTCTTTCTGGCGCAAAGCGGGAGATAAACAAGCAAGAGAGACGGGACTTGCGGCAGAAACGCTGATCAGCTGATCACTGATCAGTTTTGTGATTGAAGTAGCAACAGGAGGTGGGGGGGGGAATGAGAGAAGAGGCAGCTGACAGCGTAAAGACGCAGAATAACTCCAGCTTTTTTGTCTTTTTTTTTTTTTTTTTTTTTTTTTTTAATTGTAGCTGAAGTACGGGACAAATCGCGTTTCTTTTCAGCTCAATGCGAAACGCATAATATTAACTCTGAATACCAGAGGATTCTGTTTTTTACAGGATGGTAGGCAACTCTACTAACTAACCATATGAATAAAATAAAGTTCACCAGTAACATCATAGCACCCACCCAACTGTATAGAAAGTCCGTCATGCTAGCTAGTACACAGTACCAGTTATTGTAACTGACTGTAAAAAGTTAGCAGAACGAAAATAAACTACACCTAAACTTGGTTTATATCTGACCCAGATAGACTGCAGGTCATAACTTCTTACCTGAAGCTCATTTCACCTGACAGTCGGACCGGCGGCCGCCTTGGGTCTCTCCACCTCCGCCTCCCCTTTCCCCCATCCACCTGCTGGCCTCCATCACTTGCTAATTTTACTGAATCTGTGAAAGCTCCACCATAGCCACTACCAAACAATTGAGTTATTTTTACACGTCTGCCAGCATCTGTCCAATCCGCCACCTTTCATCACCCTGCGATGTCTTGGTGCCACATTTTCTCATGAAGACCCTTATGTTTGAACATGTTATGGACAGACTGATCTTAATCTGAGTGTGGTCAGATTCAGATCAGGCAGGCCATTCCTCTAATCACACCCCTCCAGGTCTTGCTGTCATTGCCTACATGATTATTGAAGTCTCCCCATAGGACAAAGTTGCTTGGTGGTGTACTCTCTAGCACCCCACCTAACAACTTCGACAATGCCGGCTACTCTGAACTGTCTTTTGGCACATAAGGACAGACAACAGTCAGGACTTGTTTTCTGGCCCAGAAGTGCAGGGAAGCAACAATCTATGAAACCCATGCCAAAGGATGGATTCACCAGCTACTTCAGTCTGCATGTCAAATTATCCTTGGGGAAGATATGTAACTCCATGTACAACTATTGGAATTTGATTGTGTGCACAAATTTTAGACAAAAAGCTTAGGCGTTGTCAATTTGTGGAACCAGAACCTCAATCCAAGAAGGCTTGCCCAGTTTTGAATGCCACTTTCCGGAAGCTCTTCTACCAGCCACTCCTGTTCTGGCAGCTCCCCTCTAGATCACTGCTCTTGGACTATGACTGGGTTTAGTTTTGTAGCCTAGACATTAAGCCCTAGGGATCTGTTACTTTAAAAATGGTGGTGTAACCTGTTAGAGCTATTTATACTAATGTGGATTAATACTCAGGTTTTTATCTTTAATGTTTAACAAAGGGTTTTAAAAAAAAAAGTGTTCTTGGGGATGGGATCTCTTTCAATGCTGGCTTTCTTGACATTATAAAAGTGTCTTTGGAGATGCTTGAGGCTTTGAGTGCTCAGGGTAACAAAGCGCTATGAAAGTAAAAGTCCAGTTACTGTGGTTTCAAACTGGAGTTGCCCAATCTAGAGACACCACTAACTCCAGCTTTCCCACCAGAGAGGTGACATTCAATGTGCCAATAGCCAACTTAAAGAGCTTGCCAGGGCCTGTGCCTCTGACTGCCACCCAAAACACACTAGAATGCTTCCTGTGGGTGGAAAGCCCATCTGTGACTTCATACTTTTTTTTTTTTTTTTTTTCCTTAAGCTTTCAACACACTTGCAAAAAGTCTCTTGATAGAAATGTCCATTGACATAAGAGATTGTTTTACCTGTGCTGGCTTTTTTCTGCCCCTCAGTAGCATTCCCTGTTTGTCAGTTGTATTTTTTTTTTCTCCTTTTTGGAATACAGCAAGAAACTAGAGATCATAGAGTCTCCCACGGTGCCTTTGCCCACACCTCAGAAGCTACACTTCAACATCACAGCTGACATCAAAAAAGCAATTGAGGAGGCCAAACAAAGTATTGATAAGTGAGTACAAAAGCTACTGCTCAAGTTTTAGTTGCATAGCCCCACTGAAAACAAAAATCCATCCCCAGAGGAAAAACCCAAATAAACACGACTAAGGGTGGTTTCACACCTATAGTTCATTTAGTTCAAATCAGTAAATGAGTTTGTAAACTCTTGTGGTTTGGGTTGTTTTCATACAGAGAATAATCAAAGTATACTTCAAGCGCAGCAAAATGCGTCATGTTCAGTCTGCTCATTGGCCAGATGTGTCTGGGGCAGAAGCAACAAAAGTAAACATTGGAAGAAGGTGCTGTAATCCTGGACTATTGGAGAACAGAGAATTTCCATTCATTTCACAGCTAGTTGTAAGCCCCTGCAGACCTTTGCACATCCATAGTACTTTGCTACAATGAGAATGCAAATTGTATGTTGCTATGGGAAGTTTTTAGCTCAAACTTGAAATGTACACCTTTTATAGTTAGTTTAGATTGGTCGGATCCACACCAGAGTGTGATCAAATGTTCACACATGCACAAATGAGTTTGATTTTAAATGGACTAAACTTTGCTTCAAAGTAACTATCAATGGAGCACAACTTTAAAACTAAAAGGTTTATAAATGAGCCCCCAGCTATAGACAGGGGCTCATTGAAATGGAAAACCCTCTGTGGGCCATAATGTCATGAGGCCTCTGAGGAGGAAGAAAATAACCCCAGGTTTCTTTTCAACACTGTAGCTAGGCTGAGAGAGTCTGAAAAGAAATTTTTGATTCATATAATTTTAACCATTTAAAATAAATAAATAACCATCCCTCAGATGTTACTTTATGTACAGGGTTCATTACTTTTTTTTTTCTCTATCCAAGCAACAAACATGACTGAGAGTGGACTCTCCTCTGTGCCTGTCCTGCTAGACCTCCGTGCAGCATTCGATATTACTGTAATATTTTATTATAGAGTTGAGCATGCCGTAGGAATTAAAGATGATGCACTGCAGTGGTTAGAACCATATCTGATGTCCATGTAAATGGGGAGTCTTCCTTACACACTAAGGTTAATTTATGGTGTTCCAGATAAATCTGTTCTGGGACCGCTTCTGTTTCACATTATACATGCTGTCCTTAGGCAGTGACATAAAAAAAACGGCATATTGGCTTATCTTTAGCTCACTGTTAAATCCAGTATCCAAGTTAAAATCCTGCTCCGCACATACAAGGTCTTGAATATTCAGGCTCCATCTTATCTTAATGACCTTATGGTACTGTATCACCCCATTAGCACTTGTTACTCTCAGAGTGCAGACTTACTCGTTTTCTAGGATATTTAAAAGTAGAATGTGAGGCAGAGCCTTCAGCTTTCAGGCCCCCTTTCTGTGGAACCAGCTTCCAGTTTGTATTCGGGAGACAGAAACCATCTTTACTTTTAAGATTAAGATTAGGCTTAAAGCTTTCCTGTTTGATAAAGCATACAGGTAGGGCTAGATCAGGTGACCCTGAATCTTTCTTTAGTTACACTGAAATAGGTGTAGGTTGCTGGGGCTTCCCATGATGCACTGACGTGAGTAAGGAAGACACTTTTCAGTCTGCATTTGATCATTAGTTACTGTTTTATACATTGTGTGTTGTCCTGCCTCCCTTCATTGGTGCAACCTCTCCCGGTGACCTGATTTTGAAAAGAGAAATTGCAGTGCAAAACTCCATAGTTCATTACCTCCATTCTCCATACTTAACAAGGCATATATACATATTTTAATAGCAATACTTATAACAGGAGCATGCAATACACAAACACATCTGTTATCCTATCCTCTTCACAACAGAATCGTCCAAGACCTGGATTTCAGTATTCTCTCATTCAACCACTATGGGAAAAACTTTTTAAAAGCAAACAAGATGAGCCCTGATCCTTTCATACAGATGGCTATACAGCTGGCCTACTACAGGTGAGTAATTTAAACCTTATGGAGATGTTTCTGTAGGCTGACTTTTTCTTTACCAAGTTAAGATGGAACAGACAATCCTAAACTCATTAACCGTAACAACCTGGGTTCACACTCATATAAAATGCTGTAGTCACAGATTTAACTTTTTTTTTTTTTTTTCCTGCATAGACCTAATTGAGAGCAAAGCTTATTTAACATTCACATAAAATGCTGATCCTTATCAAAAGCACATGTATTTCTTTGTTAATCTAATTACTAAGCAGGCTATAAAGTTTAGGCATATAGATTGTAGCCAGCTGACCCTTCTGAAGGGCCTGACACAAGATTTTCATTACAACTGTTAAGCTGTAATGAAGTCATTTGTATGAGACTGGTGATGGTTGCAATTCTCAATTTAGAGAAGGTTTGGGCTGCACCAACAAAATGTTGAAGTTTTAAACTTGTCTGTTTATTAACCATGCATTGTAAAGATAAAGAATAAAAAAAAAAATATTCTAGTGTGACTAGAACATAGCTTTGACTTGCACATCATTGACTTCTCTTATATTTTGTTTTTACACAGTATCCCAACATTTTTGGAATTGGGGTTTCATTTTGGAACACAGGTTGTTTAAAATATTTTTCTCCAATCTCTTGGCAGGGTGCACCGGCAGCACTGTGCATCTTATGAAGCTGCCTCAATGCGACTGTTCAGGCAGGGACGTGTAGGTGAAATCCCCTCAACTTCAAGTGCCTCAGTTGCCTTTGTCATGGCTTTTAATGACCCAAACAAGAAGGTATGGGGAGGGTGTGTGTGCAGGTATTTCACTCTAGGATTGTGGGTAGAGTTATTTTTCTTTGACACTGAATATAAAACTCAGTGCCACAGAAAATTATGTCAGAGTTCACAATACATCTGCTGTGGATGATTGCATTATGACTAATCAAATCAATCCCCATGAAGAATCTGAATGGGATTTTTTTTACCTGCAGAACACTCTGTTCTGTTGCCTACTTTTCTTTGGTGTCACTTCAGTATTTGAAGTAAGCTGACAGTTTCACTTATTTGCATGTTGCTGGTATGTAATGCTTTAGATTACAAACTTCTGTCATAAACACTACCTTGTTACAAGTGATGAATTGTAACTTGTAATCTTGTTGTACAGAACACAGAGAAAGTGGATCTTTTGAGGAAAGCTATAGAAGTGCACAACTGGAACACTAGCATGGTGAGTTTTAATGACAAAACTGCTCAGTGCTTCAGTTTAGTGGCAGTCTGTTCCTGTTAAATGGGACAACAAAATGTTAACATTAACACGCACCACACTACAGTAAAAATCAGCTTACAAACTTTGCACCTCTAAATCCAGGCTGGGTAAACACAACACCACTAACAAGCTCTGTATTTACATATCTTTCAGCTGTATTTAAAAATAACATCATTGTTGAGAGTGATGGAAGTCACACTGTTAGTCTGTATGAGCAGCTGTGTAGACTACAGAATGAGCTGTGCTGTTCCTATTGGCTGTTCCCATCACTCAGATCCTTTCCTGAAAGGGGCAGTGCAGCAGCCAGGTTGATTTAAAGCGACAGACACTGAAACAGATGATTGTTGCAGACATGGTACAAAAAATGCTGTTTGACATTTCTGGGAAACTTCAAATATGCTATAAATGTAAATTATGGGGACATGTGACACTCACATTAATATGACATCAATTGGCAATGAATAAAAGTGTAAAGTTTAAGACTCCTGTAAAGATACTGAACTCTACTCCACACTGATACCAACAAGGTAATAAATGCAGGAAAGAACGGCAAAGATTGGGGAAGAGAGGACATACTGTCATACTGATAGGCAGCAACAACTGCTCTTCTAAAATTATTTGATGGCCTTTCTCTTTAGTGCTGAATGCTCCAAGAGCAGAAAACTGTCATTTTAAAAAAATAAAACACCTTAAAAATCCCCACACTGCTTCTTTGTTTTGGCTTAGTTTTTCTGTAGTTTATCAGAGATTGTATTTACCTAACAATCTAGAATTATGACTAGATTGTAGTCTTCTCTATACAGCCGTGGTAAAAACAAAGGATGGGTAACCTAAATAAATGGAGACTGTATAATTACAGAAAGCCTACGTTATCCCTTGTGTATCTGTAAGTCTGCTCGCATCTACTTGAATCTGAGACCAGATGACCTTTTTCTTCAAAATGAAACTTTTCATCAAAATGTACCACCTGCATATGGGCCTAGGCAATGGACTTCAAAGAGGTATATCAGGAATGGCTACTTAGCTCTACATGTCCATGTTAGTATAATCTAGGCTTAAGAAGATGACCATAGGATATAAAACTATGGGGTACAAAAAAACCCATGCAAACATAGATAAAAGAATCTGACTTTTTTGTTGCTGTTGTGCTGAGACTGTCTGAAAAATGCTGTGTAAGCACTCTACAGGTCATGTTTAGTCCTGTGCAAACATTGTGAGTTGTCTTCTTTGTAATAGGAAATTAGTGGACAGACAGTCTTTGGGCACTTCCTGGGTCTACAGCACCAAGCAACTGAGAAAAATATTCCCATGCCGGACATCTTCACAGACGCCTCCTTTGATAAAGTTTTTGACTATCGACTTGCTACAAGTCAGGTGAGGAGCACAGCTGAAATTGAGCTGACAAAGTCTTAATAGTATTATATTACTAGAGACATAATCAAACTTCTGTCTGCTGCAAAAAATGGTTAATATTTCTCCAATTGGTATCTTTCCAAACTGATGAGGAAGGGACTCATTTATATTCTTTTGTTTAAATATTATTTTTGTTTTCAGCCTCAACTGATAGTTATGATGAACACAACACATCTATTAAGATCAAGGACACCCTTAGGCTATATGACATGGTATTAGCTGTGTTGCTAATGAGGTTTCAATCATTCTCACAAAGTGCATATCAAACAACTATATTGTTTAACACAATAATTAACCACTATGTCAAACTTTGTTCTACTTCACAAGGTGCAGTCCAAATCTGGTTGTCTTCCATGTGCTTGTCCTCATCAACGTAAAACATATGATATATGCTATACTCTTTTGAAGGATGACATGACTTTTGTGATGTCAGCCTTCAAAACAAACACAGAAAATAATTCAGAAGAGCTGAAAAAAGCTGTGGAGGATGCACTGCTGGACATGAGGACCATACTGTGAAAACAAAGACGTGAATAAAGTGGTGGCTTTTCACTTTTGTTGAATGCAATATTTGCTTGACCAACACTGTTGGTCAAGCAAATGTTTATGCTGGTAAAAAGAAATGATCAGTTGTAGTCAATTGTAATCACTAATGAGAAGTTTATACAAGTTTGTACAACTTATTAAAAGATTTAAGTGAGTTATATATTTGAACCTGTATACATTTGATGCCAAGTGTTAGAGAAAATCTAAAATGAATTCAAACTTGTCCAGGCAATTCTGTTTTTGAAGTCAATTTGATGCCTATTTTTGTGTTTAAAAAAGAAGTACAGGTGGCTAAAAAGATTTAATTATTGTGAAGCAAAAAGGTCTCCATCCATTCTGTTTTAAGGCGCAGATATATGACCATAATGTCAAGGCTTAATAGCAAGTACAATGTGTCCAACTAAGTACCTAATTTAAAAAACAAACTGAAATGTATGATTTTACACAGAATATTTGAAAAAAACTGTCCAGGAGATTTTCTATGATAAAATATGCAATTTGTCTGTCAACACAGAAGAACTGATGGCATGTGGAAGGTCCCCACACTTTTACCTTTTCCACAACTCAGAGGATATCACCAGGCCGATCAGCTCTCTAGAGATTTTTTGTTTTGTCTCTGTAATTCATGGTTTTGTATTTTGGTATTTTAATTCTGAGCCTTCAATTGGTTATGGTGTACGGGGGGGAAAGGGTTTTCCGGTACTATGCAAGTTAGGATGTAGATTTCCTGCAGAAGCCTAAATCAAGTCTTAATGTTAGAAGGATATTTAGTGCAGAATTTACTTTTTTTTTTTTTTTTTTTTACTAACTATCCTGCTATTTCAGACCAATGCTGTATTCCAAACCCAAGTTAACTCCATGTCTGACTGAACGTGTGGTGGTTATGACAACAGCAGCAAAAACTCATGTTTGTGTGTGTATTACCATGACATTTCCAGACCTATAAAATAAAGTATTACAATTACAAAACCAACATGTCTATATATTGGCTTTTATTGAGGGATCAGTATTCATATCTCCATATAAAGAACAAAGCATGAAAAGTAACAAAGGCAAAATGAAGAGGTGAAACTTAAAATGTCATCCATGGCAAGAAATAAAAGTAATAATACTTAAAACCTTCTTTTATCACATAGCTGGGTTTCTTTTTTAAAACAATTTTAATCTTACTATCCTTTAATAACGGTGACAATGCACATACTGTATGTCTTGTCATACATAAATGTCTGTTTTTTTTAATATAGCTGTTTCCATGATTGATGTTCTAGTTTAATTTCAGTTTAATAATGATTGAAGTTTTGACAATATCTAAGATATTTTGAAGTTTCACATTCACTGCAAAAGGCGTTTTTCTTGCTCCTGCTTTTAGAATTATGTGAATAGCAACCCTCATATTTCCTTTATTTATTTTAGAGATGCAGCCTGGGAGTATTATGAAAGATGAATCTGGTTTTTCCTCCTGCTTTCATTCAGGCTGTCGTTCACTGATATCTGTAAAGGTCACTATAGATTGTTGAGTTCCAAAAGGGTTTGGTCCAATACCTGGTGCATGTCCAGATTTTCTTCTTTGGCGTGGGCCAGTTTCTCTAGAGTTGGAAACAAAGACACAAGTTACCTTCCAAATTAATGTTCTGTCTATGATGAATATCTAAAAAATCAAATTGCTCTCAAATGCAAAGTTGTTATGCATAGTCTTTGTGTAAATGGTAAATGGACTGGTTCTTATATAGGGCTTTTCTACTCTGTCTGAGCACTCAAAGCGCTTTATACAACTAATTCATTCACCCAATCACACCCATTCACACAAGCACTTCTAAGCTTAAGTGCTAAGTATCTAACATTCATACACATTCACACTCCGATGGATGCATCGGAGAGCAACATGGGGTTAGTATCTTGCCCAAGGATATTTGGCATGCAGACTGGAGCAGCCTGGGATCAAACCACCGACCTTCTGGTTAGTGGCTGATCCGCTCTGCCACCTGAGCTACAGCCAGTGTGAGTTTTACAATAGAATAGTTGAGTCAAACAGGTGTTCAAGGATCAAATGAAATGAAAGGAAATGCTCCTGATAAATAAACACATAACATGTTTTAATTTATAGCCTACTATAGTAAAATAAAGCCTGCTGTACAGCCTACAGGTTATATACAGTAGGCTACGGTATGAAATACAGATTGTTCAATATGAAATATAGATTCTTAGAAGCAACTCAGTACATGCAAAAATAGGACTAAAGTAGTCCTACACACATTGAAATAACACACTAATTTAAGGAAAAAGATGGCTAGAATTGCTTTGTATGTAATTTTGTCTCCTTTTTGAATGACTTCAATATTCTTCCCCTCTGCAATTCTCTACCTTATCATGGTGGAGGGGTTTGTGTGTCCCAGGGATCCCAGGGACTACAGTGGCTTGCAAAAGTATTCGGCCCCCTTGAACTTTCCCACATTTTTTTACATTACAGCCACAAACATGAATCAATTTTATTAGAATTCCACGTGAAAGACCAATACAGAGTGGTGTACACTTGAGAAGTGGAACGAAAATCATACATGATTCCAAACATTTTTTACAAATAAATAACTGCAAAGTGGGGTGTGCGTAATTATTCAGCCCCCTTTGGCCTGAGTGCAGTCAGTTGCCCATAGACATTGCCTGATGAGTACTAATGACTAAATAGAGTGCACCTGTGTGTAATCTAATGTCAGTACAAATACAGCTGCTCTGTGACGGCCTCAGAGGTTGTCTAAGAGAATATTGGGAGCAACAACACCATGAAGTCCAAAGAACACACCAGACAGGTCAGGGATAAAGTTATTGAGAAATTTAAAGCAGCCTTAGGCTACAAAAAGATTTCCCAAGCCTTGAACATCCCATGGAGCACTGTTCAAGCGATCATTCAGAAATGGAAGGAGTATGGCACAACTGTAAACCTACCAAGACAAGGACGTCCACCTAAACTCACAGGCCGAACAAGGAGAGCGCTGATCAGAAATGCAGCCAAGAGGCCCATGGTGACTCTGGACGAGCTGCAGAGATCTACAGCTCAGGTGGGGGAATCTGTCCATAGGACAACTATTAGTCGTGCACTGCACAAAGTTGGCCTTTATGGAAGAGTGGCAAGAAGAAAGCCATTGTTAACAGAAAACCATAAGAAGTCCCATTTGCAGTTTGCCACAAGCCATGTGGGGGACACAGCAAACATGTGGAAGAAAGTGTCTGGTCAAATGAGACCAAAATAGAACTTTTTGGCTAAAATACAAAACGCTATGTGTGGCGGAAAACTAACACTGCACATCACTCTGAACACACCATCCCCACTGTCAAATATGGTGGTGGCAGCATCATGCTCTTGGGGTGCTTCTCTTCAGCAGGGACAGGGAAGCTGGTCAGAGTTGATGGGAAGATAGATGGAGCCAAATACAGGGCAATCTTGGAAGAAAACCTCTTGGAGTCTGCAAAGGACTTGAGACTGGGGCGGAGGTTCACCTTCCAGCAGGACAACGACCCTAAACATAAAGCCAGGGCAACAATGGAATTTAAAACAAAACATATCCATGTGTTAGAACGGCCCAGTCAAAGTCCAGATCTAAATCCAATCGAGAATCTGTGGCAAGATCTGAAAACTGCTGTTCACAAACGCTGTCCATCTAATCTGACTGAGCTGGAGCTGTTTTGCAAAGAAAAATGGGCAAAGATTTCAGTCTCTAGATGTGCAAAGCTGGTAGAGACATACCCTAAAAGACTGGCAGCTGTAATTGCAGCAAAAGCTGGTTCTACAAAGTATTGACTCAGGGGGCTGAATAATTACGCACACTAGGGCTGGGCAATATATCGAGTTTTTTAAAAATATCGATACATTTTTATACGAGATATAAGATGTGACAATATCCTTTATATCGATATAGTCTATGTTATGTTATAATTATACTTGTGGAGCCGCAAGTTTGCCTCTCTTTCGTCCACTTTTGTCTCTACGCAACGTTACTCTGCCTCGCCTCTCTCCTTCACTGAACACAACTCCCCCTCCTCCCCCATCGCTTCACCTGCAGGCAGCGACAAGATGGACACGGCAAATCTCCGTTAACGAGTTACTGCGCATCAATGTGTTAACGACCTAACCACGCTAACGCCATGCAGCCCAAAATCCTTTCATTTTTTCAAAAGTTGACAGCGCGCCTTATGTATGAATTCTGGTTGTGCTTGATGACCGCAAACCGATTTTATGTGGTACACGGCGCTCAGCAATCTGTCAAAAAATGTTTGAGTACGACTTTGGTAAGCTACGGAGCTGCACCGCTTGATGAATTGTCGAAGCATTACGGCTACCGAGGAGCCTCGTGGAGTAATACGTACTGTGTTTCAACGTAATATTACCGTACTGTGTGTGTATAAGGACCATAAATGGCACCTGTTCAGAGTCATGGTTACGAAGCGGATTTCAAACTCCAGGCTGTCAGTCACGCAGTAGAACTTGGGAATAGAGCAGCTGTGAAATCTGTCTCTTTGTTATTATGCTCAGCATCTTTTCGTTTACATTTTGACTGCACAATTGTGAGCTTTTTGTTATGCACAAAAACAACATTGTTTTAGTTTATTTATGGAGCATTATTAATTAATAAATGCTCATAATTTATTTTTGAGTAATTCTTTCATGTACATCTATGCTGTATGTTAATAAAAGTGCCTGTGTGACATCTGGGAAACAGCTTTAACTAAGAACTCTCTTTTTGTTCTTACTTTATGGCTTAAAAAAAAATTATCGAGATCTATATCTTATATTGCCATCCAGCTAAAAAAATATCAAGATATGAATTTTGGGTCATATCGCCCAGCCCTAACGCACACACCCCACTTTGCAGTTATTTATTTGTAAAAAATGTTTGGAATCATGTATGATTTTCGTTACACTTCTCGTGTACAGTACTTTGTATTGGTCTTTCACATGGAATTCCAATAAAACTGATTCATGTTTGTGGCTGTAATGTGACAAAATGTGGAAAAGTTCAAGGGGGCCAAATACTTTTGCAAGCCACTGTATGTTGTCTGGGGGCTTTTACCCCCTGGTAGGGACTCTCATGGCTCTTTGTCTGGTCCCTGGGTGAGGAACCAGACAAAGAGCAATTCAGAAGACTACTATGAGTGAAGGATCAAGGGAACAGTTCGCCCTGCCTGGGACAGGATTACCGGGGCCCCGCCCTAGAGCCAGGCCCGGGAGGGTGAATGGGAATTGATCCTGCAACATGAAATGGAAGTACAGTGGAACCCCGACTTACGAAATTAATCCGTTCCCGAGGGTCTTTCGTAAGTGGAAAATTTTCGTAAGTCGAAGCACCCATCGCGCATTTTGACTGAGGCGATGCTGAACGATAGGCTATAGGCTAATCGCTAACTACAACAACAATACGTTGTTCAAGTGGAACAGCGAAGCACAAGTACGGAAGCCAAGGGGTTGTCACATGATTCGGAAGGCACTGTGGGCATTGTAGGCTCAGCCAATCAGAGCCAGTGGATTTCGTTACTCGGGCATTTTGCCGTAACACGGGCAAAAATATTGCCGTTCAGTGCCTTCGTAACTTGAATTTTTCGTGAAACGGGGTATTCGTAAGTTGGGGTTCCACTGTATTGGTATTAGAAGCATTGATATTTCAGGATCACTACCCTCCTCAGCTGGAAAAGGGTGGAGTGCCCACTCCGGGACAGGGAGTAGTTCTTGCCCCAAGTGGGGTAGGGAGTGGGAGATCAACAGACAGATTGGTGCTGCGGCTGCAGTGATGCAGACACTGTACCAGTCCGTCATGGTGAAGAGAGAGCTGAGTGTAAAAGCGAATCTCTTAATTTACCAGTCAATCTATGTCACTACCCTCATCTATGGTCACAAGCTGTGGGTATTGACCGATAGAACGAGATTGCGGATACAAGTGGCAGAAATGGGCTTCCTCCGAACGGTGGCTGGCATCTCACTTAGGGATAGGGTGAGGAGTTCAGCCATCCGGGAGAGGCTCAGAGTAAAGCTGCTGCTCCTCCACATTGAAAGGAGCCAGTTGAGGTGGTTCGGGCATCTGATAAGGATGCCTCCTGGGTGAGGTGTTCTGGGCATGTCCCACCGGGAGGAGGCCCTGGGGCAGCCCCAGGACACACTGGAGAGATTATACCTCTCGGCTGGCCTAGGAACTCCTTGGTGTTCCCCCGGACAAGCTGGAGGTGGTTGCCGGGGAGAGGGAGCCCCCGTGAACCGGCCCCAGATAAGCAGAAGATGGATGGATGCAATATTCTTGATCATTACCAAAGCTTTATTAACTTACACAGTCTCGATTTTCAGCTTTCCTTTCTGGCTTAAAAAAGCATTTAATTTAATTTAATTCAGTTTATTTACATAGTGCCAAATCACAACAACAATCTCTATATGCTGTTAAAGACCCTACAATCATACACAAAACCCCAACAATCATATGACCTCCCATGAGCAAGCACTTGGCAACAGTGGGAAGGAAAAACTCATTATAATTATTGATGAAGTTTCTGAAGTGCAGGTAGGCCAGTTCAGCACCCAGACTTTTCGACTACAAAGCCATGCTTTTGTAATAGATGTAGTATTGCACTGGTTTAGCATTCTCTTGCTAAAATATGCAAGGCCGTCCCTAAAAACGACATTGTTTGGATGGGACCACATGTTGGGCTAAACTCTGTATTTATGCTGTATACAATGTTGTACGATAGATACAACAGTGATGGTGCATTTTCAGATGTACCGCTGCCAGTTCCATAGACAACAATAATACCCTGATACAATCAGAAATGTATGTTTGAAATGAGCCATGATAACAAGTCAGATGGTCCCTTTTCTTTAGTCCAGAGGACACACCGTCCATGTTTTCCAAAAAAGAATTCACAAATTTGATATGTCTGACTATAGAACACTTTTCCACTTTACCTCAGTCCATTTTAAATGGCCTTTGGTGCACAGAAGATGATGAAGTTTCTTTGCATGGTAGAGTTTTAACATACATCTGATGGTACAGTGAACTGTGTTCACAGGCAGTGATTTCTGGAAGTATTTCTTAGTGCAATTCAGTGATTTCCACAACAGAATCACACCCGCTTTTAATGCCATGCCACCTTAAAGCTCAAAGACCACTGTAATCCAATACTGATTGATGGCGGCACATGGCGGAAAAAGCATGGCGGCGACGGAGAATGAGAAAGGCGAAAGCGGATCGTTGAATGAAACGGATGAACCAGAATTGGTTTGTAAAAATGCTGCAACTTCAGTGGTGTGGAACTGGTTTAGCTTTCGTCCGTCAGATACACAACAAAGCACTATTTTTGGTAGAGTATGCTAGTGGGCCGTCGTTATTACCGTGTTTTTTGGAAAATGCGGCACACTTAAAATCAATCCTTTGATTTTTCTGAAAATCGACAGTGCCCCTTATAATCCCGTGTGCCTTATGTATGAATTCTGGTTGTGTTTACTGACCTGGAAACGATTTTATGTGGTACACGGCGCTCGAAAATCTGTCAAATGTTTTAGTACGACTTTACTAAGCTACAAACTCGCACCGCTTGATGGATTGTCGGAGCATTACGGCTATCGTAGGCAGGAGGCTCGCGGAATGATATGTACTGTGCTTCAACATAATATTACTGTGTGTGTGTATAACCTCTTTTTAAGTTTTGTGGATATTATACATGGTTATGCTGAGGATATGTCAGCCAATTTCCACTGGAAATGCCTTTTGGTTAAACTGTCAGCAAGGAATTTGCATTTGCACTGTTACATTTTTATATAGCTTTAATCCACATAAAAAACAGCTGCTTGTTGTGAAAATACATTGGGGGTTTTTCCACTAATAAAGTTGTGGAGTTGTAAAGTATTTTGTCTAGTGTCAATTATATTGTCAGTTATATTGTTATCGCAAATTTTCAAATGTATATCATGATAAATATTTTTGGTCATATCGCCCTGCTCTAATTCCAATTCCATTATCGATGGAGTAATGGAGTAATCAATACCCTACAACACCGGGCAGAAAACGTTCTATCTAAGCCAGAAGGGAAAAAGAAGAACACACACATATAAAGAAAGCTCTTAAAACACATGTGGTTATCCTAATTGGGCTTTCATCAAATCAGCAAAGATGCACAGAAAAGAATGTCAGACACCAACTAGGGAGAATCAGAAACACAAATGGAACATCCCCTATGTAGCCGGTTTGGGAGTTTTGTCTTTGGGATAAACCAGTTTTTGTCGGAGTGTATGCCTGGGTCTGAAGTACACTGGGATGTCATGCTTGGAGAAGACTCTCCTGAGTTTCTCTGATAAACCCTGTATGCTGTACAGTGCAGCAAGGAATGCTCAGACCTCTACATTGGAGAGGCACAATATAGAAGAGCCACCTTGGACTGAGAAGACAGATTGTTTGAAAGAGGAGTGAAAGAAGCCATCTTTATCCACTGTGAATGGCAATCTTTGAACAGAGGTGGTGGCTTACAACACCAACTGTCTGCCATCTATAATCCAGCCTCTCGGCTCATTGGCTCCACTTTGAGAGTCACCACCATCTCTAAGCAGCATATCAAAGACATTACATCCATACAAATTAATTATATGCTGCGTGATCAAATATTTGTGCATGTTGGAGGTATTTCCCCTGTTGTGATCAGTATTGCTAAAAAAGTTATTACGCATATTACACAGAACACTTTTCTTAAAAGTAATGCAGTACCTTGCTTAATTACACCCAGGAGAAAGACATGATATACTACTCGTTACTTTCATGTTACTCTGGGTTCAGCATTTACTCAACTTCAATGTCACTCTGGTTTCTTGGCCAGCTTAGCCTTAGCATGCTGTTTGTGCAGGTGCTTGCAAAGAGCCAAACTTGTGTTAACAGTATAAGTTTTTGTCCCCGAGCAGTCTCCACTTTACAATTGTATTCCCATCCTTTCTTCTATAAAAAACAGTCCATATGCTGTAAACTACACCACTATTTTCCTCTGACACACAAACTGAAATCAGTTGATCATAGCAAGAGTGCAAGAAACAATAAGCAGGACTGATAGGGCAGGCAGGCAGACGAATTGGACAACTGTGAACAGGTTCTTTACACATCCTGTCACATCATAACTTCCTTTTCTCCATCATATCAGCCAGCTCACATACTCCTGCCTTTCTTTCTTTCTCACTGATTCCTAACATGCTTTTCCCCTCTCTTCTTCTTCTCATTACAGGGGTGGCTGTAGCTCAGGGGGTAAAGCATCTTTGATCTTGATCTCTGGCTCTCCCAGCCTGCATGCCAAATATTCTTGGGCAAGATACCGGTGCATCCATTGATAGAAATGCCCCATCCATAGAAAGCACTTGAAAGCATAGAAAACAGAAAGTGCTTGGGTGAATGTGGCGTGTTGTATAAAGCACTTCTAATGCTCCGGGAGAGTAGAAAAGTACTATCAATCACATTACATTTAGCATTTACAAATTCCACCAGCAAACCGTTGGCCAAGTGCAGAGGAAGCAGTCAGTGTTAATGAGGACTGATGATCCACATATTTGATTTGGCCAAGGTTTTATGATGTATGCCCTTCCTGATGGAACCATCCCCATTTAGTGCTTGAGAGAGGCACTAGGAATTCACTGATGTGGCCATCCCATGACTGGGTAAAATACACACACAATTACGAACTGACAAACTGACGAATTACACGAGTGACAAGGAAAACTGAGAGAAAGTTGTGAAGTGAAGACAGCTTTATTACAGGAGAAAGACAAAACAGAACTGCTTAACTAATATTTTGCTAAAGAGAGGACAGCAACATAGTAGCTCAACCTTCTTCTTTAAAAAAGACCAGTCCTGTGAAATAGCTTACTCTTTTACCACACAGTAGCACTGTGGAGTAGAGAAAAAGAACAGCAAACAGGCAGTAGAGTTCAGACAGGAAAGAGGGGCAGCGAAGAAGTAAGACAACTTCTACAGTGTAGTCATATCGTTGAGGGCCAGGTCCAGCTCCTCACTGAGAGCCTTGCCCTTCAGCTTCTGAGCATATACTTCATCTAAAGGAGGACATTGAGACACGGAAACAATTAATCACACAGAGAGACAGAGATCGGATAGAGGTAGGAAGACAGGAAAAAGAAAAGAAAATAGTTTAAACTGTAAATCTTCATACCGATTCACAAGTGTTAATGCCATCACATCAGCTTGTTACTTCAGCTCACCAAGACAACAGACAGCCAAACCTGAGCTTAGTCAAGCAAATGCCAACATCCCTGACTTTGATTAGTAAGGAAAAGATACAAATTGAAGAAATAACTGGAATTATTGGTTGGTACAATTTAGCCTTGATACCACAGACACCAGGATAAGTATCAATGTAAGCACTTCAAACCAAGATCAAACTATTTTCATTCAACAACTGTTATGAAAATAATTAATGCATTCACATATCAGAACTACAACCACAAAACACCATGTTAAAAGTCTACATCATTTAACAACAATGTTTTCAATGTTGTGTTTATGTACAAAGAAAAATATTGACAAACGCACTGTTTTCTGTTTCTAGATCCACAAAGATGTGTGGATATGTTTTTCTATCAGTATTAGGGTAAGAGAAATCTTAGGAAACAGTCAAACCGATATCTGAATGTTTAGGTGTGGGTGCATACCACCATGAATGGTATAAAGGCAAAAATGCCCAAAAGAAAAAAAAATAATTAATTAATAAAGCAGCAACATCAAGTTTTACAACTAGTCATTTTGCTAGCAAACTACCTTCATTGTGGCATATTGTGCTATGAAAAAGTATTTGTTTGTTTGGTCTGAAACATGTAAGTGTGTGAAATATGCAAGAAACAAAGTCAACCTGGGTAAATACCTGGGTGTGATGATATCTGTGCATTCTTTTTCTCCTGGATTACCCTTTTGCGTTACACATTTCACTGTTTTTCCTTTTGCTACCTAGCCTGACCTGTCTCCCCAATGTGATGTTTGTTTATTGTATGTACGGTCCGCAAGGTCTGTCATCTCGGTTGTGGGCAACTGCAACTAACAAATAAACGCTATCTCGTCATCTAAAGATAAAATATTCAGCTTTTAAATGATGATTTAAATTATTAAGGGAAAGAAAGATTATTAAACCTACAGAAGAGGAGTAGGGCCACTGAAAAGAGAAAAAACAGTGGGGACATCTCCAAAATTCAGATTAAACTCAGAATTCTGAGAAATAAAATATATTGTTTCTAGAATAAAGTATTGTATATGTTTGCCTAAATAGGACTTTTAGTCCCTAAAACTAGGAAAGAACTATATATGAAGTTCATTTCTATTAAGGTGTCATAAAATAAAAAATATTCTTGCTTTTTGTCTTAGTGGCATTTCTCATAGTTGCTGTATTACTATGAATGTTGTAGGTAAGAACATGCAGAATGACGGCCAAGTGCATTAACTCTAAGTACCAGGCATTTTCCAGGTTTCAAAATTAAGCAATTAAAATTAAGCAAAGACACCATAACTGGATTAGAGGAATTTGGTCCTTCCACTTATCATTGGCTTTATTCAGGAAATTGTAGCTGCAGAGCACAGCTGTCCAACAAAGTGCCAGTTCAGTTACAACACCCCATAAGTGAAACTGTGTGTGACTTTAATGTTCACTGAGGGACACTGAGCAGACATGTTAGTGGAAGTACTGGCAGAGATAAGAGGTGTGTGTGGACTACCTTCTAAATCATCAATGGTCTTCTCCAGCTTGGCCACAGACCTCTCAGCAAACTCTGCACGGGTCTCAGCCTGGAATCCAAACCACAGCAAAGCATCAGCTTACTCCATAAATCATAATTAGTCTAAGTATACAACAAAAATAATAATAATAATAATAATAAAACTAGACTGGAAAAACTTTACCTCCTTCAGTTTGTCAGTAAGAACTTTTATTTCTTCTTCATATTTGTCCTCCTTTTGAGAGTACTGAAATATAAACAAATAACATACAAACTTTCACAAAGTGTGTTTAAACAACATTTCCATTTCATGAGTGCAGTTGGCCTTTAAAAAAAATCTTAACAGCAGTTTGAGTACTTTATGTAAGTATTTTCCATCTGTTTTCCCAGGCTTTATCTCTAACTTTTAACCATGTGGATAAAATTATAGCTGATTCTAATTTTCAGTGGTGTGTTTCAATCAAAAAGATGCTGGAAACGTGGAAACCTATTCAGTTTAACCTTAAATTTAAAACTAAAAATGGAAATGGACACAAATCAAATAATTATCATCATGACAATTTCCATCATGTCATTTAAGTCAATTTTGCTGTATGCCGCTGAACTTGAAACAAAGTTTCATTTATTTATGGACTGTTTATGTGTCTGTATCCTCATAGCAAATTATAAATGCGTTTTGTTGAATGGATATAGGGTTTCTATTGATGTCTTTAGATTTGTTTGAGGTGAGGCCGAGTGACTGGTCCCTCTTTTTTACAGGTTATATTTTTACAGGTATTTTACAGTATTTTTACGGGTTATATTTCATATATATACAATCTGACTGGCCACTCTTCAGGCTAAATACCCCTCAGCTCCTACTGTACCTTTTCAGCCTGTGCTTCCAGTGACTTCAAGTTGTTGGTGACATTTTTCAGCTCTTCCTCAAGATCACCTGATTTACTGACCAATGTAAGAAAGATGAAAAGCAAAAGAAGAGAAAGTAGTGACTTGAAAGGTAGAATAGCAGAAGAGACTAAACTCAGACATTGACTAATAAAAGACTACATGACTTATAACAAAAACCGCCAGGCTCTTGGTTAGAATCTGTTTTTGGAGGGAGCGTGCATGGTCTTTGATCAGTTTCTTCCAGGTATTCCTTCCACAGCTCAAAGACATGCACGTTAGCTTAACTGGTAAATCTAAATTGGTCGCAAGCATGGATGCAAGGTATATAAAGTCCCTAACTGCGTAGAATAAAGAAAGAGAAATTTAAAAAAATAAATAATCTACTTTTTAATGTGCCTATAAACCTACTAACAGACAGATACCAATAATGTCTTCATCCGACTCTCGGTGCTTTGTCTTTATTACCCAATGAGTGACAAGGCCATAAGGCTACTGTCTCTACTAACAAATATTTTAATTCAATAAAATGAATGTATTTTTTCATTTTAAAACACTTGACTAATTTCCTTAAAGAAATATTAATAGATGACAAACAATACACTGATGTGAGGGAACACAATTTCAGTGTTATTTATATAATTGTGTTTATTTTTATTCTGAAATATAAAAAAAATACTTTAAGCACCACTGTATAGATGGATGGATGGATTCTTGCTGGTCTTATTATTTTTAAAGAAAAAAAGTAGAATATCAGCAGTACTTAAGTGCAGTATAAGAGGGAAATGTAGAAAACATAGATGGAAAAGTAAAGAGGCTGCAGGTCAAAGGAGCACAAGACAGCAGGTCACAATTAGACCTCAGTGGTGTTCATACAGTAAGTACCTCTTCTTCTGAGCACATCATGGACTTGAAATTTTGGTCCATTAGTTTGAGCTCCTCCTCCAGCTCCCTCATTCTCCTGCACGAGTTAGTCCAAAATGTTTGGGAGTGAGGAGGATCAGTGGTTGCCAAAGAGACAGTGGTTGTGCAAACATGCATTCATTCACAAAAACACAGAAAGAAAGAACAACACACAGCCAGAGAGGTATACTATGTAGGCAGGACTATCTTTGCATTAGCTGGCTCTACGGCTCTAAAATCCCAATCTAACAGGTTTGTGTACATTACATAATCCCACAGTTAAAAATCTGAATTATTCTAAGAAAACAGGGTGCTTAAACTGATATTAATTTAAAGCTCTGACTATGACCTCCTCTGGATGAGGTTTAAGTATACAGCATAAGCTGCCATGATGATGTAGCCAGGTTAAAAAAAAGAGCCAGCTTAATAAGCCTGCAGCCATTACGTTTGCTTCATAGTACAACCTCATGTCTCTGTGTCATTAGTTTTATGTCCTACTTGATGACAGCACACAATAACACTTTGCATTTGTGATGAAATTGTTAAGTAAGCATTCAAGTCGTGCATCACAAGAAAATTAAACAATTACAATAATATTTGTAACTTAGATCACTTATAGAGCTAAAATTCCAAAATAAGTTAAATCTTCACAAATAATTGCAAGTCATGGCTTTGCAATTTTTGTATTTTATGTCATAGAAAGCAGAGATAAAAATAGAATAAGTAGATTAAACAGCAGTGATCATTAGTCGCAATTGTTAAGAAAATCCTTATGACATTACATCCATGCAACACTTAGAGATCCCACTACTATTTAATCTAGACATACGGGTATGAATTATATTATTTAAAACAACAAATGAGCAAGATTATTTTGTGATGGTAGGAGACACATGATCTCTACCATGACAACATGTATGTATGTAAGTGACACTTGCTAGTGTTTTTGGAGTGCAGGTATTGACTTACGCCTCAGCTACTTCAGCACGCTCCTCTGAGCGCTCCAATTCACCCTCCAGGATCACCAGTTTGCGTGCAACCTGCAGATATTCACACACTTAAGTCATCCCAAATAACATAACAAGTCTGTTAACTCATTTTGCTTAGTAAAAAATTGTATTTATGTGAACTTCTGGTATTTATGTGAACTTCTGGTATTTATCTTTGTTGACCCTATTACTGACCAATTATATACTGTGAGTCTGCACTATGTTCAGTCAAGTCATTATAGTGCTGTAAAAAAGTATTTGCTCATCTTCCTTCAAATGCATACTAACCAGCATCCCATTCTTAATACATAGGGTTTAATATAATGTCAGTAAGCCTTTGGGGTAGCTGTAGCTCACATGGCAGAGCAGGTCATCTGCTAATTGGAAGGTTGGTGGTTCAATCCCTCCAGTCTGCATGCCAAATATCCTTTGGCGTACTCAATAATTTAAGAATGTGTGTGCATGTTAGATAGAAAGCACTTACATAGAAAGACGTGCTTGTATGAATGGGTGAACAAGGCAAGTTGTGTAAAACACTGGATTACTGAATTAGAACTTGAAAATCTATAATGCTTTTATCTTCATGCATGCTCAATCATCCAGGTAAGGAATTCCTAAAAAGTTGACTCTGTTCATCTGGACGTTGCGTTTCAGTGGAAGAAATGTTTCGTCACTCATCCAAGTGACTTCTTCAGTCTCAGCTAACTGCAGGTTTCCCCAACCTTAGCTTTGCAAGATTACTGAAAATAGCACCACTGAATAAACAGTGGGCTGTTAGGTCAGTTCCTTGATCATTAATATGCAAATTGGCATCCAATTGCCCCCAATCAATGCTAAATCGCCTGTATTTGTATAGCGCTTTACTAGTCCCTAAGGACCCCAAAGCGCTTTACACATCCAGTCATCCACCCATTCACACACGCATTCACACACTAGTGATGGCAAGCTACATTGTAGCCACAGCCACCCTGGGGCACACTGACAGAGGCGAGGTTGCCTCTGACCACCACCAGTAGGCAACGGGTGAAGTGTCAATCAATGACATTAATGTCAATGGTCATTATGCAAATGTATATTTATGAGGTTAGGGGGAACCTGCAGTCAGCTGAGACTGAAGGAGTCACTTGGATGAGTGACAAAACTTTTCTTCCACTGAAAACACTATGTCCAAACTTTTTGTCAACTTTTTGCCGTATAATCATTTTTCTTTTTTAAGGTAACCTCACTATACACTGAGAACCTACTTTGTGTAGAGTATTAGCTGTTGTTGTTTTTTCTCCAACTGGGACATCATGCAATAACCATGAAAAAAACAGCAATACAACACCTCTTCATATTTGCGGTCAGCCTCCTCAGCGATGTGTTTGGCTTCCTTCAGCTGCATCTCCTGGATCTCCATTTTCTCTTCATCTTTTGTTGCTCTGTTCTCTATGACTTTCATTCCTCTGAATAACAGGAAATGTGACGGAATAAGCAGTGTATACAGTAGTGGAATTTATATATATATGTGTATATATATATATATATATATATATAGAGAGAGAGAGAGAGAGAGAGAGAGAGAGATACATATTGTGTGTGTCTGTGTAATTTTTTGTCTCTGTATTAAATATGCCACTCTCCATGCTCTCAATGGATAGATAGAGTTATCTGACTCTGAATCTTATACTCACTATTCTCAGGCTAGCTGTCAGATGTACAGTAACTACACTAAAGTCATGAAAGACTATGACAGAGCTGAATCACGGTTCAAAATGTAATGCTGATAGTCATAGTAAATACAATACTGGGTTGTATAGTACAGGATTGGATAGCTGAAAACTCAAATTAAAGTGAAGGAGTGCCTTATAAAAAAGGCTGGATGTATTTGCCATGTCCCACGCTTAAAAGAGTAACAGTAATAGTTTAACAAAAACAACTGTACCTTCCGTAACACACTAGCATTCATAAAGAGGAGCATAAAGAATAGCAAACAGCATCATAACTCTACAGACAGAGAGTTCAAATTTTAGATGGATGGACATAAAGCTCATCACCTCTCACTCTCATCTGCAGCTTTCTCAGCCTCCTCCAGCTTCTGCAAAGCAGTAGCCAGTCTCTCCTGAGCTCTATCCAACTCCTCCTCAACCAACTGGATACGTCTGTTTAAGGATGCCACTTCTGCCTCAGCCTGCGGGGACACACACACACAATTATTTTTTGTCTTTTTTGTGTTTTTTTCCCCCCCTGTTCTTCTCTCCTGGTTCCAAGTAGTCATTAGTTTGCATGCAGAGCATGCATTTTATATGGATTTTGCAGCTTAATTAATTATTAATTAACAATTGAATAACCTATTCAGTAACTACACATCCAGACTGAATCCACACGCCTATTATCTTGAGGGTAAAAGAAAAAAAAATGTTGTTTTTGATTGCTAAGTGGAGTCCTAAGATATGTTCCTTACAGTTTGTTTGTTTTTTTTTTCTAATTGGGTTACTATTAAAAGAAACAAGGATGTGATATTTAGCCAAAAAAAATGCTGGACTTTTTTTAATGACATTAAATGAGCAAAGACGGTGGTAGAAGCATATAAAGTCAACAATGTTTTGAAGCTTTTTTTTAAGTCCCCGAAAGAGTTTCAAGATGGCTACCGAGTGGCAAGACTTGCATTTAATGTTTTATTTTAGAATATAATGCCATTAAACTGTTTTAATTCTTTTATTTGTCAGTTATTTTTAATAGTTATATTTCCTCTTTTACAAACAAAGGGGAAACAGCCGTTCATTGACGACTGCAGTTTCCGGTGTAGCGGTCTTAAGACGGTGTTTCTGAGTATTACCCTTTCCCTGGCCTGCCTCTCCATGTCAGCTTCTTCCCGCAGCAGCTCTGCTTGTTCTTCGGCCTCATGCGTCGCTTGCTGCAGTGTCTGTATTTTCCGTCTGACAGAGTCTATGGACGTCAAAGTCGCCATGCTGCGAATATTCAACTTCGAGCTTTTCGCAGGCGTCACGGCGTTGCCTTGGCAACTGTAAGTCGGAATCAATGCAAGAGTTTTCTGGTTACTGTTTCAAAATAAAAGTTGGCGTTCCAGGTGAAGTCGGAAGTCACTCTTTTCAAATGGAACGCCCGCTTAACTCGGATTTCTAACTCGGGCTTCCATCTTCGAGTTAAGAATTGAAGATGGAGCTTTTGCACATAAACATTAGCAACACTGTAAAAATGGTAATATATACATGTTCTATAAATAGAGAGTTGAACAGGCTCTACCAATGAATGTGCTCCATAGTGGTTTTAAAATAAATAAATAAATAAGCAGTTTTGTTTTGCTACTGAACCATCTACCTTGCAGGAACAAAATAAATCCTGTTTTTCCAGGCTTCTCAGAGTTCACTAGCCTCATCCTCAGAGGTAAATGGAACACAGTTTAGCAATGACACAAGTTATTTGGACAGATAATTTTTCTTATATTCCTTCATAGGTAATAAAGTAGTGTTTAAGATAGATTATAGATTATAATAATGCATATTTTTATATAACAGTATACTCGATTAGGTTCATTTTTCACCCTTATACTAACAGTACAGCAATACAACATGGAATATGACTGCTCATATTTTTTGCACAGCTCCAGATAATGTAAGTAAGAAATTGGCTACAGTGTCAATAAGAAGGACAATTTTTAAAGGCACTAATGATGGTAAAAAGTCAAACTTTTCAAATTATTTATTTCAAATTATTTTCAAAGTACATATAGTACCGTGCATTACTACATGCACAACATAAATGTGTTTGAGAATAGAACTTGATGTCCCAAGGCAAAGGTATTTATGTTAGAGTGAACATCAGTTACAAGCAGAGGAAGCATAAACAAATGAATGCATTGCTCCGATGCTTTTCCATCTTTGGAAACCTCACAGTGACTCTGCAGACAAGACAAAGTTCCACTCCTTTTAGGACCAATGCATGTGGTCTCACTCTTTCCTGCATTGCTCATTTTGACTGAGAACTTTTAAAGAAAACTTGACCACAAAAATGACTGTGACTCTCATAAAAGGCATTGTGGCCCCAGTTTCACTACTAATCCTGTTCCATAAGTCAAACATAATACATCCAACAAAAAATATTATAGTTGTAGGAATAGAAAGTTAAATATATACTCATTAAATATAGTAGTAATTCAAGTACCTGTACAGATATTGAAGATTGTTACACCGGTAAGCTCCAAATAGTTAACCATAGTATTAACCACTGCACCACCATGCTGCCCAAAATAAAATCTTGCCTAATAAACTGTTAAGACTTGATAGATTAGTTGGAATTGTCCTCAATGTGCTAATAATCATTTTTCTCAAGTAGCTGAAAATGAGTTCACTGCAAATGATGATAGTGATTTGGAGGATTCAGCACAAATAGCTTTTACATCATATGAATTGGTGATGATTTTTGGATATGTATAAGTTGATGGAGTGTAAAGTTTGACTTACTGTAAAAGTAGCTTGTGCATATTTCAGACATAGTAGAAGCTAAGACTTGCTACTAGTTTTATAGCATTAGTGATGACCTACATGACCTTAATTTCAGTTACAACCCAGTGCTAAACACCTGAAGTGACTGGATTGAATAGTGACAGAACATTTAAGAATGACAGTACACATTAGGTAACAACCATCACTGTGACCAGACACAGTAAGCTAATGTGATCTCAACAATGTCGCCCTCTAGTAATACTGTCATTTATTTATGCTCACTTACATCTGCTGCCTTTTTTTCAGCTTGCTCCAGCTTCTCCTGGGCATCCTTCAGTGATTCCGAGTATTTGTCGAGCTCATCTTCTACTCCTTTCAGCTTCTTTTGCAGGGCAAGCAACTCCTCTTCAAGCTAAAGCCGAAATATACCAAGACACAAAACACAAAATAATTTTAAGTTAGAAGCATTGGGGAAAATTGAAAAAAACAAAACAAAACAAAAAAACAGAATTTTTATTTTATTTAATTGCTCATAATCGATTTGCCAAAAAACATTCAGTTTACAATAATGTGACAAATGAAAAGAAACCTTGCTGGAGAGGCACAATATTATTTAATTATTTTTGAAATGATTAAGCACCTATCAAAAAATTACAAAAAATATCTCACTATTTATTTTAGCTTAATGTTTTTAACCCCAGCAGTAATAGATTTGTATTATGACCTTAAAATATTCTGACAATGTTGAAAATGTAGTTCTTTTGACCTGCAGTGAGAATGTAGAGGCAGCAACAACTCTGCAAATAAATGTACTTGATTAGGCCTAAGTTCATTAATATGCAACAAATTATAACATGAGCTGTATTCAGTAAAATTCCAAATACTCAAAATCTAACTGGCATATGTGAGAAATGTTGCTTTATAACCTCCTGATGATGTTGTATTAGTTATAAAATTCTGATAATAACGTAACAGACATGGATCTTTGAGCATATCCATGCTCCCAAAAGGAACACTGTGTTCACTTATAACAGACAAAAGAAATTCTTTGTTATCCAGTGTCTCAAATATAGTTTTACCAAGTTGCTGTGTGCAGTAACAGCATATAAACAGTGACAGTAACCACCAACCCCAGATGCCTATCAAATCCAACACAAGTCTAGTGTCATTTGTAACACTCTACTAATGATCTAGTTAGAGGATTGGTGTAAAATCTGTGTGCATATTCTTCAGAGAAGAAAACACTTTTTTCTTAACCCCCAACGGTAAATCTGAATCTAACAACCAGATTCCCTTTTCCAACAGAAGCTTTCAGGACTATAAAAAGCCAGTTGCAAATGACAGTGATGTGGCCTGACAACAGTGTTCCTAGTACAAATGTGCTTTAAATATCTCTTCTGACAGCCTCTCACAGCCATCTAAGGCCTGATACTCACATATAGCATTTGGCAGTCCTATAGTTCCTGTCATAGTGGTAACCAAGACAACAGCCTTGACAGACTCTTAAAAACTGTGACAATTCAAAGGTGAGTTACTTAGATGTAGAAATATAAATGGAAATGTCCATTGGTTCTAGGTAGAGCTGATGGTGATAACAAGCTGGTATCCCCTGGGAATAATTTCTATGATAGCTGGTGCATAGTTGAATGTTAACAGATTGCTATGTGATCTTGAGAAAATACACAATAGAACTACACCAGAGAGACTATAAGCCATACAGGAATTTCACTGCGTTGTCGGATGTTTCTCAAAACAATAAATTATGAATATTTTCTCATGTGTTCAAGAGTTAGAAAAAGCAGTCAGTTTTGAATAGAAAATAGTGGAATCACATGTAGACTGAGTAAACTGATTTTTTGTGAGCTACTGGCTTACTCGTGAATCCTAGAATTTCTGAACGGGAAATAGGAAGCAGAGCACTCAGGTATCAGGCCCCTCTCCTGTGGAACCACCTCTGTACTTTTAAGATTACTTGAGAGTTTCCTTTTTGATAAAGCATATAGTTAGGGATGAATTAGGTGAAAGTGAATCATTCTTTAGTTATGCAATAAGTACTTCTTTGCCTCCCATAGTTATTTTTCTCTTCTCCTTCCTTTCATCCCCCAAAAGCTCATGGAAGATGGCAAAACCTGAGTTTGGTTCTGCTTGAGATTTCTTTCTGTTTAAAAGGAGTTTTTCCTTCCCACTCTCAATTGTTTGGTAATAAGGGATTGTCTGATTGTTGGGGTTTGGTTTTCAATACACCAACAATCTATGTCCACTGTGAACGACCATCCTTGAACAGAGGTGGTGGCTTGTGACACCCACTGTCTGTCACCTATAATCCAGTTTTTCCCTTCCCAGGTGCCTTAACGCCCACTCACATCTTGTGTCAGTTGATCTTAACTGGGACCACAGAATGGGATCTTAAATATTGGTGGTGGTGCTTAAATACTGGTGTGGTATATTATTTTGGTTTTAAACATTCTGTAGTCTAAAAATGTTTTGTACAATGTACATAGAGAACATAATCATGTTATCCAACAAACATTCCTTTTCAGACATTTAAAATGAACAGTGTTCTGATTCTTATGAAATTATAGCAGGTTGCAAGTACATAAGTCAGTTTTCAAATTTTAAGATGAAAATCAATTGATATATTTATTGTTTAGACATAATTTTGACATAGATGGGTCAGATCTAAATCTGGCTGATAGCATAATTCATAATCATAATTGTTGATGTGTATATCGCCTCAACGTTGCAGCTGTTGATTTCCAGAAAGCCAGACTGCTTTTGGTGCATTTCAGTCACTTTCAGTTCAGTCCTTGTAAATGACCATTTTCAGTCACTTTTCTTTGTTGTTGTTGTTTTTAAGCCACTTATGACTAAGTGTTCTGTCTACACATAACAGACAACTTATCAAAGAACCAGTTTACATGTATATCTTTAGGAACTTTGCTACTAGCAGGCTGTCAGAAAAACATCATCTGTTCTCCTTGCTTTAATTGAATCTACAAAAAAAAAAGAAGAAGAAAGAAATAGAATGGACACTGATGGGCCTCAATGCTCTGTCACTGAAGCTTGACAGTTAAATTCCACTTTGGTGTTAAAGCTATGCCTTAAATATTACTACTTCTGATACACTGTGCTAACTTATGCCATAATCTGATGTGCCCTTCTCAAGAAAAAATAACTATTTCATTCAGTTCATTTCAGCACAACAGTCTCAAAGATATCAATGGAAAGTTGTCAGGTATGGAAAAGTGTGGTAGGAAAAAGTCATGAGCAAGAGGTATGACTTCAATCTCAAGAAGATTTTCAAGAAAAGTTGATTCAAGAACTTGGGAGAGCATCAGAAGCGTTTAACTTGGGATAAAGAGGGGGGAAAATGGACTTTTGCTTAATGGTCCAAAGTTCTCTTTTTCAGATGCAAATAAATGTTGCATTGAGAGTAGAGAGGCACAGAACCCAAGGTCTTAAAGTCTAGTGTGAAGTTGCGATTGTAATGATTGGTCCACTTTGTTGTAGTCCAGAGTCAACTCAGAAGTCCACCAGGAGATTTTAGAAAACCTTGTGCTTCTATCTGTTGGCAAGCATTATGAAAATACTGATTTCCTTATTAACACATGTCCACAATGCCAAAACTCCTACAAAATGGTTTGCTGTCCATGTTATTATAGTACTGAAATAGCTGCCAACTAACCTGACCTGAACCTCATAAACAATTTGTGGGGTATTGTCAACAGGAAGAGATGAGTAACACAAAAGCTAAAAACACAGACAAGCTAAAGGCCACCATCAAATCTATCAAAGCTGATTGCCTCTATGTACTGCACTCATACAGTAACTTGTTGTGAAGAAGTCCCAACCAGGAATAAAGTGTAAATGAACATACATTTCAGAAGCTGAATGTTTCTGTATTGATTTAAAATAATACTCTAATAATTTGATGCTGGATTTCTGATTTTCCTAAACCTTAATCATCAAATTAAAAATTAAAAAAAAAAAGTCTGAAACATATCAAAGTATTTCACTATACTTTTTTGAACAAAAAAAGAGAGACATTTTGTATTTGCTTTTTTAGTTGTAGTTACTTGTCATGTTTAGTTTTGTAGTTATATATAAATACATTTAACTGCATATCATATTATATAATCGTCTTTTCAAACCTGAGAGATTGATCTTGTCACTGACTGAGCTGAACTGTATATGATCAGGTTAAATTACAGAACAAGCAGCTTTTGTCAGTGATATCCGATATAAGCAGACACCCTTTAAAATTATCCATCACGGAATAATTTTAGCATATAAGAAATACTCTCACTTTGGAAACTTAAAATGCATTTTGGTTATAATATTTGTGCACTTTTCCCCGATTTTAAATAAACATAAAGTATATCTATGTAAATATCAAGTTTCATGTGAAAATAAAGATAATACAGGATATACTTTAACTATCTCTACATTTGGAAAATTATTGTGTCACAGCAGCCGAAACATTAAACAGAACCTATATCAAATTGAAATACAAGAGCTCAATAAAATAAATACAATACTGGAAAACAAAATCACTCAAAAAAGTAAAAGAAAAGAAAGGGGAGCACAACTAAATAGAAAAAAGTGAAATAAAAGAGCAAAAAGTGTCTTAGACTCGTTTTTTTATGGACAGTGCCAAACATTGACGTTAAATGCCAAAACATAAAGCCACAAGCAAAGAATATGCTGAATGAGAAGTGTCAGCAGTATACATCAAACAGTGATAAGAAAAATCAACTTTAGCAGCCAAAAGCTACAGTACATTTTACATATTGAGTTATGTATGTGCGGTGCGGGTAAATGATAACAGGACGATATCAACATCAACTGGTATACAACGCATTGAAACTCTTAAGGTGCATTTCACGTCAGACCTTTCGCCCATTTAAAACTTAGTCGGGTTTTGCTTTTCAGCACTTCTTCTAAATTATTTTTATATGGTTCTGTGTGTATTTTAAGGTATTTATTTCATAACTTTTCCTTCATTATGTTTACGTTGAAACGTTTAAAAGTGTTCAACGAGTTGCCTGTGAGGTGCAGCGTAGGTCCTTCCTTTACCTGTTTGCATTTGTCCTCTGCTCCTTTTTTGTCTATTTCAGCCTGTTCTGCCCGGTCTATAGCGTTCTCCTTATCCAGCTTCAGCATCTGCATTTTCTTCTTGATGGCCTCCATGTTTCTTCAGTGTCTGTGAGCTAAACAGAAAGAGAACTGCACCCAGCTTTCGGGACAGACACAGGCAACGGTCCGTGACAGGAGAACAGGAGGGTCTCTGTGAAGCTGTTCAAGAGAGCAAGAGAGGATGGAATGACAGCAGTACGAGCCCACGCACTCCTCTTTTTCTCCCACTTTGGATCCGTACGAATCGTTGACCATGTTTAGGCACTGAAAGTTGTGCAGGCTGTCTGACGTGTGTGTTCAGTATGTGAGAATAAATCGAGACTATTCCCGACCACTGGGACATCAGCAAAGGTAACAGAGCAAATCACTGATCTAAAACGTTTAGAGATGAAAAAAGTAGTACCAATCCGAAAATTAACAATTAAAATATTAAAGGCGTTGAATTAAAAACAAACAAACAAAAAAAAAACCACAAGTGAATGGGTCATATGTGAAGGTGTACATACTGAAAACATAAAAATCCAAAAATTAAAGTTAAAACACAAAGAGAGAAAGTCTATACCGCGTAAACAGAAGGACATAGTTATAGTGTAAGACCGTAATAACATACCTACAATCTGGGAAAACTGGTAGCTAAACCAAAGGATTTTATTTTTATTGAGTCTCCATTTCTACTTATCTGTATAAATGAGGAGGTCCTACTTTCAAATCAGAGTTGAGAAAGTTCCCACAAGGGCTTTGTAGTGCAGTGGGGTGTGATGATTTCAGTTAAAGTGAGACGATTTAACAATGTGTTAGTCCCTACAAGATACAGGTTTGCGAGCTATACAATCACTACTGCTATTTGGAGGCAATAAGGTAACTAGTGAGACATGTGGCTAATATCCATTTAGTTCAGCTTTATTTACTTTGTAGTTTCAGTTCACAACAATTGTCTAAAGGTGTTTTGTATTGTTATGTAAAGAAGCCCTTTAAACAAGCACTGGGCAATGGTAGGGAGGATGAAGGGAAGAAGTTTTAACAGGAAAAGCAGATGTAGCATAAGCAGTCTCTGACTGGTTGAGGGTGAGGGGAAAGAATAAATAGAGAATATAGTTCCAAACACATTTTGTTTAAATATATTTATTGAAAATAATGCAAGCTGTATTATAGATTCTCCACTGTGTAACATTGAGTTTTCACCTTTTAGGGACATGATATCTATGTTGGGACAAACAAACTGTTAAACAACAGATGTCAACATCTCTTTAAACACTGTCTTTATTGAATATAAATCACAGTTACAGTGTCCATCATCGGTACTAATGTGAATGAGCATTATAATTAGTCAAAATGTGCACAAAATTTTAAAAAGCCTTTGTATGTTATACTGCATACTGCTCTAGCTATCCTAAAAATAATATGCAAATAATATGCAAAAGAAAAAAAGGCCAACGTAAGGGCAGATTTTAATCATTATCTTATAATCTATTTTTGTGTTCATCCATATAAAATGCCAATATATACCTCAGATCATTTCCTTTTCAGTTATAGGAATTCTTTAGAAAAATCCCACAAATAACATATCATAGGAGCAAGTCAATAACCACTAAGAATCCAAATACAGTCAATTTAATGTCAAATATTCCTGTTGCAAATACACTCTATTTCACTGTGTAATTGCAAAAATATATTCATAATTTTTCTCTACTAGATCCTCATCAAGCAAAAGTCATGTTACATAGAAAGTACTAAAAACTTAGGATACAAGTATAAACTTACAGCTGATCCCATGTCCCTGGTACATAATACATAAAGGTATAAATTTAAAACACTTTATTTGTTTAAAGAAATCCTGACAGTGCTGGACTCTTTGCAACAATCTCAAATATTTAAAAATTAAATATATGGCTTCATAATTTGAACACAAATGAGTCCTCTAGTCTGATTTCTGGCTAAATACTGTAGATGGTTAAATCCAAAAACCCACACAGAAAAACATAGCAATGTACTGGATTATATCCTTTTAACATATTCTGAAGGTCGTAAAAAAAACACTATGATTTTTTCCACTGTATATTTATTTTATCCCAATTTAGATTTAAAATGTGTAATTTTATATATTAAGTTTAACCAGTACGTCAATTAACATATTGAATATCATTACTGTCATACAACCACAGATCTCTTTTTCACAATGAACTCCTATACATCAAGGCACTTTGTGTGTAAACACACACACACGCATACCAGCACACGCACGCACGCACACACGGCATATAAAATTTGCATAGATTCTGCATAATTGTCATGGAAGCATTAATTCTGCTTGCCTATATAAGATATCTATATCTAGGACAGTTAAGGCAAGTATAATTTAATGGTGTGACTGCCATTTTACACAGCATGTACACACAAAGATGAAAAAAAAAAGAATTCAAAATAGAGAAAAAGATACTGATAGGTGTGTAACCATATAATCAAAAGTACAGATACCTTAATCAGCGTTACGAACGTCATTGTTAACTTTTGAAACTAAATGTGAAACAGTTTGTTGTGGAATTGAAGTCAGATTGTTTAATGTTACAGTTATAGTTATATGTTATAGTTTTCTCCACTTAAAAATGAGCTGAGAACAGGTCCTTATCATTCCAAAGATGACTTCTGCTGACGACACTGCATGCTGCTACAGACGCACACTTATTCTCTCACTGTTCCTGGCCATCTTCCCGCAGTTCTGACGGGAGGAATTTGTACTGCTGCTGTCTGATCATGGCCAACTTCTTCCTGGCTTCCTCCAATTCCCTTTCTTTCCGTAGCATCTCCTCCTGAGCGGCAATGATCTACAACACAACACAATTGGTCAGCATGTCACCACACTTAAGAAACACTTGTTTCACAATCACACACATGAAACTGAACTTAAGTCAGATGAACAGATCCCAATCCAGACCTCCGCACACTTAAGTCCTAACCCATACAAAAGATATGAACTTGACCTTTCTTCCTATGAAACAGCAGTGCGTACAGCTGAGCCACATGCCCATCTTGGGTCAGTACTTCCAGTTTCCCTTTTTCTAATTCAGTCCTATCCTGCTGAGCTACCCAGCTGTTACACTTCACAGTCACACATACACATGAGACAGTGCTTTATCACGATTATAGAAATGTAATACAAATGAGTTTACAACACACAATGAGACTGAAGGCGAAGTTACATGTAGAACATGTGCTTTGGATCTCTAACTTACCTGAGCAATACCTCCCACCATCTTACTCTTGACCACCACAGCCTGGTCATCTTGTTCTTCAAATGCTGCTTTTTGTGCCGCTTTCACCAGATTATCAGAGGCTCTTTTCACAGCATTTCCAGCAGCCTGCAGAAACACACACAAGATTTCAAGTCAAATCACAACTTAAAGGCTTTAAACTTGAGTAAAGATGGAAAACATTACAAAAGAAATGTATAAAAGACACTCAGTATGTCTAACCAATGGTCTATGATTTGAGTCTTTGAGGTGCATGTAGAACAGAGTCATCAACCTTTCTCTACTAAACAGCAACTCCTGGAAAGGCAGTAATGAGTCCAACTGGGCTCTGACAGAAAACCATAATAGTTGTTTTGTTCTTGACACAGGAGGAAAGCTATAAAAGGCAACAAGGATCAGTCCCAAACATCAGTCAAAGCCAAACAATTCTTATTGGGCAACTTGGCTCAATGAAGACAAGGTTTCTCCTTTTGAGGCTCAGTGGGGTGAATCAGCCAGTGGGCTGAGACGAGAAAAAATAATTAAATAACAACACGGTAAATCTGTTTGAATCCAGGAACATCCACTTCCACACAGACAGAAAATTTCTCTTGGAGCCCTTTTCCCTCCCTGATTGTCTAAATATCATATATCATCATGTAGGCACAATGCATGAAACAAAATATTATGTCTATGAATTCTGTTACCTTAAGGAGAAGAATGAGGTGCAACACATGTCACTCCCAAACCTTAGCGTTAAAGACATGGAGATAAATCTCCAAATCTTTAAGGTACGTGGCCTGTGGCCTTGGCTAATGAGTTTGGTTGGAGGCATGCAGTTACAATTTCCACTGCACTGATGCACTTTCAGTACCTTCACACAGAGCCCACCTTTTGAAATTACATCCTCCCAAATGGGGAGCATAAGCATAGTAAGAAAACCAAAAAAAAAGAAAAAAGATTCTGTTCATCTGGGCGTAACGTTTTCAGTGGGAGAAATGTTTCGGTATCATCCAAGTGACTTCTTCAGTCTCAGCTGACTGCAGGTTTCCCCAACCTTATAAACAGTACCTTTGCACAATAAATGAAACTAGCCCACTTAATGAACAATGGATTGTGAGGTCAGTTCCTTTATCATTAATATGCAAATTATCATGACTAATTGAGCAATCATGGTCAATTGAGCAATTATTGTATGCCTCCTCTGCAGGTGATGTAGTGCAAATGGACAATGGAAACGAGTGCTGTGGTGAAATGTTCGCAACTTTAACAGCCTGAGTGGCACTACAACAACAACACAAGCCAATAGAACAACGTCTCTCAATGTTACAGCCGTAAGCTATATTTGCAAGTGTAAAAACATGGCTACATTAGGCAGTTCCAAGTGCTTGATGTGCAGTTTGCATTGTGCTGATGTCCAAATGACAGAAAAACAAAGGTAAATTAAAAAGCACAACATTTAAGCCTAGTAACTATAGTACCTGAAACTAAAAATATATTTTTAGTATTAACACAGCTCATTTTTGTCTAATTCTGAGGTGGTCAAGTGGGAACTTGCTTTCAAATTACAGAATCGTTAGACACCTCTACATGGACTCACTGATCCATACTGCTAGGATCTACAGCAATGACATCGGAATGTCATTCGGACAGGAGAAGTGCTATGTGATGCCAGAGGTAAAGCAGTCAAAACTGAGAAGACTGAACTACAAGAAGGCAACATTGCAGACAGCATCAATGGACATTATGCTGTGTGACTTTTTATTTGTTTGCTAACAGAAAATGTTATTGTGGCATATGATTGCGAGGATTCTCCTTATAAATTAATTAATATGAAATATTAGATTTTTGTAGGTGGTATAACATAAAATATTAACTATGTTATCCCCAAACTACTGGCTGCAATAAAAAAAGAGTTCAAAAATCCTTCTTTCCAGAAATATTCAAACATTTAATAGAGAAACCATTAATACAGAATATAGCTAAGAGCAAATGGTTCTAGTGTAATCATAGATCAAGGCTAATATTTCCAGTTCTTAGTGCTATGTGTGGACTGGGTAGATTGTTTCCAGAGCTCTTGTAGACATAAATGTATGAGAATTACTGTGGTGGCAGCTGCAGGTCCAAAAGAGGAGGAGATAAGCCACTGCTGATTGGATCAGAGAATATGAGTTGGGCTGGCAGGCCGATGTGCTCACAGCTACACTCAAAGATAGTATTTTTGGGTGGATGAAGTGACAGGAAATACTTGTACTTTCTGTTATGTCTTGCAACTGCCGAGCATCAGTTACACCTAAAAGGTCATAACAACCCTTTTGAGCAGAGTTTGAGCAAGAAGAAAAAGGTTTTACATCTTTTTAAAGAGTCACTAATTTTACACAAGGGTAAATTTGTTATACCAAACCTGTGAAAATGCTTTACTATCATTATATAACCAATTTCTGAGCCTTAAACACCGACTCTGCAGGAGCTTTGCCCATTCTGAAATTATATACCCAATGATGTCACAGAAAGAAATACATCTCTGAGCAGCATTTAATAAATACTGAAAGAAAGCAATATGCAAAGGGCATTCTTACTTGTGCCAAATATAGAGCATGCTAATCCTTGTTAGCAGCTGTACAAATCACGCAGCTCACCTGTAACCCTAAACTTTGAAATTCCAGCCTATTAATACACTATAATATACTGTGTGCTCTCTAAAAGCCTCAGCTGTTGCAGAATGACTAATGTTATTGTCCCTTCAGTAGAACTGTAGTGTTGGAATCATAAGTAGAGATGACGAGCACACATCTCACCGTGAATTTGCCCATGTCAGATCTAATTTTGGACCTAACTCTTTGCTTTTCAGTCTTGAGAAAATGGCTCAAGCTAAAACAAACTCAATACAAACAGTTCAGTGATATCCTTGTAAATATGTAGATGACTACATAGCTATTTATCTTAAAATTGATCTTAAAATGCTACCACAACTACATCTATTTTAATATGACAGTCACTTAGCTTTGTAATGCATCTGTTAGGGGTCTGGCTAAATGGGTCATTTCACACATGGTTCAAAGGCTGCACAGCTTTAAGGAACTGCCACGATTGAAACATCTTTTCACCATTGTGCACCACTTTTGTCTGGGTTCCCGCTACCTGAGTTACTGTCCATAATAACCCATGACATCATGTTTACTTCTCCAGTTGTGTTAAGTGTGTTATAAATAATGTGGGGTTTTTTTACATGCAGAACAAACAAAATGTGAAACTGACCTTGGACAGTATTAAATACTACCGCCAGTCTTTTGCCATCTTTCCTTGTCCTTTTGTTTATGTTCATTTATCGGGCTGGCTACACACTCTGTCTCTTCTTGACAGTTGTGACTTTGACCTCAGCATCTAGCCAAATAAGGCCTTTTAAAGTGGCACAGTAACAGAAGTAATAGTAGCTCTCCTGTGTTTTTGCGCCTTGAGAAAAATTAACATGCAGTGCTGACCTGGAGCCTCTTCATGGTCTGTGAGTCCTGGTCAGCCTTGACCTTGCAGGCTACCAGCAGCTGAGCAGTGGAGGCTGCCACCTGCTTTGCTGATGAGATGAGCTTCTCCTCACTGGCATGTCCCTGTACTGCAGAGTTTGCTGCCTCACACAGGTTGTTGGTTGCTGCAGCGACCATTCGAGCCTATGGAGTCAAAGTTCTCAGTGGTTAGATGTTTTAGGAATACCTTTAAAAAAAAATTACAAAATTATAACAGGAGACTTACAGCTGAAATGAGCCCCTGAGACCACTGTCCATCATCTACGGCATTAGCTGGGATTGCCCCCACCTGAAAATCCAGGATAATTATTTTTGACGGACATCAAAATGACATTTATGAATGAATGTTACTAAACTCCTTGATAGAAATGATTATTAGCTTTATTTATGGGATTTCGCTTATGTTTAAATGCACATATCAGTTTTTTTGTTGGTTCTCACATACCTTCCCTTGAGCCACCAGCTCCCTCTGTGCTGCTGAAGCAGCTTTTACCAGAGCACTGGTGGCAGCTGCAATAGACTTGGCTGCCTCCAGAATCTGCTCCTCAAAGTTCAAGCTCTCATCGGCCTCCTGTTTGAGAGAACAAACCAATAGCAAAGAAAAATGCTGCACTATGATTAACTGTAGAATAGAACAGACTAGCTCTTTATTGTCATTGTACATGCACAATGAAACTATGGATTCCCCACGCCAGCTGTGCAGGAATTAAATATAAATAGTAAGACAGCAAGAATAAATAAGAAGAGGCTGAGACAAAAATATTCAGACAAAAAATGAATAGGGCTTGTCTACAGGAAATATTGGTTTGAAGAATAAATTAATAAGTATGAAAAGTATTAAGAGCGTCAAGAATAAGCTTTGTGGTGCTGCCATTATCTGTGTTGTGAGTAGTTGTCAGCACATAAGAGATGTGACACACAAAATGACTGTGACCTGGTGTTGAGGTTAACAGGATCAGTGTGAATACTTGTGCTCTGTAAAAAACCCTCTGACCTTGGGCTTAGTCCTCGGCCTCAGCTGCTCCAGTTTCTTGGCAGCAGCTTCAATAGCGGCTGCTGCTCCCAGCAGTTCATTTTCTGCAATGACAGTGGGATCCTCAGGGTCCACCCACTCTGTGCCTAAAAGACACGGGGGAAAAAAAAGAGTACTGTCACTCTGTGCTCAAAAACACATTTTAAACTCTTCCATCAACCCCAACCTAGAATCCTATGGGCAATAAGGGGTTTACCTAGTTAGTAGCAGTGTTTACCTAGGTGGCATGTAGCAAATTGAGGCTATAGGATGCCACACAGGTTTCCTATTTGACACTCCCTATTGACACAGACAGTGACTGAATCAAAACTACCTGATCTTATACCATCTAGTGTCTAATAATAAAAATAATGATGATGATAATAATAATAATAATAATGACAACTAAAAACTTGGATTTGTATAGCGCTTTACAGAACAGTAGAAAAAAAACCAAAAACAGTGCTATATATTAATCCTTTAACTTCAGGCAAAGTTGTTAAAGATCAAAGATTTAGATACCTTTCATGGCCTCAGCAGCCTGGATAAGCTCAGTGACGGAGCCTGCCACCTGCTTGGAGTAGCTGGCCAACTGCTGCTTCAGATCGTGAGATGGCTTCATGATGATCTGTGTATAAAGGAAGAAAGTCACAAACTTTATTACTTTGCTTCATTCACCTGTTGTTCCTATACTGCATGTACTTGAATTAATCAAATCCCAGCCTGTACTAAACTAATGCTAAGATAATCAAAGTAGATGATATTACATTGCACCGTATGTCACTCTCCTTTGAGTCAAATATCTAAGCTTTACAGATACTATCTAGTAAGGCAGTAATGAGCCTGTATCATATCACCTTTTAGTAAAGTTCAACTACAAATCTGGATGAACATCAAGTACAGGGGCAATAAGAGCAGAGCGGATAGATGAAAACATGCATAAAATTAAAATAAAAAAATTACAATTCTGTGCTCTTTATTCAAATTCAAGATGTGACTTTATTTCTGTATGTTTACGTTTTTTCAGTTATACTGTGTTGTGTAGCAAGACTAGACTAACTTCCCGATATACTCAGGGATCTATGTTGTGCCATCCTAGATAGTGGTTCTGACACTCAAGTCATGAGCCTCCTTCCTTCCCCTTAGCGTACAGTGTCAGGTTGCAGGACTTGGGATAAACCCTATACGCATGGAGGGTTTTGTCTTGATGTCAGTGGCTTCTATCTACTCCTTTGGCCATATTATAATTCCAGCAGGGTATCTGACAACCAGCAGAGCATAGGTGTCGATTGCTCAGATTTTGTTCTTCCTATTCAGCTGACTCCTCAGGGCTTGCCTTACTCTTTGCAGGTATTTGGTGGTTGCAGCTTTCCTAGCGGCCTCTTCATGGTTCCCATTTGCCTGTGGGATACCCAGGTTCTATCTGAAGCTGTGGACTAGTTTTTATATAGCTCTTCTACTCTACCTGAGCACTCAAATTGCTTTATACAACTTGCCTCATTTACCCATTCACATCCATTTATATAAGTATGTTTTTCTCTTTTTTTCCTGAGAAAATGCTTTCTATCCAAAATTCACACGCATATTTACTTTGATGGATTCATGGATTCACCAGAGAGTGTCTTGCCAAAGGATATTTGGCATGCAGACTGCAGCAGCCAAGGACCAAAGCACGAACCTTCCGATTAGAAGATTTCTCTCCTGAGGTACAGCTGTCCTCAATGTCTGAAAAGTCTCCTTCTGGTAGTGCAATCCGCTTAGTTCTGACTACATTCCTTCTCTTTGTTACCATCCAATTGCACTTGTCCAGTCCGAATGACATTCCAATGTCATTGCTGTAAATCCTAGCAGTAAGTCGATGTCTCATTCACTTTGGCATACAGCTTCATGTCAACCATGTAGAAGAGATGAGTCATGATTGCGCCATTCTGTAGTTGGTATCCATAGCCAGTCCCATGAATGATCTCATTCAGGGGGTTTAGGCTTATGCAGAACAGCAGTGGGGACAGAGCAACTCCTCAGTAAATACCATACTTGTGTTATTGGCATGAAGTTGGTCTCTAGTGCTGTTCACCTCATCCCCATTGAATTTATGATAAAACCTCTTCATTTAGTTAGTTAGCCATTCTCATGCCTCATCCATTAGCACTCTCTCCGAGATTGGAGGGTTGGAATGATGAAATCTCCCCCCTGACCTGATGTCTTGGCTCCCTCTTGCTGTAGAATTTGTTTTGTACCTCATCAATCTCTAGTTGTGATAGCAGTTGCTTCTTCTGGATGTTGGAACACTGATCTACTAGTTATTTCATCTTTAGTCTAGATGTTGCTATTTTTTTTTTTTTACTGTAATTTTATATTATTTCAGACTGAATTTCTGAAAAAGGTTCTTGTTATGCATTTCTCCTTGCTGAAGGTACTAGTGATTGTGGTGTAAATGCTGTCATGACAGAGGCTTAAAATTCCTGTAATTCACTGCTCTCCATATCATCTTACCACCAATACATGCTCCAGCAATCCCAGATATCCAGAAGCACATTCTTTGCCATAGCGCAGAGCTCTCATTTGCACGTCTTTGCTGACCTCTGGGTGGTAGGCAGCTTGCTGCAAGGCAAACAGTAAGAAAAGTCAGTCAGTGATAGCAAGGGCAGAAAGATATCTTATTCATATTAAAAGGTAATTCTGGCTAGAGCTGCATGTGATTATAAGTAGTCCCATGTAATTTGAATATTGGAAATGCCAATATTATAGTGTCTAAGTTGTATGTATATATTTTTTGTCATTATGACAAAAATACCTACCAAACTATTCTCTGAGACCTCATTAATTACTGCACATTGAACTTTGTTTGGCAGCCCATGAACAAACACTATTTAGTAGTTCATGGTCTGTCGTACCTTGCAGGAGTGCAGCATCTCAGCAATGGCCCTTCTGCTAAGGTTAGCTGTGGCAATGATGTCTTCCTGACGACAAGAGTTCCCAGCAGCCACTGCCTTTGCTGTTGCCATTGTGATTCCTTTAGTCATGCGGATGAACTCTTCTGGTGTGGTGGTCTTTGCTGGAGGATCAGCACTGTTGAAGACCTGTGTGATAAAACCAGGTTGAATGTTAGTGAGTTTTCCTTGTGCAATAATTTACTTACCTCATGACAGGTACAGGACACGTGGTCCCAAAAGCTATTTTATGTAACACCAAGGCCTTTAGTCAAAACTCTCTTCTTGCTGCCATAAGAAATCTTTGAGATGGCAGTTGCCTCAAAAGTTTTGAACTGGGAGATATTAATATTATGCAGATGAGGGTTCTTATTCTAAAAGCTTTTCACTGGCTTGTGAAACAGGGGTTAGGAAATGGCCATGGCCCCTGTGGAGGAATCTCCTGTGTTTTAACTGAATCCTTGGCAGGGTATTTCCAACTGGCTTAAACTGTAAAGAAACATTTATCCCACACTCACAGCCAATTCCTGTTTGATGTGTTCAATAGTGGCCTCCAAAGCTCTCGTCCCCTTGGTGGCTTCATCCTCCACAGCCTTCACAGTCTTCAGGAGCGATGTTACATTGGTCACCATCACCTAGAGGAGTCAGGTCAAATTATGTGGTAATACATTAGAGTGATGAAAATATCTTAAATATTTGATACATTATTTTGAAACTAGATGTCACTAGCATATTTTAATTGATTTTTAAAATACGTAACACTTAACAGAAATATTTTAATATATATACACTATATAATAAAAAGTATTTTTTATATATTATATTTGTTACATATTAGAAAATATTTTTGTCTCTCCTTCTCTTCTTATGCTGTCTGTTTTCTATTGTAGTGGACAGCATTTTGGTTTTTTTTCATCCAGAAGATGTTGCTTTTAGGTTTTTGACATTTAAAACACTTAAGGTCATGAAGGGGTGTTTTTTTTCTGGAAACAGACCAAGTACAAAGTGCTCTGGATTTGGTGAAGGCTCTTTTTAAATAATCCTAACAACTGAACAGATTTATGTGTTAATCTTAAGCGTGTATTCATTGTACTGGTAAGAATTACACTGCAACATAATTACAAATCCTCTCTTAATACTTCGATTTTCCAATCTTGGTTCCATGCAATTAGATTCGAATAAAACTGCATGTACACATAAAACTGTTTTTAAAAGTTTGTTCATGTTTTTTCAGGATCTAGAATTAATTTTATTTTTTTGTGTGCTTTTATAAAACTTAAACCAAAACAAAATGTATATGTGTGTTTCACTACCTGTTCAATATCAGCATCTGGACATGTATTTAGATCCTGAATGTTTTGAGGTCCTCAGAAGCATAAACTCAGATATAACATCTATTACTCTAGTTCATTTAAATATTTTCTCACATTGTAAAAAAAAAAATCAATGACTTGCTTGCCAATAAATATGTGGGAAACAGTGGCTTTAGACCATAATTTCATGTGTGGACAATGATAAATATAATTTCCTGAAAAATAAAACATTACAAATCTGTCAATGCACAGATAGAACTGCACATTTGTAAAAACTTTTGGTCATTCAGTGTAAAATCGCTAAGTGCTTCCCACCAGATCCTTTCAGAATCAGCTATTTTTTTGTATACTTTTAGCAGATTTAATGTAGCCATGTAAAATTGTACCTTTATACCACAGACGTGCACATTATAAGGCAATTTCAAGTTGCCTTATTTTTTCAAATGGTGTCAAGCCCTTGTAACTACTCCTTGTAAAGTATAGGAGGTAGCTAAATGAAATGTTCAAGCCAGAAAAACATATTTAAGCTTTGTTAAAAAATTACAACCACGTAAAAGTCAAGGTGTCTATTGTTGTAAAGTGTCAGCAAATAAAACTGACTTGAACTGATTGCTAGTTTTGTATCTTACCTTAGCAGAATTTTTAAGCTGCAGCATGCTGGGGTCATCGTGAGGCTTGCCTGCAGCTGCCTTTGTGGCGCTGATGAGGTTTCCTAGGGCTTTGGCCACATCTTTCACTGCATTGATCAACACCACCTGTACTCAGCAGGGCACAGAGCTTAAATTGTTATCTGATACAGTGCTTAAATTATTTGATCACCACCCAATGTAAGGTTTATGCCCTAGCTGCCTTAAATTAACAGTATCGGTAATTACAATAATTATTTTTGTTTCCATAATGGTTCATCTACTAGGATGCACAAGCTCTTTAATAAAAACATTTCTTTTTCTCATTAAGAAGCCAAATTACAGCTATTTATTTGCATTCCTAAACAGAAAAATTAGTTTTAGTTGTTAAATGTTTGATTAACTTCTGACTTCTCAGAGAAGTCAGTACGCTGGCTCAAATTTGGCCATAAAAAAATTCATTTACTATTTTTCTAATGAATAACAATACAATCCTTAGTTTTAAGCAAGTTTTTGACAGATTTCTAAAATACTTTTCTTGTTTTTATGGCAGGTGGTCTAATATATTTGCTAAGAACTGTACCTTTTCATAAGAAGCAAACATACATATTTGCCAGTATAGAAGCAGACAAAAATGCATCCATACCTGGGTCTCTGGGTCTTCGGAACCCAAGCTGGCTGCCCCCAGTTTTACCACATCTGCCAGTTTGGTAATGGTGGACACTGAGGACTGGGCCGCCTGGGCCAGCCTTTCCTGACTGGCCCCAGCACCAGCCACCAGCAACTTGGTGTCCTCCACCAGAGCCTTGGCTGTCTTTAGGATGCATTCCCTGTAAAAACAGCATAGCAAAGATGAACATTATATGACTTTGACTCAAAAATGACCTTATCTTTCTTTCTGGTACAGAAACCATCATTCCGGGGTTTACAAATTGAGAATTTTCACTAAACATGCTTCCTTGAACAGGGCCCTAGTTCCTTCCACTACTACTTACTTACTCCAGTTGTAGTTTTTACTTTCTCAAAATAAGGCTAAGGTAATTTGCTGGTTTCTGAAGCCAGAATAAGATGTTTGCATGTTTAAAATGCATTGCTGATGTTCACAAAGCCTGATCATATCATGACACTAGAGTGCAAATCAACTTGTCAAATCAACAAATCATCTGTAATATAGCCTACAGAGGGTCTCTAATTAGTACCTGTGGTCAGCGAAGGTTTCTGCATTTTCACGGTTCAAAGTTCCAGCAGTTGCAAACATAATGGTGGTGTCAAGGTCTGCAATAATTCCAGACACTGCACTGGCAGCAGTGATGCAGGCCTGGGTGCCACGGTTACCTGCCTGCAGAGATGCTAACACATGGGAGACCTGCAAGAAAATCAATAAGTCTTATAAGTTTTATAAATGGAAAGGTAAATTAAGAATAAAAACCACATGAAGGCTCAGAGTAGGAGAAAATGTCTAATTTTTTTCACTGCTGATCTAATCAAGACAAACTGACCAAAAAAGAATTCAAAAGACAAGTTGTGTGTTAGCTTGTGTTCTGACCTTCTCAGAGACTTTCCGTGCGCTTTCAATCAGCTCTTTCTTAGTAAAGGTGTCATTAGGGCTGCACTGAAGAGCTCCAGCTTTTGTCACCAGACTTGTGCAGGTGAAACCCAACTCACCCACCTGCTTCTTAATATGAGAACCAATCTGGAAACAAAGACATGACAACATGAAAACTGTGGAAAGGACACTTTCCAAGTATAGACACTCCACACATTAGTTTGATTTACTTCATGATTCTCTGCAGTAACGGCTGCATATTTGGCTTCATTCGCAAGATTTCCAAACTCATTGGTCAGCTCGTTAGCTAATCCTCCAAGGTCATCTGGGTTGGTGTTAGACTTGGTCACCTGAAGACAAATAAGAGGATGCTAGTTACCGAGTTTGTTCCACACATGTGTCAACATGAATTAAGTATTGATGCAAATTTACTAATATGAGTTTCGTACGATCATTTAATGAGTGTGTCAATAATAAAGAAATCAAGAGGCTTTTGTGGAAATTATGTGTGTTTGCACATGGCTTTGTATGCGTTTTTGTCTTCATAATATCCTTATCACAATGAATGCTATTAAAGTGCAAGAAAAGAATGATAAGTAACAGAAATAATATTACGGTTGCAGAAAAAAGATACATTTTTCAATAACATACATCTATCTGGTAGAAGTCTGATTCTATTGGTGAAATGTGAGGTTGTCCCAAGGCTCGCATGTAAATCTACCCTACGCCTAGGGTGGTACTGTGTCTTTGTTACCTGTGTGCCTGACCTCTGTTTACAGCCTATGCGTTCCAGTTTTGTTGGTTCCATTTAGTTTTCCTGACTTGTGTCAGGATTTTTTAGTAGAGCCACCTGTGTTATCATTTTGAAACTCCTACATCACCTTGTTCTCTAGTTTTTTGCATTCACAGCGTGTCCACGCTGCTCGCCCACCTACCCGGTGGTGTGATGACAATACCCCATCAGTCTTTTACAACTGAGGATTAAAAACTGGAGGAGTACCCAGCTTAGGTTCTGCCAAAATACTAATTACCAGATTTTAGAGCCTGAACCACTGAAAGGATGCAGTAATAGTAATAGTATGTTCAATCGATACTCTTGCTGTTTTTGCATATGACAGCCTTTGTGGTGTGATTTGTTTTATTCCATTCATAACTGTTTAGTGGCAATGACAGGAAATCCCACAGCTGTCTCCTAATATGGTACTTTTTCATGCTCAATCCTCACTAAGAGGGAGCATGCTTTATTCATTTAGAATTTCTAACTGAACTCAACTTTTAAATGCAAAAATTAATGACTAACAACAAACCAAAAACTATCCCCCATGCATTATTATCATAATATTTTACCATCTCTTGCACAGTCACAGCGATGGCCTTGGCTGTCTTAACCATGGTAGTCTGGTAGTCCACAAAGGTGCCTTCAGGTTCTTGCACTGGTGTATCTTCCATTTTATTGATGGAATCATTGATGGAGTCCACCATACCACCTACTGCACCAGCTGCACTGGCTGCTTCAGACAGTGTGGCACCCAAGTCATCTACTGCTTCTTTCATCATCTGCACGGACTCCTCCAAGGCCTCGTGCATGTGGGCTGCCTAGATAAAGGAAGCACATTGGTGTGAGCAGTGCAAAAATGCTCAGTGTGTTCAGTGGTACTTAATCACATAGAGTACAATCAAGTACACATATCCAGAAGACATTATATTTCAACTTTCATTACCTTTGGATTGCCTCCAGCCTCCTTAGCAGTGTAGAGCATCTGCAGGGCCGACTCAGTCAGGGTTTTGGTTTGGTCTAAAACAGCCATCTGTTGTTGACTATTGAGAATCTTGGATGCTGTGCCAATGGCTCCCATGATCAGGGGCTCAAAGTAACTGGCCATCTGAGAGACCTGTTCAAATGTGTGGGCAACAAATAATTTTATTTAAGTACAAAACTGATTCCAAAATAAAAGGAACATGTCAGACTTCAGCCTGTAGCTGGACCATCACATCGTCCAAATTGTGTTGCCTGTAAAAAGTTGCTGTCTTAAGGTTTACCTTGTGTCCCAGCTGGGAGGCCTCAGATCGAGCAGCTACAGCCACGGGATCAATCAAGTTACTAATCTCATGGACTGAGGCAGCCATCTGCTCATGGAGAGTCTAAAACATACACATATGAACTGTCAGTCAAACTCAGATACTTTAAATTAGCCCCAAATTCAGCTTCATTTACTATGTCTACCAACAGACTTATTACACATCAGGTCAAGGAACAATGCATGCTGAACTACACTACATCACAGTGGCTTCCTGAACCGGTTGTCCCTCAAAACACTTTTGTGTTTCCTCACAATAACTTTTCACTTTCCTTGTTGTAAAATGGTCATTCTAACTAGCATGGACCAATGCACGGGCTGTTCAGGGGATTGGCAGGAAGAAATATTCTGTGGGGGCAGTAACATCCATACCATGATTTTTCAGGGGTTTAGTAGGTGAAATTAAATACATATAGACACATACATATATATTCAACGTAGAATAAACAACAAACAATCAAGTGTAATGCTTTTATTTTGTATAGGATACAGCAATTCAATTTTCTTGCTGCATTCATACAGAGTCAGTGAAAAACTAATAGTGGAGTGTGCATGTTTACCTCCATTGAGATGTCCTCTCGTGGTGTTAGGTGCTGGCTTATGGCTGCCAGAGAGGCCTGATCAACTTCACGGATGCAGCCATTTAGTGCTTCAATAGCATCATCACATTCTCTCTGGCCAGGAGCTTTTTCTCTGCACACATGAGATGAAGGGTGTAATTACTGCACACTCTTATAACCTGCTTGACTAAATCTAAACCAATTCTTACTTTTATAGTTTTTTACATTTTGACTTGTTTGGGCTTTTTTTTTTTTTTTTTTTTTTTTTAGATTATTTTAATTTTCATTCCAGGTCAGTGTTCCCTTCATCTTTTCCCTTTCATTTTTGGCCATAGTTTGCAACTGTATGTGTCTATGTTGGAGTGAATGCCTGCCGGTGTAGCTGATTATGTGTCTGTATGTTTGTGTGGCTTTTATTTGAACTGTGAAGCACTTTTTAACTCTGTGTTAAGTGCTATACAGTTATTATTATAATAATTATAATAAACTAAACAACCCCCCTTATATGTTATATATGTCATTCAAAAGTCTGATACAAAACTATTCCAAAGTTTGGGTTAAATAACACGTTACTCATAAAAATGATGCAAGACTTAATGGCCAATAATAATTTTGTGATCATTACAAAATAACACAAAATATTGTGTAAATCTATGCATTATTTATATTATGCATGGCCATTTACATAATATACTGTTACACTGTTTTCTAGGTGTGATGGTTGAGAGGGAGCCCAGACAGTAGTAGTAGTAGTGGAAGAGGCCAGTATGCAGAGCAGGGTCTACCTCATGTTGGTGATGAGTTTCTTGATGGAGTCAGACACAGTTCTGGAGTGTCCAGCAAGCACGGACCACTTGGGCGGGTCTTTGGGGTTGACAGCCAAAGAACGGGCAGTCTGGATCAGGCCAGTGGAGCTTTCCAGCATTGTCTTAGCTGCTGCCACAATGGGCTCCATAGCTGCAAGACCCTGAACCAGAGAATAACAAATCAGGATCTATCTGAGAATATGAAAATCTCCTGATGTTAGATTCTGTAACTTGTAATGATATGACAGGGCACATTAGTGTCGTAGCAATGCTGTAATGGCAGCTCTTGGAAATACCTCAGGGCTGATCTGAGCAGGAATGCTGGCGAATTCAGGATTGGAGGCAAAAGCAGTCAGGTTGTCCACAGCTTCTATTAGAGGGCCAGTGGCAGCTTTACACTTTTCTCTGTTCGCCTGGTTAAAGGCTCCATCCAAAGCCTATGCAGGGGACACAGACATGACTTCCATAAGAATTTTTCAGCACTATTTAGTTCTAGAACACTAGCTGTTTACCTCCTAGAGCAGTGTAATGTAGCAAGGAAGAAGAGGTTTAAATAATATAGCTGTCAAAAGTGAGCTAATGAGCTCTTTTTATGAGTTTTATTAGTTTTCTTTTATTATAGAAAACGTGGATTTGACTGTTCCATTTTTACACACTTTCAGATGTATACTGGATAAAGGCCGGAAGACATGTCTCAGTAAACATATGTTCGACAACCCTAATACGTCTGACCAGTTTGACGAGAACTAAAAGTAAAGACATTTCTTACATGTTTTTATTACTTTTCTTACATTTTTTGAAAATCCTATTCTTAAATGATAGTTAAATATAATTGACTGTAGTTCAGTTTGTAAATTAATACTTGTCACTACATCATAATTAACCTTTTCACTCAAGCTGTGGGTGTGTGTGTATGAATGACACTGATGTGTGTTTGATATGGCTTTTATTACAAACCTTTATGGATTTGACCAAGTTGGCAGTGGTGTTGGCCACTTCTTTGGCTGACTGGACAAACTGCCTCTTGGCAATAGGGTTAGGAGTTTTAGAGGAGGCCAATCTGCAGGCATTACAGAGCGCAGAGGTGTGCTTGGCCACTATGGTTGCTGCGGAGAGCACCTGCATGGGGAGAGTAATGGTCATCACATTCAGACTCAATAATCAGTCAAAGAAATCTGATAAAACTGACAATTACTTGCAGTGAGGCAAGCATTTACCTGGGATTGAGTACAAGCTGGGTCCACCAGGTTCTGACAGGCCATCTGAATAGACTGATTGGCTCGTGCAAACTGAGCAGGGTCTACCAGGCCCTTCTGACCTGCTGTGCTGTTGGGGTCTGATACACCCAGTAAATAGGCAGCCTAGAGACATAAAATCACCTATAAGTTCATTGTATGAGATGATGATGAGATGAGATAGCCTTTATTTGTCAGTTGCAGGTCTTTTGCCCACAACCGAGATGACAGACCTTGCCGACCGTACATACAATACACAAACATCACATTGGGGAGATGTCAGGCTAGGTAGCGAGGAAAAAATCATCAAAATGTGTAACACAGAAGGATAATACAGGAATGCACAGATATCAACACACCATAGCACAATAAACACAGAAAAGCAACATGGGAAAGTGTTCCAGTGTGTACATCTGATCTGGGACCGCTGCAATCTTCGACTGCGCCTCCAGCTGACCCGATGTCCACATCAGAGGGGAGGTAAGCGTTGGAGTTGGCGCTGGATCCGTGGTAGGGAGGGTGATGCGTCTGTATCAGTATATGTATGTGTGTGCGTGTCCATAGTTCAGCTGAGATAGTGTCCTTCGCCCTGCCTGGCTAAGTAAACAGTCTTCCAGCCAACCCAGGTGGCCTTGCATGGAATGGGAAGGAACAGACTCAACACAGTCGTTATCAGGGAGTTTTTGTTCGGCTCCAGCCTTGAGCCCACAGGTGGTGCCGAAGGGGTAGCCAGATTATGATGGTAATTTTTCTTTTGCAACAACTCATGAGAATTTCAAGCTGTTCTTTAACACTCCGACACTGGTCTCTCAATCTCCCGTTGGAGAACCGCGAGTTTCTCCATGATGTTATTAACCTTCAGTTCCGTGGTCTTGTCATTCTTTTGCTCAAAGAGCATATTCTGAGACCTCACGACCACAGTCAGCAGTATGTAAGTACTTCTAGTGTGTAGCAAGCCAAAATAGACATGTTACCAGCATACTTTACTTGCCTCAGAGCTGCTGTCTTAAGGCAATAATACAGTAATCTACAGTATGGATTTTACCTGTGCAGCTGCTTCAGTGAGACCACAAAGAGCTCTGGAGCCAGTACTGACTGAGTCACCAAACTCTGGCAGGTTGGAGTTTTTGGCATTATGAGAAATACCAGCCATGGACTCACCGAGGACCTATTGACAAATAACAAGAGAATCAGAAATCAAAGAGTGGAGCATCACACATTTAATGATGATATTGAGTAAAGCAAAAGTACTGACAAAGCACTGACTGAACCATAACATTGTAGTCTACATTAAAGCTTTGTACTTTGTTGCCGACGAAACAAATTGCTTAAATACTTAAATAGTTTAAGGTGTTGAAAAACAAGAAGAAATTAAAACTTGTATCACATGTTTGCTTTGGCTCATTATGTTGTTTATTTCATCTTTTATCATTACCAAGAAATTTGCTTTTAGTTACTGTCTAACCGATGGAGCTCACAGCAAAAAAAAAACAAAACATGACACTTTCATAGGCATAATGTACATGTACATAATTTCCTTAGGGATTAATAAAGCATTCTGATTCTGATGACATTGTCTAAACTGATGCAATAAGACCGAGAATATGTGATCTGATCATGTCCTCTTTTTTTCTGTGGGAGAAACAGCCCGCGCTTCTACTGTTTCCAGTCTATTACCTTGTCCAAATTAGACAGGAACTCCCAATGTTGAAAATCCTAAAAAATAGAACTAAAACCATAAAAGAAAGGCATTAATGATGTGTATTCTACAGTACCTTGGAGTTCTCCATGACACTGTCAATGCAGTCAAAGTATGACAGCTCACTGATTGCTTCTGTCGGGTTCTCCAGCATCCCCTTCACTGACTGCACACAAACACAGCATACATTCCTGACAAACTCACACTGTTAAACTGTACAACTCAGCTGAGTGTCACACAACCTCTATATGACTGAAATGTATTGATTGTTTATGGTTTTCTTTATTATTATTATTATATATTTTTAGAGATTTTTATGATGCGTCTGGGACATGGGAAGCTAAAGAAAAGATGAAAAAGAGGAACTGTTTGATGGTGGCTGTTACCTCAAGCTCTCTGAGAGCATTATCACACTCCTTCTGACCTGGAGCCTGCTGAGTGCACATGGTGATGAGCTGGTTAATAGTGTCTGTAACAGCCCTGCAAAGACAAATGATAAGACAGATAAGTGGTTAAAACCAAAGCTGCAGAAAATTGATTTTTTTATTTTGGTTTGGGGTTTTTTTTGTGGGGGGGTTTTACCGGGCAGCTGCTGCCAGCTGGTTCTTGAGGTTGGGGGAGCTAGGATCAGTGGACAGAGCTTTAGCTGCTAAAAGCAGCTTGCTTGATGACATTGAGATTGTCTTCAGGTTAGACACCACCTGGGTCTGGTCCTCCTTAGACTAGAGGAAAGGAAGAAGTGTGAAGACACTGAAAACTCTATGGCTTTTGCAGTTAATATTTTTTCACCTAAATCATGTGTCATGATGACCCAGCTTCTTGGAATATTAACCTGTGTCTGCTCTTTGCGTGGTACACCACAACGATACAAAGGACAGTACATTTTTGACGATATAAAACTCATAAATACATGTTTAAAAAATTGGACCACAGTTTGCCTGGTGGTAACTCATTCAAACTGACCTGAGATGTTCCAGCCATGTCAACACCAGCCTCTAGGAAGTTGCTAAATTCCTGTCCAAATTTGCTAGTGGCCCTGGCCAGGTCCTGGGTAGTTCCTCTGGATGACTGGACCACTTCATTGGCTGATTGATTTAGACCAGCTGCAACCTCGTTGAGATGAACTTGAACCTCCTGGAAGCTCTTTCCACTAGACGGGAACTATGTTGGGAAGAAAAAAATTGTAATACTGCAAGTAGCAATATAGAAAAGAATATTGGCTACAAGTGGTTATAACTTTGGTTATAACTGTAAGCAACTAGGCCTGACTAATAAATTATGTTTTCATCCTCAAGCATCCACAATTAACTTGTCTCCAAAGACTGTTTTCCAGGGTTCCATGATATGTACAATTTTGGAGAACAAAGACTAGTTTTGCTGTGCAACTGTGTTTCACAGTTAAAAAAAAAGAAGAGAAAAAAGAGAGATCAGGAAAATTATGAAAAACAGTAGGTGATGGAACTTGATTGATTAATAGAATAGCTTCAGGGTGAAATACTATTCACCTGTGATCTTTTTATCAGTAACTACAATCTACATTTATTAAAAACTGTTAATTTTGTACTAACAGAATCAGCCAGGAGAGACTTGCTAGCTTCGCCCACAGTGCGGATGGCATTGTCTACATCCCTCTGGCCAGGAAGGCAATTCACACATCTGTTCAAGGCCTGGGAAACCGCCTTAGCCACCTTCACACAGAAACACATGCACATGATGATTGTCATTATTATATGAAAGACATATAAACATTCAGAAATAAACTACTGTAGCTACCAAACAAAAGCATTTGTAATCTCTCGGTCTGGATCTAACCTGGGCCAATCTCTGCTGACTCTCTGCATCTCCTGGTTTAGCAATGGCCCTCTTGGTCTCTTCAATAAGGTTGGATGACTTGTCCATGACATCCCCAGCACAGTCCAGTATGGCACTACGTGCTGCTGAGTCATCTGTGGTAGCAGCGACTCCTCTGGCAGCCGAAGCTAGTGACTTTAGAGCCTGAGCCACATCTCTGGCTGCCATACCTGGATCCAACAGGACAGAGGAGAGAAACTTTGGTGCGTAGAAAGACATAATACAAAATTTACAGTCTGGGAATGCCTAAGGTCTAATTTGTTTAAAGTAATAAAAAAGATATTTTGAAATGTAGTATAATGCAAAATTCGTAAGTCACTTGTCATTTCTTTTGCATCACTCATCTTTAGTCCAGACATTCTACTTGACCATTTTCAAGATTGTCTTGTTGTTTTTTTGTTAAACCACTTCAGTCTAAACAGGGACCTAACGCAAGGATTGAATGAGTGAAACAAAACTGGTTCCTATTTCTTCAGTTGATTCCATGAGAAATGTTACAAACTGTCCGTCTCAGAGCAACGCTGAAAAACTAGTTAATGCATTTATTACTTCTAGGCTGGACTACTGTAATTCATTATTATCAGGATGTCCTAAAAACTCCATGAAAAGCCTTCCGTTAATCCAAAATGCTGCCGTGAGAGTACTGACAGGGACTAGAAAGAGAGAGCATATTTCTCCTATATTGGATTCCCTTCATTGGCTCCCTGTTAAATCCAGAATTGAATTCAAAATCCTGCTCCTCACATTATTCAAGTCTTGAATAATCAGGCCCCATCTTATCTTAATATCCTTATAGCACTTCGCTCTCGCACTGCAGCATACTTGTTGTTCCTGGAGTATTTAAAAGTAGAATGGGCCCTCTTCTGTGGAACCAGCTTCCAGTTTGGATTCGGGAGACAGACACTATCTCCACTTTTAAGATTAGCTTTAAAACTTTCCTTTTTGCTAAAGCATATAGTTAGGGCTGGATCAGGTGAGCCTGAATCCTCCTTTAGTTATGCTGCAACAGGTGTAGGATGCTGGGAGATTCCCATGATGCATTGACTATTTCTTCTTCAGTCACCTTTCTCACTCACTATGTGTTAATAGACCTTTCTGCATTGAATCATACTTGTTATTAATCTCTAACTCTCTTCCACAGCATGTCTTTTATCCTGTCTTCCTTCTCTCACCCAAACCGGTCGCAGCAGATGGCCGCCCCTCCCTGAGCCTGGGTCTGTTGGAGGTTTCTTCCTTTTAAAGGGGAGTTTTTCCTTCCCACTGTCGCCAAAGTGCTTGCTCATAGGGGGTCATATGATTGTTAGGTTTTTCTCTGCATGTATTATTGTAGGGTCTACCTTACAATATAAAGTGGCTTGAGGTGACTGCTGTTGTGATTTGGTTTCCCAGAAGAGTTGAAGCTGTTATAGCGGCAAAGCATGGGATGACACCATACTAAAGCCTATGCCCTAAGAATGGTATATCACTCAACACCAAATCACAACAAAAGATGCCACATGTGCTTTATACTGTAAGGCAGCGGTCCCCAACCTTTTTTGCGCCACGGACCGGTTTATGCCCGACAATATTTTCACGGACCGGCCTTTAAGGTGTCGCGGATAAATACAACAAAATAAAACCAGTACTGGTACCGAAAAAAAGAAGATTTATTCATAACACACGTGAAAAGACCCAGGAAAACCGAGTTAACGATAAAAACGATAACAAAATAAGCCTCAACTCTCATGGCCCGGTACCAAACGACTCACGGACCGGTACGGTCCGAGGCCCGGGGGTTGGGGACCGCTGCTGTAAGGTAAAGGCCCTACTATAAACATTTGACTGGGATCAGAAACAACCCCATTTTTAAAGTGACAGACTCGTATTGCCGTTTCATCCTGTCACATCTCATTGCAAGTAAAGCTTTATTATACTATTTTTCCTCTTGAACAAAAAATATACTTAATAGCTGACATTATGGTATCTTTCTATCATTCTGGTTATGTTAAACTCACCAGTGTAGTTCTCATTTCCCTGGGTGGCTTCACTCAGCAGCTGGGCTATGGCTGAGCTCACAGCCTTGGTGCTGTTACCCAGATCCTGGGAGCATTTCTCAAGCTGAACAACACAGCAAAAGACATGGAAAGAAACATTATCAACCATTCCTACCTTTTGAAAATAACTCACCAATTATTATTATTAAAAAAATGTTATGTTTATGCTTCGTTCATGGTGTTGTCCAGTGAACCAAAACTATTTCAGTGTGCCTTACCGTCTCTCCTGGTAGTGGTTTAAGTTTGCCTTCTTCTGCTGATGCCTTGGCCTCTTGAATCTCCTTTTCCAAATCTCTCACCGTTGACAGAGCATTGTCTATTTCCAGTGGTCCACAAGCTTCCTGAGCCTAAGATACACAAAAATATCTGTGATAAGTTAAATAAAACATAGTTATATCTTGCGTGAATTAGATATCAGTCAAAAAAAATCAGAAAAAAGTTCTACACCATAATTGCTTCACTTGATTCATTGACCAAAAAATAGGCCATCTGTTAGAAATCTGGAAATTCATGTATTTCTTAATCTAAAACAGTAAAAAGAAATCTAGAGAATTAGATCATTCCTGTATGATATCATTTCACAAAAGTTCAAACATGCATGAGTGTTTCTTAGCTCTTTCACTCACTTTGCTGACTCCAGCTAGCACAGTACAATGAACGCTGAAATCTTTCTCAGAATCAAACTGATGAATATATATAATTAGTACTACCTTTTGTGAGGCAGTGCGGAGCTCTGCCAAGGCACTGGCCAGGTTTTTAGCACACTGGCTGAGCTGCATAGCTGAAGCCTGGTCACTGATGGTGGGAACAGCAGCTTTGGAGGCTGTAACCATCTTAGCACCGGGCTGGTAGAGGGAAGAGAGACATGTTGCATTGGTTTTGATTTAAAGGAATTCATTCTAAAAAAGAAATGGACTATAAAGTGTTTGATTTTCCTAAAACTTTTGCTAGAGGTGCGTTTACATCTCCTCATTCTTATCTCTAGTTAATAACGGTGTAAATAAACATATAAACAATAAAAAAAAAACTCAATGAAAATATAGACAGTGCCAAGCCATATTGTTTTCAGATTTCTGACTATTCTTTTTCATCTCCCCCTAACCTACTGAGACCCAGCCTATTCATTTATGTCCTCTATAATGGAAATTTGTTTTTGGTCTATATCTTTTGACTTATTTGAGCTACCCTACTAAGTTACTACTAAATGTGTTCAATAGACAACATCTTGACTTTCCAATGATATCGCATGTGTTTGGGTGGTCTCCTTTAGTTCCAAAGAGGCAAGAAATCACAAAAAAGTTAAACTGAAAGATGCAACCAGGTTACATGCATGGCATAAGTTATCAGTGATTTAGCTACCTAAAAAAGACACATTTGTGACACAGAAAATTCCCAGGTTGCAGTAAAATCATCAGAAAAGATTTCTAACCCAGTGACAGACAACAGTGTTACTCTGTCTGTGTTTTAAGATTTGTTGCTCAAAACAATGAGGCCACAATCTGTTTGTGGCTGTTTATTATGACTGTAACACAGTTACATAGCTATACTCTTCTGTTGTTTTGTTAGTCTGCTGTCACTCAGTGAAGTTGGTGGTGTGACAGTCACCTGCAGGAAGTTCTGGCTGGCACTAATGAGAGCCAGCTGTGCACTTGGGCTGTCAGGCTGAGACTGGCTGCCTCTGACTCCCTGAACCAGCTGAGGGATCTGCTCTGCGACAGCCTGGAGACACACACACACAATACAGTTTTTAAAAATATCTTAACACAACAAGCATAACTTTTCTAAGGTGGACAGTCGCATTCAGATCCTTCAGTTTGAAGGGTTTAGAAACCTCTGTACACTCCAGTCTGTTCCTCCTTTAAAAGGTTCTAGTCATCATACCTGGTGTGGATCGTCTGATTCTCACAGATTTGAAAGATAATAGATAAAGGCATGTACTTACTTTTAGTGGGAATACTCTGGGTTTTTTTTTTTACATTGTTTTAATTATGAGAAAGAGTACAAAATGTAATTTTTATTTATCATTTCTTTGACTATATCAAGTTTATTAATAGGCGTGTGGCGGAGGTGTGGCTCAGCTGCAGGGGAGGAGTGGGACAGTGAGCTCAAGTGATACTCCTCAAAGTGATACAGTGTGTCGGGTCAATCACTACAAGGCGATATTAGGTTGTCCATATATGTTTTTTAAAAAAAGACCCAAAACCTCCTTGAAATTTACTGTTTGTACCACTGATTGTTGATTCTACATAGCAAGCTTAGTTCCATATATGTTTATATAAACCAAAGCAAGTACTGAGTTTTTACCTTGCAGCCCACAACAAGCTGCTGCTGGGCGGCCTGGTTCTTGTTGGTTGAGGCTGCATGTTGTGCAGCAGCAATGGTCTGAGTGGCTGCTGCTGCTGCTTGTTTGGCTGCGTTCTGCCAGAAGAAAGGAACACGACAAGTCAAAAAAAACAGCAAAGAGCACAAGACTAGCAATAATCACAGAAATGACTCAGACAGAACTAATAATAAGATGCAAATGTTAAACTTTTAAAGTTAAAAACAGGAAGTTACTGAAACCAGTATTATAATTAAGCATCATGTCAGACAGGTCACAAAGTTAAACTTAGTTATATTCCCAAAAGAGACGCTGTACTAAAGTGTTTAAGAAATATTCAGAGTTCCTCCGATCGTGGTTGGGTGTGAAATAGCTGCATCAGCATCAGACATCATTTTAAAAGCATTTTTGTGGTAAATCAATTCAATGCTATTTATATGGTGCCAAATCAAAGTAACGGTTGTCTCAAGGTGCATTATATTGCAAGGTAAAGACCCTCCAATAATACAGAGAAAACCCCAACAATCAGATGACGGTGACAGTAGGAAGGAAAATTTCCCTTTTAACAGGAAGAAAACTCCAGTGCAACCAAGTTCAGGGAGAGGCAGCTATCTTCCAAACCGGTTGGGTGTGTTACCTCCAGTTTGTTGACTAGGCGTTTCTTGATAGCATTCTGCGCCGCAGCGTTGGTGGCCATGCGGAGACCTTCAGCCGCCTCTCGTAATTTCTGCTGCTGTTCCTCACTGTCGGGATTTGCTGCTGCACCCTGGGATAAAATGTTCACATTATATATTAAACTAACAAATCAACAAAATGATAACACAGTCTTATCCACAGAGTTTTAAAAAAAAAAAGAAAAAGACAAAGGCAGACCTTAGCGGCCTCCACCATCTTGGCTGTGGCATCAGCCAGCAGCTTGGCAGCAGAAAGAAGCTTGCGTGAGTTCTCTAGGTCAGACTCTCCTTCTGCATCCATCTTGATAGCATTGACCAGATCAGACGTGGCTTGAGCAAGGATACGAGCCTGACGGACCATCTCACCTAGTGTTGCAAAAAAGAAAGATGGAGAAAAATGTGATGATTAAAAAAGCAATAAAGAAAATTTCGTCCTTCCAACAGTTGTGTGAGAAGAATATAAATTGATCTTTAGAAGGCAGAAAGCTAAAGAAGAAATATTATTTTAAAATTCTGAGCAAGCATAGTATAAAAACTCTTTCTAAAATAATCAACTCCTTAACCATGTCCCACAAAACAGAAGGTTCTAAGAATGTAGAAAAGGTAACGTAATATAATTAGCATGAAAAGTGGAGGTTAAACTAAACGATAACAGACAAGAAGGATATTATAGTCAAAAAACTGAAATGATTTAGGATTTTTAAGACTGATGGTTTTTTTCACAAAACATAAATGGATCTCCCTAACATTAGTTATGTGTAGCTGTTTATGAGTGCTTACTAACATAATCCCATAAAGCAGTTCGAAAATAATCCTATTTTATTTTCACAAAAAAATATGGATTAGTTGTTTGCTGTGCTTCAAATATTTGTTCCTAGGAAAGAAGTTATAGACTGCCATCTGGTGGACAAACTATATAGCAAACACAAATTATTCATGCTTGTGTTTTTCCCAAGGATGCCTCCCGGGTGAAGTTCTGGCCATGTCCCACCGGAAGGAGGCATGCTGGGGAGATTATCATCATCATCATCATTTATTTATTTATATAGCACTTTAAAAACACACCTGGTAAACCAAAGTGCTGTACAATACTAATATGCACATAGTAATAGATTATATCTCTTGGCTGGCCTCGGTGTTCCCTCAGACAAAGCTCTCTGCTTAGGCTGCTGTCCTGGAGACCCAGCCCCAGAAAATTCATGGATGGATTTATCTTCAGTTATGACTCCAGATAGTGGTGTATCGCAAATAGCTAATATCACCTGTTATATATGGGTCCCACTGATTTCTCAATGGGAGTCCGGTTAAAAACAGAAAAGTCTGGAAGCAAGCTGCTGATTATAGACAACATCAAGAGGCACAAGCTCAAGGTTTTGAGGCATCAACAGTCACAAACATGAACCAAAGATTACTGAAAAATTACAGATAGTTAGAGGAGCAGCTGATGCAAGACAGGCCAAGAATATGACAGAAGTAGATGTCCTTGTCATAAGCCTCCAAACAGAAACATACATAGAAGTACGCAAGGATTACAGTATATGTAAAACTTTTGTAAAACCTTCTTTTCCTTTTTTGTTATTTTCAAGCTGGAAAACTTATAATAATAAGGTAATAATGCATTTTCAAGATCATCTCAGATTTTAATCACTTAGCTTACCATTACGAAATTACTTTTACATGATTTTACATACTGTTTTCTAGCACTAGCCTCTTAAAAAGAAGTCTGAGAATATTTTTTTTAACTAGACGAATGTAGATATGATCAGGTAACATGCTGGTGGAGCAGTTAGTGTCACCTGACAGAAAGAAGAACTCCGGCTGGGCCTTACTGTGAGTTTAAATGTGCCCACTGAATCACTATGGGCTTCCTGTGAGTACTCCAGCTTCTCCCACAGTCCAAGGAGATGCATTTTAGGTTAACTGGTGATTCAAAAATTGCCATGCACATAAGGTAGATGATGAGTTTGAAGTGTATAATATGAAGCACTGTATGAATGCATGGTGAAAATGTTACTTGTAGTCTAAAGCGCTTTCAGTGGTCAGAAAACTGCTATATTACATTGCCAGTACATTACATCATCAAAATCTTTTTATTTATTTTTTAACAGTGACAAGTGAAAAAAATGCTGACTTTTCTAATATATAGATATTATATATGGAATATCCTGTGAGTCAGCTTTTCTTCAACTATGCTACTCCATATTTGGGGTAAACCAGTGGTGCTCCTGGAAACCAAGATTATTCACAACACATTTTAGAGAATGTAATTTTATGGGTATAAAAAAAAGCCTATAAAGATTTCAAATTACAAAAGGATCCAAAGCCATCCTGTGGAAACAGTTTTAGCTTCCTTCACTTACCAGCATCTCCCATAGAGCTAAAGATGTTCTCAGTGACATCCAAAATGCGGTCAGTGGCTTCTCCATGACGTCCAATGGGATGGCCTCCACTGGCATATTGTTTGATGTGTTGAAGGAGCTCATTAAGAGCCTGTGTGACACCTGTGGCAGCCATGCCCACCTGTTTCAGGAGACCATCATCATTGGTCGCACCCTGTGATGCCTCAACACAGCCCTCTACTGACTTAGCCACCAGCTTGCCCGCCTCAATTAGCTGCTCCTGGCACACTGGAGAGCTGATTGTTGGAGCCACCACCTTGAAGAGGGATAGGATTATTGGTGGGACAGAAAAGTAGAAAGACCTTAGGCTTGGCTCAAATGCAAAAAGAACATTTCAGTTTCAGTCAACAGTTGTCCCTATCAGACGGTGAACACTGTATTAAAGTCGAGTTCTCAATAGATTACTCACTCTTGTGCAAGCCACTAGCTGAGATGTGGACAAAGCGCATTGAGTTGCTGCCGCGATGACCCGGTTCTGCTGGGCTGAGTCTTCTGTCTTCTGGGCCACATTCTTTGCTTTGAGCACCAGAGCTGCTGCAGCATTAGCCACAGCTTTAGCCAATTGCATCAGCATGTCCTGCCAAAAGCAAACAGCAGTTAGCATACCTTATCATTGGTGAAAATAAAGTCAATAAATATTATGATATCAGGGCAGGAAAAAGAGTCTTGTCAAATGAATGTGAATAGTATCTAATGTGTGATACTTTGTCTTGCATATACAATAGTAGTTCCTATTGCTACACAGCAAAATCAAAGAACTACCAAAACAGCAAAACACTACAATAATAAATGTTATGATGAGCACACCTGGAACTGTTGATCAGTGTCTGCCTCGCCTATGTGAGAAAGCAGCTCTCCGCTGGCTTGGCCCACATTTCCAGCAGCCTGCAGCAGATTCTGACGAGGCTGGAACCAAAAGATATTACTGATCTCAAACAAGAAAGAGTAGAAAAACACAATGTATCTCTGTCTTCCTTTTAGTTTGGCTGTGTACCTCTGTGTTTGCAGGTTGGGCAGTCTTTAGCATTTCAGAGACAGCACAGGCCAGGTTCTTGGCAGCACCAAGCAGATGCTGTCCATTTCCTCCTTCATCCTCCATAAGTGCTGCCAGAAGTTTAACACCCTTTGACATCTCTGTTAGGTTGGAGGAGATTGTAGTAACAGCACAGCCTACTGCTGTGTAATCTGTCTCTGCTGGATCACCTAAAGACAGACAAGGGCAGAGATTTGTGCTTTATCTCCTACAGGACGCTTGTTATATTTGCATAAGAAACAAATTCAGAAAGTACTCAGAAAACAGATCAGATATCAATGGAAAAAAATAACACTGGATATCTGCTGGGATGAAAGGATGCTACATCATTTGAAGTAAATGAAAATTATCCTACTACAGTGGAATTCAAAGAAACCCAAAAAATCTAAGTGAAAAAAACAATGCAGCCGGGTAATTTGTATGTCCTCCATGCGCTTGTATGCGTGGCTGACAACGTTGGGTCATAGTCCTAGTAAGACTATGGATGGTGTCCTCGGGGAATCTCCTCCCAGATCTAGACCAGGACATCACTGAGCTCCTGGACAGTCTGAGGTGAAACCTTACGACGTCGGATAGATAAAAAGAAACATAATGTCCCAAAAAATGTTCTGACAGGTTTAGGTCTGGCAAATGTGGGGGCCATCCTCCAGGAACTGCCTGCATGCCAATGCACCTGCTGGTGCATTGGCAATAGGGTCTGACAAGGGGTCAGAGGATTTAATCCTGATTCTTAATGGCAGTCATGGTGCTGCTGCCCATGTTACAGAAAGCATAACTTTCGTAACAGCTTCTTGAGACTCTTTCACATCTTCCACATGCTCAGGGTGAGGCACAGAACCCCAGTGGTCCACCTGCCAGTTCTGGTATTCTATGGAAAATGGTAATCAGGTCCTCAATGCTGGGCAGTGAATACAGGGCCTACTACAGGACGTTGGGCCCTCAGGCACCCTCATGAGTTCTGTTTCTGGTGAGAAGACATTCACACCAGTGGACCTTTTGGGGGTCATGTTGTAGCACTGGCAGTGATCATCCTATTCCTCTTTACACAAAGGAGCAGATACTGGTCCTGCTAATGGGTTAAGGACCTCCTATAACTTTGGACAGTTCAGAGTAAACGCCTGTGCTGGGGGACACAGCAAACCTTCTGGCAATGGAACACATTGACATGCCATCCTGGAGGAGTTGGACTACTTCTACAACTACCATAGGGTCCAGGTAGCCTCATTCTACCTTTAGTGACACTGACCCTATCCAAATGCAAAACTAGTGAATGCTTTGCATAGCAAAGTAGGGAACATGTTAGCATTAAAACTCAAAAACTGCAAAGTGAGCAGTGAAATTTATACTAAGAGAACTGATGCTGAAGGACAACCAGTCTTCCAAATTCGTATTATCATTACTGCAAATGAACCTGACCAACAGGAAACTTAATGTTTAATAGTTGTATTTTCGGTTTGATAAGAAATTATGAATAAAATGCCTCAATGTATTTTAAGAGTCACATTGTCAGTGCAGATAATACACATTGTATGAGGAAAGAAATTTGAACAGTTCTCTTAATCTTTGAATTCAGGTGTTTTCCAAGTGTATAAAACAAAGCATGTAGCCACGCAGTCTCCCTTCACAAGCATTTGTGAAAACTGTAAAGACCTTGCTGTAATAGGTAGTGTAATAGAATGACACCATTGCAACAAATGGTAAATGGACTGGTTCTTATATAGTGCTTTTATCCTTACTTTAGAACTCAAAACACTTTATACAGCATGTCTCATTCACCCATTCACACACACATTCTTACAAGGACTCTTTTCTACATCTGTGCTTTTTAGCTAGCATTCAGACACACATTCACACTCTAACTGCATTGGGAGCAACTCGAGGTTCAACATTTTGACCACTCCAGCTAAAGTGAGATGGAGGCTGGAGCAAACAGGATTCAAACCACCAAACTTCCAATTAGTAGACAATTGATTCTTCCTTCCTAGCTATTTAATGACCAATTGTAAGTGGTGTTACTGCAAAGAGGAAACATTTAGCAACCAAGTCACAGACTCAATGTTGAGGTGCATAGTGCATTAAAGTCAACAATGCTGCGTTTACTCAATAACTTCCAGAGTTCTGTGATTAATATCAGCAGACAAAACGTGCACCGGGAGCATACATACAGTTTCCATAGAGTTTTTTTTTTTGGAAAAAGCATGATTACAAGAACAGAGAGATGTTCCACCATTCCTACCCGCAGTGAGGTTGACCATGGAGGCTGTGCCTGCTGTAATGGCATCCACCTGTGAATGGATTTCATGTTTGGACTCATCCATCTTGTTTTTGCGCCAAGCTTGAGATGCCTTAAAAGAAAACAAAAAAACAATCCATTTAGAATGGAGTCTTCACTATACATCATCAATACAATCAGCACTTAAATCAGTCCAAGCAAATGAAGTGAAATCTCACTGCATCTGTTCCTAATGGAGGCAGAGTATCAAAATCATCCAGTGAAGCTTGGGCAGCCTGGACAGCATGCATACTGGAGTTAATGGTTCCAGTCAGGGCTTGCTGTGCTGAAGTCTGTTGATAAAAAAAGCGAATGTATTAAATTAAAAGAAATTGTGAATATAATTCTGTGTTTGAAACAATAAAATAACAGAAATTGCTCCTATAACTAAAAACATAATGAATGCATTTTTTAAACTGTACTTGGCTGTTTGGATTTCTGTAAAACAAATTCACAAATATGCAATTCCTAATTTTTATAAAAGCGTCACTTCAGTGCTACAGATCAACATTGGCTGCTCAGTAAGGATTCTGGCATTGCACGTTTACGTGGGTTTATGAGGATGTTAGCCTGCCATATTTAAGTTTTAAGGAAAGAGAAAATAAAGCCTACTGTTACAGTTTAATTTCCAATTTCTGTTTCATGTCTTATCATTCTGTCATACCAGTGGAGGCATATGTCCTCTGTGCATCTGTCCACTGGTTATGTGCTGCTTAGCTTGAGGCATGGAACCCATCTGGAAGCTCTCTGGTCCACCAGCTCCTGAGCGCATGATGGCTGGCAGGGCCACTGAGCCTGTCTCCACTTTGCCGACCCTGTTGAACTGCTGCTGCAACACCGTGGACCTGGAGTGGCATGAGAAAGAACCTAGTTTTGAAAGCCCTGAGGTGCAGGTCAATGATCCGGTTTGTAATAATGTAGTTGTCTCTTCAGCCGCAACTCTTGAACGCTAAGCTGAAGAGAGGAGCTACACTGTCAACAAATAACTACCTGGTGGCGACTTAGGAAAGCTGAATACTCCATGGATGGATGGATGGATGGATGGAGTATCGTTGGAATACCATTCAGTGAAACTTGTACATGTCAAGTACAGAAAACTATTCAGTGGTAACACTCATACACTTACTTTTTGGGTGACACAGAGTCTTCTAGCATGGTTGACTCTTCATCTCCCTCCAAGCCAAAGTGGTCTTTGCTCTTTTTCTGTCAAGAGAAAGAAATGTGGTGACACACTGGATTATATCAAATTCAGTTTTAAAGGATTTATATTTTCTTTTGTTTCAAAATAAAGAAAAGATTAAAAACATGAGTTTCAGTACAGACAGCTGCCTAGTAAGATGTTTTTCTATCACCTTTATGCAACTTTGAACAGTTGGTCAGGAAGCACTGCTCTTCTTGACACTACCATAGTGTCTAGCAAAATGAGTAGGCATTAACAGTGTGACTGGAAAAGCCAATGATGATATGAAAAACGACACTGTGATCAAAACTACGCCAGACTCACTGACGAGCACACTGGGTCCACAGTCCTGTGTGAAAGTGCCATGAGTGGTAATCCAGTTGTCAAGCAAAAGGCACATATTTTAAAGAACTAAATAATACATTTTAACAGAGCACAGAGAAGATAAACAGTGTTGTGCTGCAGTAAGAGCAGCCACTTTCAAGCTTGGGCTTGTAAAACACCTGAAAAGACGCAGGACTTCATGTTTCATATCTTCTTTGTGAAACGTCAGCACAGAACTTGAGATCACCTTATGGTATGATGATAAATACACACCAGCACATATGTAACATATGTAGTATGTAAAGAAATTCTATTGCGTTGAATACTTACAGAGTGACATGGAAAGAGTGACATGTCAAAAGAAATCTCACTAGACAAAATGGTGTTGTGGTATTTTTTGACATTTTTTTAGGAAATAAATTCTTCATCCCCCATCAAAGCATCCATGTTGTCAATGAAATGCATAATGCTGCTGACCTTTTTAAGGATGATGTCGATGTAACCAGCAATAAGCTGAGCTATCTGCTCTCCCTCAGTGGTCTGCACAGAATAGTAACCGTCCTGGTAATCTCCAAAGTCCTAAAGGCAGAGCAAACAACCATAAGTTAAAATACCTTACAGATTATACTGGAAAATGAATAGCTTCTTGAATAGGTGAACTATTCCATTAGGTTAGGTGAAAAACAGAGGATGTAGTGAGAAATTACCAAAGAATCAATTGAAGGCTCAACTGAACTTATGCAATCTGAACAAAGGTGAAATTTTTCTGCAAATGATTTGTATACAAATTTAAAATAAAACTTTTAATACCACTGATGGAACATTTTCTAGAAGCGCTTTTGCTTGAGAGCCTTCCATAATTTGAATTACTTTCCCCTGGAAGTAATTATGCAACGTACTGCATTACTTTTAAGAAGATTGTTCTGTTTACTAAGTACTTTTTTCGAGTAATGAGCCCAACACTGATTACAGCAAAGTGGGGATATACCTCTGACATGCACAAACATTTGACCACACAGCATGCAAATCATTTTCATGAATGTAATATGTCTTTGATATCCTACTTAGCGATGGTGGTGACTCGAATATTTGGAAATTGACATTTTAGGAGAGGATTAGAAATCAGCAAGTGGTCCATCGGGGTTTAAATACTTAGGGATTAATATGACTCGTTCTCTATCTGGCCTTAAATCAACTAATTTGACTCCCCTTATATCAAGGATTACATCTGATATTCAAAGATAGGGTAATCTCCCCCTTTCTTTAACCCTCTCAGGCTCAAATTAAACTTTTTGTTGCTAATGCACAACCAAGTCCTGCAGTGGTACTTCTGAGTAAAAAAAAATCATAAAATATGTATGTGGGGTAATCAGGTTGTTAGTTTTTAACTGTTGCAAATCAGCAACGCCTGCCTTGAGAGGGTTAATCGGTAAGATTAATGTTGTTAAAATTAACATCTTACCAAAATTTTTATTTTTATTTCAGTCGATTCCCTTATTTTTGCCGAAACATTTTTTTGTTTCACTGGACAAGATTATTGGTTATTTCATTTGGGGAGGGAAGTCACCTAGGGTGTCTAAAACTTTAGTGCAGAGATGCAGATTTAGTGGAGGACTTGCATTACCTAATTTTCTAGCTTACTACTACTACTACTATGCTCACATCCATAAACTTTGCTACTGGCTAAAATCTTCTGGCTCTTCGTGGTGTAAATTGGAGCTATCATCATGTAAGGGCTCCTCTATACCAGCTTTGTTCTATTCCTCTTTACCCATAAAACCCTCTCTGTATACTGATAATCAGGTGGTTCTTAACACACTCAAGATCTGGTTTCAGTTTAGACGGATTTTGCAATGCCATCTTCCTCGGGTCCTCTAAACGACAACCATTTGTTTCCCCCTTCACTCTTGGACTCGACATTCTCAGTGTGGTGTGACAAGGGTATAAAACAGTTCAAACATTTATATGTGGATGGTGTCTTCGATAGTTTTGCCAATTTGTCTCCTCGTTATGGTCTCCCTATTACCCATTTGTTTCGCTATTTTCAAATTCGAAATTTTGTTGCCAAGTGTTTCCCAAATTTCTCCTCTTTACCTCCAGAACAGCAGTGGGAAACTACGCTATCATTTATTCCTCATCACACAGGAACCATTTCGAAACTCTATGATACTATCCTGTCTTTTAGTAACCACTCAAATGTTAAGCTTAAGTGCACATGGGAAGGGGAACTAGGAATTCAAATACATGAGGAGTCTTGGGAACAGGCTATAGCGAGGGTATGGCCTTCCACCTCCTGTGCTCATCTTGGACATTCAATTTAAGGTCATACACAGACAGGGTGCATTTCTCTAAGTCTAGACTTTCTGAATTGTATCCAGAAGTGGAAAACAAATGTAATAAATGCCATGGCTCTCCTTTTCACCTTAGCCACATGTTTTTTCTGTGTCCTGAGCTGGAAGGTTTCTGGACATGGTATTTTGCTATTATGTCAACTGTTCTTGGGGTAACGCTTCATCCTTGTCCCCTGATTGCTATATTCGGGATTCCTGATTGCTCACTTACACTTGATTCTACAGAAAAGGATATCATAGCTTTCACATCCCTATTAGCGAGACGTCTAATATTGTTGCATTGGAAGTCTGTTAAGTATCCTACTATTTTCCAGTGGCTTAAAGATGTCATGTTTTTTTTTTTAACTTGAAAAAATTAAATATACGTTGAGAGGTTGCACAGCCAAATTTTTCCACAAGTGGCAACCCTTTATTTCTTATTTTACTGGTGGTATTGCCTGTTTAAATGTACTTCTGTTACTGTTATATTCCTGTAATATGTTTGATGGTTGTGTTGGGGGAGTTCTTTGTTTTAGAGTTTGTTTTTGTTTAGTTGTTTTTTTATATATATAAGTATATTTACTTAGGAAAATGAAGAAAGGTTAATTGTATTTTGGTAAGTGCAAGTACTGTGTTGTTTTCTTTTTTCAATAAAAATATTTGCAAAAAAAAAAAAAAAAATCAGCAAGTGAAGCAATTCAAACACCGTGAATGCATGCTTCATATTAACTCACTATGACTGAGTGCACAGAGGCAATAGAACTGTTTTGGGAAGAAGTCAGATGCAATGTTACACAGTGACAAAAACCCAAACAATCTTATGGTGTTGCACTGGCCTGGTGGAAATAGTAAAATGAGAAAAAAGGCAGTTTGATAATGTGTTAAAAGTCATTTCAGGTGTTCAAATCAGAAAAAGAGAGAGCAAGAGAGAGAGAGAGAGAGAGAGAGAGAGAGAGAGAGAGAGAGAGAGAGAGAGAGAGATCTGGTTAGGATATTTCTGAACCAGGCTCAACAATGCTCTTATCTTGTCTCTACTTAAGAACTCACCAGGGTGAAGCTCTTTGGTGAGGCAGCCCAACGTTTAATGTTGGTCAGGTTCCACTCCTGGATCACCTCCTTGGTCTTCTCATCAACCCTCATCACGCACTCTTTGGTTATACCCAGAAGTCGAGGCACCAATTTGTTCTTACCCTTCATTTTCTCCTGCATGAAGGGAAATGAAATGACTGTGAAGTAAACATAAATTAAACTGGGCAAATATTAATGACTCAATCCATGAAGATCCACAATCAACAAATTAACTCAGCCATCATCCAGCTAGCACTGCAGAAGGAGAGAAAGCATATAAAGTATTTAAACATTTTCAGTTGAATCTTGCCCTATTTGTGAATTTTTCTTCTCTGACTCTTATTCGTACCCTCCTCTTCCCCTAGCCCTTTTTCAGAAATGTAGTAGCAAACTGGCTAGTTTGGAGAACAGTTTCCACTAATGCAACATGCTGGACTGGTTGTTTGTGCTGATCTTATTATTGTAAATAATATTATTTAATTATGTAAATGAATATTATTTGTAAAGTGAGTCTCAAGTCTCAAATCAAAAGCAACCTCCACTTTGGTAATCCATTGTTCTTCTCACCTTGACCAGAAAGAATGACACACCATACGTTTTCAGGGACCTGGCCAGCTTCACATAGTTGACTTTAGCCTCAATCTCTGTCATGTTTTGACAGTTTTTGTGTGCCTGCAGAAACACAGTCAGAGGATTAGAACAACTCACTGTGGTATTATGTACCAGCCTCCAAGTATAAGTCATCTTGATAAAATTTGTGTTTGACCTGATCTTTATACATCAGTACAGAACAGTATCAGAACAGTACAGTCAGAACTGACATTTAGTTCAAAACTGCCATAGAATCCACTTCTTACCTGGAAGATCTTCTTCTCCCCTTTGTTCTTGATGTATTCTTTGGGAAGGAACTCTTTTAAACTGAAGAGGAAAAAGGTCAAATCAAAAAAAAATTAACAGGCAGCTCATTACAGTTTGAAGACAAAACAACAATACAACCAAAATACCAGTGCTTACTCTAAAAAGCCAGACTTGTGTTTGGACTCGTTGTGATCCCCAAATTGAATCTGACACTGATAGCCTGCAAACTCACAGGCCTTATCAAAGGAGACTGGATGAGATCCATTCAGGATGTCATCGCGAGCCTGTCCCAACACACACACACACACACACACACACACAAAATCATTATAGTTTTTTAGAGCAAAAATTTACAGTGTAAAACAGCATATAACATTTGAGCCATTCTTTAAAAATAGGTGCAATAATTTATTGAGCCAGTTCAAAAATATATTTAAATATGATATATAAGAAAAAATACAATTGAAACAAGCTTCAAAGTCAATATTTGGTATGATTAACTTTAGCCTGAAATCTGAAATGGTACTTTTCTGTGTTCATAAGTCCATTTTTAATTTTTTTTTTTTTTTTTTTTTTTACAAAATTCCCAACACCACTGGCTGAAGTACAGCCCCAAACAATGATAGATCCTCCTTCATATTTTACAGATGCCTGTAGACACACACAGCTGTATCTTGACCTCCTTCATACATCCTGACACATTTGAACCACAAATTTATAACCTGGATTAATCACTCCATAAGAGTCAGTTCCATCAGTTCTTGTGTAACTTGGTATGCTTTAGCCTTTCCTCCCAATTTCCCTTCCTATAGAATGGCCTCTTGACAGCCAGCTGAGCCACAGAAACCATTTCTGGTGAGGCTTCTAAGAACAGCAGATGGATTAACTGAAGGGCATCTCTCAGGTCCTGTGTCAGGTCTTTGCAGAAGAACTTTTTTTAAGGACACGACTTTCAGATACTATCTATCTGCTTCAGATTGTTTTTAAGCCTGTCTCGTCTTCTTTTGTCCCCCACTTGTCCAGTTTTATCCACAATGTTTTAAAGACACTGCACACCATGCCAAGATATGCCAAGTTTTTAGCTAATAACTCTTCAGGAATCTACTTGTTTGTCTATTATTTTATTCCTGTCAAACTGTGTTATCTTTGGTGGTTTCTATAGATTCAACTAAAATAACAGGAGTAAATTCTGTGTTTTTGTGATGAGCTGCCAGTAGCAAAGTTCCTAAAAACAATTTAAAATGGGTTCTTTGCAAAGTTGACACAACACAGATTCATCCCTTGAATTAGGTGCCTTTTTTATGCTTAAATGATTAGAAGATAAATATTAAGTGGCTCATCAAACAACACAAAATGAGTTCAAAGGCAGCCAATAGCCAAATAATTTTTTTTTTAAAGATCTGAAAAAGAAAATCTGGCTCCTTGGAACAAAATATTAGGAAATGAGGGGTGGCTCAAGACTGCATAATGTCTATCCAAGACAACAGGAGAAAAATAAATTATTATTATTATTATTATTATTATTATTATTATTATTATAATTAAAAAATATATATAATGTCAATGAGAAAGTCAATGTCAATGTTTTTCTGTACCTGCACATAAAGCAGGTTGAGCTGGACAGGATCTCTGGAATCCACATTTTGGTCTGAGTAGAAGAATTTTCTTCGCAGCAGCAACATCTCTGTCTCCTCCACGCCCTGTTCCCTCAGTGTCCGTCCATGGTCCAACCAGTTCACTACGGAAAGCCCAAACCAAACGGGATGCCATAAAGGCCAATATTAGAAATATATTAGCCAGTCAAAATGTTTTAGCATCAAGGTGAATTTTTTTAAAGTCAGTCATATTTTCATTGTAATCTGTAACCATATTTTGATTCAGATAAAGCACTTTGCTTACTCTCTGGAAAAAATGTTTCTCATTCCTGTTTCATGACACCATAATATTTAAGCAGAACACTTTGTTATAATCTCCTCTCCCATGAACGTCGTGCGGGACAGGAGTTTCAGAAGCAGACATACCAGTTTGGAAAGCAGACATTGAATTTACTCAGAAAAATTGGTTAAAGTTTTTTTTTCTTTTGGATAAAGCTCAGCATAAGGATTGGCTAATGTGTTTCCAGACAGAAAAAAGACTAGTTTTTCCAATTTCTTTCAGAGTTACAGAGTTAAAGAATGTGGCAGTGAAGATTTGGTAGATTAGTTTATTTATTTATTATTAAATATTTATCCCTTGGGACTTCCAGATCCCGACGGACAAGATAGTGATGGCTAACTAACCAGAGATAGTAGTGGTGGACAAGCAGAGAAGAAGGTTGTAGTGATAGAGGTAGTAATACCAAGCGATAGCAACAACAGGAAGATGGAACACAAGAAGCTGAGAGAGGAGCTAGAGAAGATGTGGAAGGTGACCCAGCACACACACTTTGGTTAAGCAAATGTGTTATAGAGCATTAGAATGGAGGCTTGTATTTCTCATACACTCATCGTCTGTGTGGAGTTTCTGCTTCAGCTTTTCCATTTTCTTGTCATCTCTTAAAAGAGTTTTGTCTCTTTTCAGGGTTCCTGTGGTTTCCTCCTTCTTCTCTTCACCAATGTCTCGCACCAGTGAATATTCATCATAGTTTGTAATACCTGACATACAAACAGATTGAAATTACTACATTTATTTTACATTTTACACAGCATTATATATACACACAAGAATCTCATGGTAAGTGGGGAAAAAAGCAATAAACCTGTAACAACACACAACATCTTGTTCTGGAAATTAAATGTGAGCTGTGTGTGGCTTATAGCTGACCTATTCTAGCACATATGGTCATCAGCATGTCACTGACAATCTTGGAGTCATCCACCATTACAGTCTTCACTGTCCCATCCAACATGCGGATCTTCAGTGGCCTCTGCTTCTTCTTGTATTCCAGAGTGTCCTGTCAGACAGAGGCAACAGACCAGCTGCTGATATTTTGTTGGAAACTTTGAAATAGATTTAAAATAGATCCTGCTATTTCTCACAATACTCACATCACACTGCTTTTCTTCCTAGAGACAGCATCATTTTTTACAGAAGCATTAAACAAAAACAACCTGACTCAGCTAAATTTAGAGCAAAGAAACCAGTGATGTCCCTTGGTGAAAGTGTATTTAGTACTCACAAATCATCACCTAATTCATAAATTTAACAGTCATAGCTGAATGTGTGATATACTTCCTTACCCCATTCCTTAACATGTAGTAGTCCAGAGCCTTTCCAGCCTCCAACCAGATGCCTTTCTTTGGATCTTCATCAGACAAAAACAGTCCGTAGTCATTTGCTGTAGAAGAAACACAAACGCTGATTAAGTCGCTGGATTTCTATTTCTTGCCATACCTGTGGATCTCCAGACAGTAGACTAGAAGTACTTATGCTAGTCCCCTGTTCATGTAAATCACATTAGTGGATTAGTCTTTCAAACAAACATGTTTTAACAGGTTCACATCAGCTTGCCAAAGTCAAAATGTGACCATTCTAGTCTAATCTGTTGACTGACACAATATTAGGCAGGTGGTTACAATGTCATGCCTGATCAGTCTATGTGCAATATGCAGCATGCAATTTCTCCATGTCAACAATCCAACAATCAGTTCTGATGAAGTAAGAAGTAAAAAAAAAGAAAGAGAACTTACGCTGGCCAAGCTGTGCCTCTGGGACTCTCTCCCTGATGATGCGACAGGCATCGTAGACCATGGTGGAGGGCTCAAACTGCATAGTTTTCACTACATTCCCCACACTAATCTTTAATGACAGGGTCACCATGATTGCTGCTCTGCACCTCCACCCAACTCACACCTGCATGAGGATCCATAAAGTAGTTAGTCGTAACATGTCAACTGTACCATTACAGTGAAATATCATATTTAATTCACAGTCACAATACCAATAGTACAACTCAATCTGAAAGACATATAAAGTCTATTGAAAAAAAAAAAGACTTTTTGATAAACACACACACACCTTATTTCCTGTTAAAAGGAGGTTTTTATTGCAAGTGTAGAACAGCTGTAACTGTATACTCTAAATAATGTCAAAGCTGCCTCCTCTCACAAGTAGCACACAGCAGGAAGTTCTCTACATCAGAGGTATTCTCATTGCACATAGCTATGACAAGAACTGCTATGTTCATAAATATATTTTATTTTGGTACTCCTTTACATGATATTCCGCTAAAGAACTTCACATTAGTAGGAAGTGAAAACGAATCTCTCAGCCCCATGTCTTAAGCTGAGGTTAACGTGAGAAACACCACCTCTAGCTTTTTTTTTTTACACGTGTCACATATAAGGCTGTAAACAAGTTAAAAAAAAAGTTTTTAACTGAAAATCCAGTTTTCCGGTTCCTGAATAAAAAAAATTGTCTCTTAACCCTTTAAATGCCAGTAAAGGTATGTTTTTTTTTTTGGAAAACAACTCTCTGTGGCTTTGTCATTGTGAGAGATTCTTTGTCATTTCTTCATGCAAGATCCTGAGGTTGTATAGCAATGAGAGGTAAAGGAAATAAAGAGTAGGGGATTTTCTTTTTCAGCTTTTTTGAAATGACATTTTACTTATCACTGTGACACTGTCAGACTCGCATCCTGATAACACTCTTTCACCATCTTGCTCCCTGTGTAGTATAAAGGGGATTCAACCTAAAAAGTACAGCTAGCAACATGAATGCTGGTTACTGCAGAAACAAATAAAAACAAACAAACCAATGCCAAATGTACTGGTTATATAGTACTCTACAACTCTGAGTACTCAAGCACTGCTTTTTACTACAAGTCATATTCATCTATTCTCACACAACCCAGGGATGGAACCACTGTCTACTAGGGATGGGTATCGTTTAGGTTTTATCCGATACCAACTACGGTGCATTTCTCAGCTTTTAAAAAACGCTATGCGTCGCCAGGTGTTTCATCAGATTCGAGGTGTTACCTCCTTTGCACAGTATCACCTTGAAGCACTTATTGCAGGCTGCTGAGTTTGCATCTTTTGCTGTGAAGTACAGTCAGACTTTTGACCGCTTTGCCTTGGGCACTTTTAATCTGTAGCTCTGCTCTAAAAGAACGTACGTACCTGGGCAAGCCTACTATCCTTGGAAAGGTAAGATGATTGGCTAGAATCCAAAGTGTATGACATCTCAGGAAAAAGAAACACCGAAATGTGTGCTGCTTTTTGGTCTGGTTACTACCGGTGCCATCCCTACTGTCTACTTGCTCTATCAAATGACAATCAAACTGCTTTCTGACTAAAATCCAGTGTGACAACAGGCTGAGTGAGATGAGCCACTGTCTGGAGCATTCATATATCGTTATCATATATCAGTGAGTACTTCTCACTATATGTTAAAAGATTGTTTTGTTTTGTTGGAGAAAATGTTTTCATACTATACTTCAGAAAAAGATGCTATAGGAAGATGGATGGATGGTTTTAAAAAGGCTAACTTGTAAATATGCTTCTCATTGTTAGGGCTCCTGATTACGATTTTACTATTTGACATGATCATGAAGAAGATGAATAAAATACTTACCTGACTTGAACCAATTTTTTGTAACAGCCACTCAGATGATCAGCTCTGTGTTTCTTCTACCTAGCTGAGGAAAATCAAATATAAACAGATATACGATTTTTTTTTTATTGATCCAACATTTTCAATGACATAATAATATGCTTTTACATTATAACGATCTTACAAAACACAGTTCCACAGCATTTTGTACTCTTGCAATTCCACATCATAATAATGTTGTCCTATTTGAAATATAAAGCTGCAGATAAACTCACTTTTTGACACAACATATGACATGTAATTTAAATGTTCTATTCCAAAAGCTAACTGTGAATACGGTACACAAGCTTTAGACAGTGCTCAGTCCCTGTTCGCACACATACATGTTCCAATAAATCCCACAAATGGAATCTAGTAGAGTTCAAGAATTTTATCTGACAATAAAGCAGAAATTGCTGCTCAACTGAAAGAATACACAAAGCGAATTGGAATGTGTTTGTATATTAGAGATTGATTTCTTTGTTTTTTTTTCATAACATTGCAGACACTTTTTAAAAAAATGTTATAAAATAAAACATTAGTTTAATCCATTTTAGTGAAATTAATGTCAGAATTAAGCGTGTAACTAGTGAGAAGGTCCACATAACTGGTGTGTTTCTGTTTGGTGAAGTGTGGCAAGGTGTGGCGTGCTTTGCAAAATAAGACAGGACAAGACAAGGCAAGAAAAATAAGAGTTGGGACATCCTCCATTACGTCAGTTAAAAATTGTTAAATACAGCTGAAGTATAAACTAATCTGAAATTAATATAAATACAGTAAAACAAGCATAAATGTAAACAATATATAGAAAGAAATATTTGAAATATAATCATATGAAAATCAACAAGCAAAAACAGATTTTAAATTTTAAATATAATCAGCAGTACTAAATGCACTGAAACAGACTAGCAAATATAAGAGTACATCAAAGTGGCTCAGCAGAACAGCGCAAGTTGTAGTGGACACTGCAATAAATTGGTGTGGTATTTATGTGAGCGTGAGTGCAGGGTTAAAGTAAACTTAACATGAGAGAACAGATTACTCTTTGCTAGAGAGATGTGTTGCATTGCAGACAGTTATTGTATGATATGAATAATTTCTTCTGATGTAAAAGATTTTTACATGTTATTAATAGCTATTTTAGGTGTGTGTGTGTGTGTGTGTGTGTGTGTGTGTGTGTGTGTGTGTGTGTGTGTGTGTGTGCGTGTGCGTGCGTTGGAGGAGGAGTGCAGCTGTCGGTCAAGTGAGTGGGTTCATCTCTAGAAATGAACCCACTCCTCTTCCTCTGCTGTGGAATGACAGCATTCTTTCAAGTTCCTAATCAGCTGTCTACATGTCATTTCCTGTTTTTAAAAGACATTCAATGCCATATATGGGCATCTCTAACATCCACACATGCCCAGCAGTGACTTAGCTGGAAGTCTGCAGTGAGTATTGGGTCAGTTTGTTGACAAAGCTTACTAATCTAAAGCTCATCCTAGTCCTTCAAGTTTCAAAGTTACAATGTTCACGTTTAGTCAGTGTTAGTCCTCAATATTATTCAATGTAGAAACTTTAAAGCTCTAAATGCTCAAAGACCATTATCGAGCAAAAGCTACTTCAACATTCAAATCTTCCTGTTTATTTAACACCAGCTCGAAATCTGAAAGATAATCTTGTTTAAAAACATTGCAAGTCTACAGACTTCAGAAATTGTACTGTAAATGCTTCCCACTCCACCCTGACTGAGGAGGAAGTGCGAGGTCACAACAGTAATTACTGCAGTTGCTAAAAATGAGAAATAGCACAGTAAAGGTCTTAGTGTACTCTAAAAACACTGTAAAACAATATCACAAATGAAAACACAATTCTTTAATGGTACAGATATAAAAAATGTCCAGCTGTTGCAAAAGGGATTCCAAGTTTGGGCTTTTAAAGTATAAAATTAGTTATGCCTTTGAAGGTACTTTCTCCTTATAGTGCTTAAAATATATCTTTGCAATAACTCAGAATTAATGCCTCTTTCCAGAAAACATGACTTGGTTCTTACAAGAAAAAAAATGTGTGGCTAACTTGACTTCCTGTTAGTCAAAGCCAGACTTCCTCTGCAAAGTGACAGCGGCCAGCTGTCATCCTAAAGCCAAGTATCCAAGCTATCAATGGAATTCAGATACTCTATACCTCAGTCTTTATCTAGGGTACTACAGGCCTGACCCAATTTTTTTAACGTGTCTGTAAAACTGTCCACTAACAACGAGAGGATTATTTCAAAAACTTATCTTTTCAGGCCAGAATGAAACATTTCACTTAACTAGTCTTCAGGGCTGATAAGTACGTTGTGTACATCCTCACTATAGTTCTGGCTACAGTCATTTCTGCCAGTATCAGCCATTTCCAAAAATGTCTAGCTTACTCTTTTTTTTTTAAAACTGTGTGGTGTGCAAGTTTGAAAAAAATGAAAATGTACTAATTTAGTTGCAGTGAAACACATCACAGATATGAAGAAAATATTATGTTGAGGGACAATCAGAAATTGTGCAAAGTTTAAAATTAATTTTCAAACGACTAAACAAGGACTAGGTCTAGTTGTTTTGTTTTTCTGTTTTCCTGTTGTTCTGTTCCTGTGGTGACCATGGTGGCCATTTAGAAGTCGGCCATCTTGGATACAACTTTTGTTTTTTCAATAGGAAGAGGGCCATGTGACACATCAAACTTATTGGTAATGTCACAAGAAAAACAATAGTGTGCTTGGTTTCAACGTAACTTTATTCTTTCATTAGTTATTTACAAGTTTCTGACCACTTATAAAATGTGTTCAATGTGCTGCCCATTGTGTTGGATTGTCAATGCAACCCTCTTCTCCCACTCTTCACACACTGATAGCAACACCGCAGGAGAAATGCCAGCACAGGCATCCAGTATCCGTAGTTTCAGGTGCTGCACATCTCGTATCTTCACACCATAGACAATTGCCTTCAGATGACCCAAAAGATAAAAGTCTAAGGGGGTCAGATCAGGAGACCTTGGGGGCCATTCAACTGACCCACGACGACCAATCCACTTTCCAGGAAACTGTTTATCTAGGAATGCTCGGACCTGGCACCCATAATGTGGTGGTGCACCATCTTGCTGGAAAAACTCAGGGAACGTTCCAGCTTCAGTGCATAAAGAGGGAAACACATCATCATGTAGCAATTTCAAATATCCAGTGGCCTTGAGGTTGCCATTGATGAAGAATGGACCCACTATCGTTGTACCCCATATACCACACCAAACCATCACTTTTGTTGTTCCAACAGTCTTGGAGGGATCCATCCAATGTGGGTTAGTGTCAGACCAATAGCGGTGGTTTTGTTTGTTAACTTCACCATTCACATAAAAGTTTGCCTCATCACTGAACAAAATCTTCTGCGTGAACTGAGGGTCCTGTTCCAATTTTTGTTTTGCCCATTCTGCAAATTCTGTGCGCCGATCTGGGTCATCCTCGTTGAGATGCTGCAGTAGCTGGAGTTTGTAAGGGTACCATTTGTGAGTAGCTAATATCCGCCGAAGGGATGTTCAACTAATGCCACTCTCCAGTGACATGCGGCGAGTGCTACGCTGTGGGCTCTTGCTGAATGAAGCTAGGACAGCCACTGCTCTTTCTTCATTAGTGACATTTTTCTTGTGTCCACATTTTGGCAAATCCAACACTGAACCAGTTTCACGAAACTTAGCAAGCAGTTTGCTAACTGTAGCATGGGAGATGGGTGGTCTCGTAGGGTGTCTTGCATTGAAATCTGCTGCAATGACCCGGTTACTGCGTTCACCAGATATCAACACAATTTCAATACGCTCCTCACGTGTTAACCTCTTCGACATGTCAATGGCTGTGAACAAAGAGAAACTTGTAAATAACTCGTGAAAGAATAAAGTTACGTTGAAACCAAGCACACTATTGTTTTTCTTGTGACATTACCAATAAGTTTGATGTGTCACATGGCCCTGTTCCTATTGAAAAAACAAAAGTTGTATCCAAGATGGCCGACTTCTAAATGGCCACCATGGTCACCACCCATCTTGAGGAGTTTGCCAAGAGAAGCAGAAGTAACAACGTTTCTCTGGAAGATTATTATTAAAAAACTTTGTCATTTATTATTATAGAGGGAGAGAAAGAGGGAAATACATGCAACAAAGGGCTGCAGGTTGGACTCGAAGCCGGGCCGGCCATTCTAAGCCATGTGTATATGGTCGCCTGTTCATCCCAGTGAGCTAAACCAGCACCAAAGGAAGATTATTATTTTTAAAAAATATATTTAACTCACTAGCCACGCAGCCATCACATTAGCCATTACAGCAGGCTGCTTCCTTTTGCCAGGCCACAATACTCAGATCATTTTAAACTGTTTTGGGTTTTTTTTTTTCAACTTAATGTTGAGTTCACTGTAATCAAATTGCCTCAACAGTCTCCAAAAGGATCCAGATAGGAATTTTGGGGGGTTACGTCCAAATTATTTATTGAGTAATATCTATGATTGTTACATTAAAGCAACTGCTTACTGATTTACATAATTGTATTTTTGCTTACACCTTTACTTACAGTGGACTATAATACAGTCCACTGTACTGTAGAGTTCAATAAAGAAAGATTTGGTGTTTGGTTTTTCTTACTTTTAGACGAGTAGTTTCAGAAAGATCTCAATTGTTGTATAGGAATACAACAATAATAGCAATACAAGTAAAACATTTTTCTCTTTTTCTATGTAAGAACAAGAAAAAAGTGAAATAACAGATTTAATTTGTTTTGGTTGTGTAACCTCAGGACATCTGTGGACATTAAGAAAGAGGTCATCTGGGTGGACATATATTATTGCTAAAGTAAAACCACTTATGGTGAAGAATAGTTTACCAGGAGTTCACAGTGCTGCAATACAAGTCTTTGCAACCACTGAGTGTAGCTTCGTATACAGATGGCAGAGTTTTAAACTTCCTGTGATCGTGGCCTTCAACAGTCTCTGCTGCATGCTGTGCTGCAATGTGGGCAACCAGCTTAAAGTCACTGCAGAACCTTCATCAGGCTCAAAACAAGACAACCTGTTTTAGAGCAGTTACCTGCTCTAATAAGAATCTTAAATTTAATAAAACATGTTTTGAATTTTTGTTTTATAATTCAATAAGTAATTTTTTGTCACTTGGTACCACAGAAAAAGGAAGCAGAAATTGCTTAACTATTATCAACACAAACATCATGAGAAACACTTTTCCAGTTTAAGGTTGCTGCTTATATCACATTTGATCATCACTATTGGCATTGGCACCACTCTGATACTAATAGAAGAGTTCTTGAGTCAAAGAAATGTAGACACAGCTGTAGCTCCAGAGCACATAACACAATAACAAAGTCATTACAGTGTCCTTATTACAGAGCTGAGGTAACTAGTACACTTGTATCCAACTGTAGTATGATTTGTTTTACTGGTAGTTTTTCACAACAACTTTCACTCTGATAATGCACATTTGCTGTACTATTGTAAATTGAAGCTGTGTTTACCCTGATGTGACACTGTGAAAATAACCCAGTGGCATTGTTACAGCCTATCTTAAACATGTAACCGCAACGACCCAGTCTTACATTTCCTCTCGACTCTATAGTCTACACATGCTCATATAAAGTAATTATACCATTCCCCAACTAGAAAAAATCTCCAATTCTCTTGTTTTTTTGGCATTTCATACATTTTTTTTTAATCTGACCATTCAGTGCACTAAAAGGTTTTGTCAAAACAATAACCTAGAGTAAACAGGAAATTTATAAGGGAATTTATAAAAGGGGGAAAAAGGAAATGAGGCTAATTATTTCTGTTCTGGTCTGTACTGTACAGATCAGATTTCACTTGTTTGAGGGAAATTTATACGGGTGAAGGAAAGTTAAAATAGCAGCATTTGCCTTTAGTATAAGGCAACACAATTACAACATTATGAGCTATTTGAAAACCAAAAAAATGTTCCAAAAAAACCAAAATGTCTATTTTGACAATAACTTCAGTCTATGTTTCAGAGACAATCACACTCTCACAAAGAACTTGTTCTGTTGAACACAGAAGATGAACGGTAAAAATACTACACTACTCCCACTATCCAAGTTCAATTCAATTCAATTCAATTTTATTTATATAGCGCCAAATCACAACAAAAGTCGCCTCAAGGCGCTTCATGGCCAATATTTTTTTTTTAAATAGATTAGTTTCATTATGTAGGAGTCTCTCTCTCTCTGCCCTACGTACACTTATGGATTAATTCTTATATAGCGCTTTTCAACTCTCCCAGAGTACTCAAAGAGCTCTATACAACATGCCGCATTCACCCGATCACACCCATTCACACAAGCACTGTCTTCTAAGTTTCTTAGTGCTTCCTAACTACCATTCATACACATTTATACTCCAGTGAACGCATCGGAGAGCAATTTAGGGTTAGTATCTTGACCAAATTAGAGAAAAAAAATTGAAATTGGTTGTAGAATTTTGAATTGAGTGTTGAACTTGCATTTGATAAATGAAATCCAAAGAGATATCAATGTAAGTGAAGAAATATTCTTTAGGCTTAAAGACCTCCAAAATAAAGCAATCAGAGACAGCAAAAAAGTACGATTAGTATGTGAGCAACTTCTTGAATTCAAATTTAGATGGTGTACAACAACGCAGATTACACTTTGAAAGGAAGCATCTACAAGGGCCTGTCCAAAAAAAAAAAACATCTTTGGAAAGATGAAACCAAGATAAACCTTAATGATTGCAAGAGAAAAGTATGGAAAAGGGAAGGCATAGTTCATGATTAGAAAAACACCACATCATATATCAGATATGATGGAGACAATGTTATGCAGCAGGTAACTAGTTTTTAGCATTTGATATATGATATATGAATGTGAGATGGCTGACCACAGGCCTCACAATGATTTGACACGAAATGACCCAAAACCGAAAGCAGAAAACCCTTGAAACTAACAGCAACTGAAGGTGGCTGCAGTAAAGGCCTGCTAAAGCATCACAAGGAAGGAAACAGTATTTGGTGATGTTTGACAATGTACTTAAAAGCTTAATGTCTGCTCTTAATCACATTTTGTGTGATTTAAAATCCACTGTGACAGTGTGCAGAGGCAAAATTAAAAAAAAAAAGTTTACTGTCCAGGAGCTTACAGACAAAACTGTAAATTATTGGCCTTGGAAACCCAGAAAAACTGTCAGGAATGCCACTTGAATCCTCAAAATACACGATTGATGATGGACCAGTTTGGTTGCTCGACTGGTAAATCAGCAAGTGGTACTAGTAATTTTCTGCAGAGGCAGTAGCAGCAGAAGAAGAGGAAGAAGAAACAGAAAAAAACAGAAGTAGCAACAAAAGCAGAAGCACAAGAAAAAGCATAAGCAATAGCCCAGTCGCAATGTAAGGTTCAACACAAATAACTAATAACACAAAGAATGATTTAAAAAATAGCAGCTACATTAAAGCAATGAAGAGGTGCAGGAGAAGATCATCTTAAATGGGAGATTAGCCAAATTTAATACTCTCTAAATTCTTTGTACATGTTGTCAGTATATTTATTTCCCTTCGTATATAACCATTGTGTAACACAACTATATATTTGCATTTTTGAAGAGTTTCAGAGCCCATCACAGCACAGAAACAGCTTTAGTGAAGGTTACAAATCATCTTCTTATGGCCTCTGACAATGGACTCACCTCTGTGTTATTGTCCTGCTAGACCTCAGCGCAGCGTTCAATACTGTTCGACCATAATATCCTATTAGAACAATTATAGCATACTGTATGTAATACAGGTACTGCGCTGCAGTGGTTTGTATCATATCTATCTAATAGACTCCAATTTGTTCATGTAAATGGAGAGTCCTCTTCACACACTAAGGTTAATTATGGAGTTCCACAGGGTTCAGTGCTAGGACCAATTCTGTTTGCATTATACATGCTTTCCTTAGGCAGTAGGGCTGTGCGATATGACCAAAATCTCATATCCCGATATTAAGACATCTATCATCCGATAACGATATAAATCACAAAAATGTAACATTTTCTGTAAATTCTGTGAATCTCGGGCAGCTGGACTTGCTTGAAGTGTTTCCAGCTGGGCGTCGCGTAACTGGAGTCGAGTGTTTTAACTAATGCATGAAACTATACATTTTTAGACATAGGTTGTAACGGCCGCCGTTTTCTTTGTGAGTATTTATTACACGGCGTGCTGCGGGGAAAAGCCTGTTCTAATATTTGAGTCTAAGGTTTATTTTTTAGCACCTGACGGCTCTTTTTTGCTTCTCATCCGTAAATACTCTGCATCTTTCACGTGATTCGGTTTATTTTGAAAAGTCTCAACAGGATCTTGAGCTTTATTGTGAAAGGTTTATGTGGAAAATAAACAAGCGGACATGCGATGGTTTTACCGTTGTTGTTGCTAACGACAATGCATAAAAACAAGCGCTTGTCTGTCTGTAGTGTGGTTATATTAAATATAAGAGAATATAAGAAAGAACTTTAAGAAATTAATATAGTCACTACAGTGACCATCAAAATAATGAAAAAATATTGCCGTAAACAGTTTATTTTGCGACACCACGAAACAAACGATAGCGTAAAATGCAACGATAGACGTTTTTATATCGTCATCCGATATATATTGTTATATCGAACAGCCCTATTAGGCAGTATCATCAGAAGACATAGTATACATTTTCACTGCTATGCAGATGGCAAAAACTCTATCTATCCATGGAGCCAGATAACACACACCAATTAGTTAAACTGCAGGAATGTCTTCAAGACATAAAGATCTGGATGGCCGCTAATTTTCTGCTTCTTAATTCAGATAAAGCTGAGGTTATTGTACTCGGCCCTGAAAATCTTAGAAATATGGTATCTAACCAGATTCTTACTCTGGATGGTAGGCCTCCAGTAACACTGTGAGGAATCTTGGAGTCATTTTTGACCAGGACATGTCCTTCAATGCACATATTAAACAAATAAGTAGCACTGCTTTCTTCCATTTGCACAATATCTCTAAAATTAGAAATTTCCTGTCTCAGAGTGACGCTGAAAAATTAGTTCATGCATATTTCTAGGCTGGACCACTGTAATTCATTATTATCAGGATGTCCTAAAAACTCTCTGAAATGCCTTCAGTTAATCCAAAATGCTGCAGCAAGAGTACTGACAGGGACTAGAAAGAGAGAGCAGATTTCTCCTATATTGGCTTCCTGTTAAATCCAGAATTGAGTTCAAAATCCTGCTCCTCACATACAAGGTCTTAAATAATCAGGCCCATCTTATCTTAATGACCTTGTAGTACCATATCACCCCATTAGAACACTTCACTCTCGCACTGCAGGCGTACTTGTTGATCCTAGAGCATTTAAAAGTAGAATGTGAGGGAGAGCCTTTGGTTTTCAGGCCCCTCTTCTATGGAACCAGCTTCCAGTTTGGATTTGGGAGACAGACACTATCTCTACTTTTAAGATTAGGCTTAAACTTTCCTTTTTGCCTGGTTTTGCCGGAGGTTTCTTCTTGTTAAAAGGGAGTTTTTGCTCATAGGGGGTCATCTGATTGTTGAGTTTTTCTCTGTATGTATTATTGTAAGGTCTACCTTACAATATAAAGCGTCTTCAGCGTTATATGGCGTTATATGAATAAAATTGAATTGAACTTGAATTTTAAAATCACATAAATCATTTTGAGTTGCATAAAGGTCTTGGAGAAACAACATTTTGTTAAAATGTATAGTTGTCATATAGAAGAATGACAGTAAAACCCACTTTATACACAAGTTTTATTTGCTGCAGTTCTTAAAGTTTTGCCTAAAGAATTTACCTAAAGTTTATATTACAACTGCAACAATTAATTAAGTAACTTGAATAAGTCAATTACAAAAAATTCTCGACACAAATTCTTTGCTTCGATGCTTCATTTAATCCACGGCTCTGTAGCGTGCAGATGTGTTAAACAATGTATACCTGAGTTTTTCACCCACATTTGTTATATTTCTAAAAACTGACCAGAAAATACAAACGTATTTAGGAGCAGCGAATAAAAAGTGTAAATAACAAGTATGACAACATTAAGCCCACAGCCCCCAGTTTTAAACAGAAACACTGATAACACAACAGCAGCAGTGTTGATGACGCTGGCAAAGTTTAATGTGAAAACTTCCAGATTAGACGGTGTGGGATAATGTTTGTGATCAAACGGATTAAAGATGCACTTCATGGCCCACGCTGAACAATGCCAGGTGTAAGAATTATGCCTTATGCCTGTTAGCAATTTTAAACATATAACAAAGGCTCCTAAAACTATAGAGAACTTTAAAAATGAAATAAAGAATAGGAGAAATATTATAAGTTAATAACAATTCACCAGTTCAACTAATATCTGTCCACTTGTGAATACCAACTGCACCTTACTTGTAAACCGCATGTGTTTGTTATTTTCCTGTGTACATCATAAATCGTTGTCAATTTTACTTCCTGCATTAGTTTTCCATCCTTGATTGTATGATGATTAATCTCACCAACGGTATATCTGGTTACTTCCTGATTTATTTTGAAATTTCTGTATGTCTTACACCTAACTTAGTTATACTTCCAGCCTTTGCTTTGTTGCCCTACCATGCCTGTTTTCAGTTAGCCACTGGTCTTAGTATATACAGCTCCAGCTTTGCACTAACCACTTGTCATCTGGTAAACTTGCTTAGTCAAGCTTCCCAGCATTCCTCATGATTTTGTTATTTTCCCTTGTGAACTTCTCATTTCCTTTTGGACAGCTCTATGGACTTTTTGCCTACACCCTCCCAAACTGGATTTTACTCTGCCCATGTGTATCCTGCATTGGGTTCTCTTCCTGATTTTTACACTACGATCTGGCCAGTATGAACCCAGATGCTACTTTGTTTGCTGGGGAATTTTATGATTTTATCATTTACTCTAATCTGTCTTCATGGTGAATCGAAGAGAGCTCTTAATTAGTATCTTAAAAAGACTATACAGAGAGTAGTGTCTTTTTAGGCTGGTTATGTGGTCTTATGCTCCTAACCATTCAATGCTCTAGCCTTTCCAAGATGATAAAGTAAAACACTGGGTGGCTGAAATGACTGAAGCTTCCCTGCTCCAAAGCCCCATGGAAACTCAGCTGCCCAGCACTGCAAGTGGATAGACTGACTCGACTTGTACCTCTGCTGTTTCCACATCTGTCACTGGAAGTCTGTTCAGAAGACAATCAATGGTTCCCATGCTCTTGTGTCATAGCCAGCTACTCATTCTTGAGTAAGTGAGGTGTCCCAACTGGCTTTCCTGTATTTAGGCAGCTCATTTGAACTCACCTAGTCGTGATCTGATCTGATCTCCTGGCTAGGGTAAAGTTTCTTTTTTTGCCTTCGGCATCAAAATTGGGATTTGTTCTAGAAAGTTATAAGCAAACTAACCCCTCTGAAAGGATTCTCAAAAATGTGGTTTTGGACAGCATCTTGTATGTCCTGTATCAATCAAGAACCCTATCACTGCAATGAAAAGTGATCCCTTCCTAATAATATGCCAAAAACACTTTAGAAACTCCCACCTGAAACTTAGTTTTAGGTTACTTTGATAGGTTACTTTGATATCAAAATGCCCAGCATCCACAATGACCAAGACACATCAACATTCATAGAAATAAGCTTCTATGACAGGGATGTCCAACTCCAAGCCTCAAGAGCCGGTTTCCTGCAGGTTTTAGATATCACCTTGGGTCAACAAACCTGAATCAAATGATTAGTTCATTAACAGGCCTCTGGAGAACTTCAAGACATGTTGAGGAGGCAATTTAGCCATTTAAATCAGCGGTGCTGGATAAAGGACACATGTAAAACCTGCAGGACACCGGCTCTTGAGGCCTGTAGTTGGACAGCCCAGTTCTATGGGAATTGTACTGAGTAGTGTAGACAAAATGGCATTAGCCCAATCTACTTCTATCAGGATAATGCTATTTTTAAACAAATATCCAACACTAGCAATGACAGATGTGTCTCACCAGAACAGATGTTTTCAGAACTTAACACAGCTCTTCTCACTATTACGACTAAAGGCATCATATAAACTATTCAGACTGTGTATGCCACTGCAGCGATCCTGAAGACATGTAGAGACATGTGGGTAGATCACACTTGCAGGTTGCACTATTTTTTTTTCCTTGCTTAGTTGACTAAGAAATTAGTTCCAAGGAATATCCCTAATTCTGAGAATGAGGATACGCTCACTTTTCTTAATTGCAGCAACCACATACTCACTCATTGCACGTTTAAACATACAGGCTGTGTCCAAATTCAGGGGCCACATCCTTCAGAGGACTAAGCCTATGTAGACCAGGTCCTTACACATGAACACACACCACACACACTCCTCTTAATGTTTAAGAAATCAGTCACCAGTCTGATGAAGGGCTAACATTAAAACATTGTAATTTCTAAAAGGGAAACCAATGAGTAGTTAATTTTAAAACACGTGTGTTTTTTCTTTTTTGAATATGAATGTGAGGTGGCCAGGTGTTGTGGCTGGAAAACAAGCTCAAACCATCACCCCCCTCTACCACGCTTAACAGTTGGTATGAGTATTGTATTTGTATTTGGTTTTCTCCAAAAGTGGTGCTGTTCATTGTGGACAGACATCTCAATTTTGGTTTTGTCTGTCAGAATGACATTGTTCCAAAAGTCTTGTGGCTGGATGAGATGCAAATCTAAGCCATGCTGTCATATTCCTTTTTGAGAGAAAGGTTTTCGTTTGGCAGCCCTTCCAAACAAGCCATACATGTTCAATTTCTTTCTTATTTTAACATACTGAGGCCTGTAGAGACTGAGATGTAGCTCCTGTGTTTTTTGCAAAACAGTGCACACTCTACCCATGAGTTGAATTTACTAGGACACTGACTCTTAGGAAGATTGGTAGCTGTCTTGAATGTTTTCCACATGGGAATAGTCTTTCTAAAAATGGTTTTAAAACCCTTCCCAGAGTGGTGGTGAGCAACAGTTTCTCTAAGATCACTGATGATGTATTAGCATTGTGTTACACACCTATTTTTGCTTAGTTTTTTTCCAAAATAAATAATGACATTGTATGTCATGTGTTCAAGTTTTATTTACATAATTTCAGCACCTGGTAAGCACCAAATGATTTTTTTTATTATGTTCTCATATGTAAAACCTTAGAATTCACCTGGAGGTTGTTCTCCATACATGGATTAATGTTTCTGATGGATCAAATTATTGACAATTTGGCATAATACCAGCCAGTATTACAGTTAGTGTGATGCCATCACAAGATAAGCTCTGTTTCTTTTTATTCTTTATACATGTTTCATTTAATCATAAACAACCCAACAACATTAAGGTTTTGTGTGATTTTTAAATTAAGTAAGAGCTGTATTTTCTTCCAGTCTCCTCATTGCTGTGACTGAACTCCCCAGGCATCTCACACAGCCATGGGAATTGGCTTATGTCTAAAACAAATGATTTCTTGTGGACTAGTGGCTGCACATGTTGTCTTGACCAAATATGGCTGAGTTAAAACACTACACTCCAACCACGGCAACACATTGGAATGGAAGCAGGTTTCCTTAACTGGTGTGAGAATAGTCCACGATACAACTACCAAAATGGGATTTTACTCTGTTACCTGAATTCTGTATGGCTGGTAGATTAGCTCAGATTACTACACAGCATGGCCTGAACCTTGAATACTGGAGGCCTTTCTTCATTTCTCTACAGCCCAGATCACAGTGTTTCACCAGTGTATAGTGGCTTGGCAGTTAAAAGTTAGCTTCAGCTACACATGTGAAGCTGGTTAATGAAAAAAATCCACACACACAAGACATATAAGACTACATCAACTAACAAATAATCTGTTCAACTAAAAACAAACACAACACTCAGGAAGGCAAAGACAACAAGTCACAATAAACTGAGTGATTGGATTTCTGTTTAATTCCAGTTTACGTTTTGTTCTTACTTTTGTAAGACCTCATGATTCTCTATCTTTATCTCTTGCTCACTCGCCTCCACTTAAAATAGTTAGATTTTTAGTTATTTATTTCTGCTGTGGTTGTGGTCGAAAATCTGCAGTGCACTGAGAGCATGCCATCTTGTGCATATATTAACTGTTCCCTTATATGTGTTCTGGTGTCAGATAGTTATTTATATTTTTTTTCTTTGCACTTCTTTTTTGAAAGGTAAGCATTGAATAAGCAACCTAACATGTAACAAAACTCCTTATTTAATGAACACAGGCTGATCTTTACAAGTTCAAAAAAGAAGGTGAAGCATTTACTGAAGACATTAATTTTCAGTGAATGATAAGCGTTTATTTATCCCAAAATTTGGGAAATTATTGTGTTACAGCAGCATGATATAAAAAAAAAAATAGAATAATAGAATATCAAAATGTAAAGATGTAAAAATCTAATGAGATACAAGTTTAAATACAAAATGAAGCAGTTATTAATTTTTATAACATTCTTTTAATCAATTAATGTAATAAGCAATTTCACAGAGACAAAAATGCTTTTGTTCGGTTTTTAGTTTATTTATTTACTTATTTTAGGTGAGCCTGCCTAAAAATGTACAGCTCTTAATTCTTCCAGGCTAGTTTCTACAGGCCGTCCTTCAGCCTGTAGAAAGTACCCTTTGTTTTTTCCTTTATTGCTCGGTGGTTAGTAGACATATCTGCACCCAAATTCCTTCATTGTGTTGCACAACACATCACAGCGGTGTAAGAATTTACACCCAGAGGCGATATTTTTTCTTGTTCTAACAGCTGCACAACACGCCCAGGACACTTATGAGCGGCCTACAAAATGACTGTGATGAACTGAACTTGCATGCTGTAGGTCAAAAGGGGAACAATACAGCTGTTAACTCCTTTTAACTTTGACATTAAAACTATTTCATAGTATAAAGGTAACTTATATATATCTCATCAAAATGCGCGTATTGTAGGGAAGCATGAGAGGACAGCGACACGGCGCACAGAAAATTCAGATGTGTGTGTGAGAGAGAGGTGGTCTGTCTTTTGGCGCTTGATACTTTCGATTCGTCTCCCATTTGTGTGATTTAACTTCTGGGTTATCATATACACTACCGTTTATGCGCTCTCTACATTAGAAGGCCCAAATCTGCATACGTTTACTAATCTGTCTCGCTTCCATGTCGAGTCTGTGGTGACGTCAGGGACTTCGCGTTTTAAAAAAACGAAGAAAAAAGCTAGAAACTTTTCAAAGTTAGAAACATTCAGTCTGACCTGGGCGCGTTAATCCACTCTCGTCGACGGCCACTCAAACACGGAAAACAGAGCTGATTTAACGATCCTTAAATTAACTCCCGACAACAAATAAAGTTTTCCACCAGAGGAAAGGCCAGAAGACGACTTTTTCTCAGTTCCTCTCCCTATCCCTCGGCAGCAGCTTGCGAAAAACTCCACCCTGGCTCAGCGCGTCGACGCACAGAGGGGCGGTGTAGAGTTTGGGTACTGTTCTGCTGCAGGCGAATAACACTGAGGGTGTTTTCATACTCTTCTATTTTGTTTCCAAACTCTGTCTTGTGTTAAACACTAAACCAACTCAATTTGACTCTTAATGGCACGGACTGTGCTGGAGGAGACCGCGGAGACGTTCAGATCTGCTTTGTTAGGGTTTCCGGGTAGACAGACATGTTTCCTTCAAACGTTGGCCAGCTGCATTTGAAGTTGCCCAGGATGGTTCGGTGGGCGTGTCAAAAGTGTCAACATCGTCGTATTATAAAGCTGGTGTGCGCACGCAACGCTGGGGCCACATAACGGTAAAAGTGTCAGCTCCACGAAACTTCAACTTATCTTACTTTTTCTTTGGCCTGAACACTGCTCGCATCCGGCTGTCATCACTGACAGTGACGGGACTGAAATCCAGTGTTTCTCTTCTGTAGCCCTCTTTTTAATGTTCTATTTGATTAATAATTTTTTAAAAAGTTTTTAAAAAGCTACTATCTGCAATAAAAACAATAATAACAAATTAACATTCAAAAGAAGAAGAAAGGTGGAGAGGTACATATATTTTTAAAATTCTGTTGAAGTCTTAGGTGGCTTTCTGACTTGTCATTCCTTGTCTTACAAAGCTCTTGAACCTGTGACTTACTTTCTCACCATCTGCAAGGATATAAATATAAATTTTCAGATAAAAAAAACAAAGATTATTTTTCTCTAAATAAATCTTAATCACACATTAAACACAGTTCTTTTGTCTCTTTATTATTATTATGTTATTATAGTATTATAATATTATATTATGTTATATTATTCAGTCAGTGTCAATGGTCAATGGTCACTCAGTATTAATTTGCTGTTTTTAGGGCAAGGTATATTTTCTGTGATTATTGCAAGACCTGTCTAATGTTCAAGCTTAATACAAATGTTCTGCAAATTAATATTAATTAAAAAAGATGAGAACTGTAAAAACAGATTCTGTATACATACTAAATGCTTCAGTATGCAACTCTGCAAAGCAAGTACTAGTGGTGAATTAAGTTTAGTGAAATGTTATTTAAAATCAGTGAAGGAAAATGGATAGATGGCTATTTCTTCTGTCAAATAAGCAACTTACTAAAACAAATTAGTCATCTATTTTGCCACCTAAACAAACATTTTGTGTTCTTTTAATTATTTTGGATAGATGTACATAAATAACAGAAAATTACCATTGTGTAAAAACATAGACAGTTAACTACAGTGTTGCAGTTAGTAGTTAGAGGATTTAAAATATAATAATTCTCCTTATTATTTGAAAAAAAATATCCAGGAAATATTGGCAATTTAGAATCTAATCAAAAACTAGATTCTTGAAAGCCTCTAATAGCCAACAGCATTGTTGTATCTATTCTAAATTTAATGCCACAGAAATGATGCACAATAAATCCCACATCCGGTTTAGTTGTGATCCTTGCAAAATCATAATCACAAATTCCTTAATCTATTAAAGAGGGAGACACATTGTTTTCCGCAGTGTGAAGTATATATGAGGCGGGAAAACATTAGGTGTTTCCACCTATTAGAACAGGATAACAGTATGTTTGCATTTTAATCTGAACTTAACTTAAGATGTTTTTAGTCTTTTAGTTAATCAGTCTATCCCAGCCTCTCCTAGGGCAAAAGGTGGGGTATACCCTGGACAGGTCGCCTGTACATCACAGGGCTAACAGAGACTGAGAACCATTCACACCCATCACTGCAAGCCTTTGGACTGTGGGAGGAAGCTGGAGCACCCAGAGAGAACTGACGCAAACACAGGGATGGGCCTAAGGTGAGGCAACAGTGCTAACCACAGCACCACTATGCTGCCCACAACAATCCAATTCTGATAACTAACCTAATTATGAGAAATTTAATGGTATGTGTTCATTACATTTCCAAAGCATTTCAAAAACGAAAAATCATACCAACAGTAAAATATGGTGGGGGTAGTGTGATGGTGCCATGTTGAAACTGTATTTTCTGTTTCCGTGTGTTATCTTTGTCTAATATTTAAATGTGTTTGATCTGAAACATTTAAGTGTAACAAACAATTGAAAAAGAGGAAATCAGAAAGGCAACCCCCTTTTTTATATCACTTTGTTCAATTTCTCAAGCACTTTGATATATAAATAGTCAAATGATGACAAATATGAGGATGATGGTAGATTTATCAACTCAATTTATGCCAATCGAATGTATGTATGTAGTCACCCTCATTCTACAGGAATAATAAAGGATTCTTCCATGTTTTGTATAAGTATGACAAGCAGCTACAGGAAATTTCTGATGGAAGTTCCTGCTTCTACGAGGTTGTCAAACTACAAGTTACTGAAATGAAATTGTTTGGTTGCTTTCTGCTTGCACTGTTTGCAACAGAAACCTAAAAGTACACATGTAAATTTGTGTAAATTTAACAACTAAATTTAATTAGAAGATCAGACTGCACTTTCAAGAATGATAGGATAAATTACTCAAATTCAAGAGGGTTTACAAAGGATTTCTAGCAGCCGTTTGTACGGTACCTATATTTTTTTCCCCCTGAAACACTGATTAGATTGGATGAATGTAAATTTCAGATTTCTTAAAAAGGGCCACATCACAAGAAGACAACCTTGCAGGCACTGGCTATAATGTTTCCATGACAACATTTTTAAATAATCTTCTTTCCCCTTTTTGTTTCCTGTAATAAAGTGAACTGTTTCTGTACACGTAGAGGCAATAAATGACTTGCTTGCTATTTACTTCTGTAAGTGAACAGAACAGGTTTAGAAAATGACAATGCAACCAATGACCTTACCCAGTTTAATGAATTAGACTGCAAATATGAAGTTTCAGCTAAAGTTCCTTCTGTCCAAGAACATGTCTTTTCTTGTCTGACCAGTTTCTCAAATTCACACAAAGTTCTTTTAAAAATGGAAAATTAGAAGCCATAGACAGTTTGATATTTTTGATTTATTTATCAGTGAAATGTTTAACACTATTAAACATTTTCTTACAATAACCCCTCAATAAATTGATTGGCGTCTCAACAAAATAAAACCAGGTATGTGTTACAAAGTATACAGTATGCTACAGTGCATATTTTCTTTTTTCTCTTTTTTTTTCTTTTTACAGATTTACATTGGGTTTTAGATATTTGGCTCCCGGAATCAGAAGTTTAAAGATAACACACCATTTGCCTACTGGAAAAAGCTCCTCTTTATATAGCATCATTTTGCCTCTTGTGTTGAACTGTTCTGGTTTATGATGACCAAGTGACATTGTAAAGTCAGCACCTCCATCATATGCTGTGACAGCAGTACAATTTTAAATCATAAAAACAGGTGACACATACTCTTCGTTCTGTTTCATTAGAGGAAAACCTGAAGTCACATCATCACTGGTTGGCAGCTGTCAGAATCAATCGTGCTATGTCTATGTCTGTTTATGGTTCTCCCAAATATAGCTGTTCATGAAATATAAAAGTTGAAATAAAGGATAACTAAAATAAAATATTGTGATAACAGACTCTGCTCAGGTTTACTGTCCTGCAGTAACACATGAAGACAAGGGGACTCCAGCTGTTTGTAGTCCTCCACTAATGGAGATTTAATCATAATTTTGCACGGCACAGCACTTTCTGTTGCTATTCATCTGATCTCTATTGTCTCGCATAGTTTCCAAACTGCTGGAACTTTATAATTCTCCAAGTAAGTGCAGAGTACTTTCAGTTGCTGACGGCTCTTTCAGAGCCAGCCGTGGCTGCAGGCATACGAGGCATCTTCTTTACTGGACTTGGGATGTGCTGAAAGAAGAAAAAATAATCAACATCATGAAACAATTCATTACTGTCCATATATTGCATTTTGACAAGTTAGATCCCTCTGATTATATGGGAGAAGCAATGCTGCATGTGCAGGGGGATTCTTTCGTAGATGGGGAAAAGGGCTTCAGTATCTTGTCTAGGTACACCAAGACATGCAGAGAGAATGCTGATAAGCTTTCTCTTCTGAATCACAGGTGCCTCCACATTTATGTTTTACATAAACCGTCATCCATCCAAGTGCCCAGGAACACTTTTCAGGAAGCCAAATGGTTCCTTCAGACCACTGCTTGTTTGCATTTCCACTGAGAAAAAGAACCATCTGACCAGTGTAAATCTGAGATGACAAGCAGTATGGCTCAGAAGTAAACTATATTGCCAAAAGTACTCACTCACCCATCCAAATCACTGAATTCAGCTGTTCCAATCACTTCCATAGACACAAGTGTATAAAGCACCTAGGCATGCAGACTGCTTCTACATGCATTTGGGAAAGGATGGGTCGTTCTAAGGAGCTCAGTGAATTCCAGTGTGGTAGTGTGATAGAATGCCACCAGTGGAATTTCTTTCCCATTCCACAGTACTCTCTTAGTTGTATTAAAAGAAAGTGGAAGTGATTAGGAATGACAGCCACCAAGCGGTACGCCGTGTAAAAATCTGAGGATGCTGAGGTGCAGAGTTTGCAACATTCTGCAGAGTCAACACCTCCAAACTTCCTGTGGAAATTAGCTCAAGGACAATGTGCAAAGAGCTTCATGGAACGCATATCCCTGGATGAAAACTCATCCAACCCTTTCACCACCAAGTGCAATGCAAAGCAGATCATTTGTTAGAGCAGCTGAGGCATGTTCTCTCCAGTTACAAATCACGACTCTCTGTTTGGCAATTCAATGGACAAGTCTGGGTTTGGCTGTTGCCAAAAGAACTTTTAGTGTATTGGGGATTATGGTGTGGGGTTGTTTTTCAGGAGGGGCTCAGCTCCTTAGTTCTAATGAGAGGAACTCTTAATGATTCAGCATCCAAGACATTTTGGACAATTTGATGCTCCCAACTTTTAGAGACCAGTTTGGGGAGCCCCTCTTCCTGTTCCGACATGACTGCACACCAGTGTACAAAGCCATGTCCATAAAGACATGGATGAGGGAATTTGGTGTCAAAGAACTTGAGTGAGTCCTGATCTCAAACCTATAGAACACCTTTGGGATGAATTAAAGAGGTGACCATGAGCCAGGCCTTCTCACCCAACAGCAATGTCTGACCTCAAGAATGCAATTCTGGAAAGGGAAGTGTCTAATGGAGGTTCCTGCCACAAATAGTGGACTGACATTACATTAAACTAGATGGATTAAGAATGGGATGTCATTTAAATTCATATGCATGTGAAGGCAGACAAACAAATGCCTTTGGCAATATAGTGTATAGGGATGTGCATGACTAGACAACTACAGGAGTAATCGTCACTACTGTCACTAGTCGGTACCAGATGTACTAGTTGTTTAATGTAATTGTTTTCAATTGATGCCAAATATCAGTAAATTGTTGTCTTCTAAATGCTATCTACCACCAGGTGGAGCTGCTGCTCTGAGATTGTTGTTGACAAACACCATAAATCTCTTAATCTCACTTGATCTTTTTGTTGACAAGATTATTGTGTGTTTTGTAAAGCATTCACACTATTGAGTTCCTGTTTCTCTTTATTCTTTACTATTCTTCTTCTTCTTCTAGTTGTTAGTTCTTTTTCTAAATGCAAAAGAATGAGATTGTTGATACCAGCTGTGGAAACGAGCTGTCTCTGCAAGGTGGATGGGCTTTCCCTTAGAACAGGCTGAGGAGTTCAGTCATTCAGGAAAGGTTTAGAGTACAGCAGCTACAAAAGAAGACAGTTGAGGTGGTCGCCTCCTGAATAAAGTGTTGCAACACCAGCTGGGCTTGTCATACCGAGGAGGAAGACCCGTGCTAGACTCAGCCTCAGAACACGTTGGAGAGATGACATCTACCGGCTGGCCTGGGAATGCTACAGTGTTCCCCCAGATAAGCTGGAAGAGGTGGTTCTCTGTTTAGCCTGCAGCCCCCACAACCCGAATATAGCTAAATTATATAAAATAGCTGGGTGATTTCATCCATTCATCCATCCATTCTCTTCCACTTATCCTTATCAGAGTCGTAGGGAGGCTGGAGCCTATTCCAGCTACCATAGGGCAAGAGGTTGGGTACACCTTGGATGGATCGCCAGGGATGACAGACATTCGTACTCGCATTCACACCTATGGCCAATTTAGATTCACCAATTAAAGGTTTTATACTCTTACTAAGCATGTGGACTCTTACATGCCCACCATGTCATTTGTTTCTATAAGGGACTGCTCATATAGTCATTTACAGATTTAAAAAAACAAAAATACTGTTACAGAATTCATTTTGTCTATATGAAAGATAGAAAACTGCCCAAATATTTATTCCTCCTGTACCTCTGTGGCACTGCTTGAGCGAACCAGTTCTGATTCTGCTGGCAGGTCATCATCCAGAGGTCTGCGGGCATATTCCCTGCGGTGTTTGTCATCCACTCGCGTCAAGTACCATGTACCTGGGAACAGATCCTCAACAGAGCCTTGTGGGACATAGTTGGCTGTATGGAAAAAAAAAAGTGATCAGTGTAAACAAGCCATTATTCCAAATACCAGTCTAGTTGTGTGTGTGAATAACTCAGTGAGCGTTTTAGCCAAACCAGCCTACTTTACTGAGGCAAGACTCTGACAAGTTAAAGACTTTCCATTGAAGTACTCTTCAGATGTGTGAATTTGAAAGCAAAGTCAGGGTACACTGTCTTACATTTACCTGGGGTGTGAATCTTCTATTTTTGTTTTTGACTTAAATCAGTCAATCAAGATTTGTTAATCATGTTTCTTTGTGCAGAATAATATATAAATAACCAAGTAACATTTTATATTAGGGCACAGCAAAAGCCGTTGTGAAGCTCTTTAATTATATTAGAACAAGAATCACATACTTGTCACTACTGTAGAACATCACAATTAACATTTTCTATTTGTGCTTACATGAACGCTATTTTGTGCATTTGTGACAGCTCTTAGTGTCCTTGCTGTCAGAAATATGGATAAATAATAACCAAGCAACAAAAGCGAGGTCATACCCAAGTGGTGTGTGTCTTCTCGCAGCTTCATATTCTCAGAGAAAAGAGCTGGCGAAACTTTCTTCCTCGAGTCCAGTCTTGTCTTCAGGTCGCTTAGGCTCAATACAAGTTTGTCCAGACTAGATCCTGACACAGACAACCAACCAGAAATGAACTACAGTTTCTTTCTACTGTTTTTAATGGCAAAAGTTTGCAATTTTACTTATGTCACACAAGTCAATTGTAAAATATATGACTTACCAGGGGTATGGTCCTGTGTCACTCTGAGAGAATACAGTGTAGCAGCAAATCCTGAACCATAGGAGAAAACTCCAATCCTTTGTCCTGCCATTTGTGATGGTGTTTGTCTACAACAGAGGCAACAAATATATATATTTTTTTTACATACATACTGGATGAGTAAAACTAGTCCCAAATAAATAGTAATCTTAGCAGGACAAGCATTTCAAATCAAGGACAAGGATCCAAAGAGACTCTTGATGTTAGTGTTGTGGAATCAGTATGGATTCAGGACTTCTATGTGATCTGTTCAGCCTTTATTATTCAGGCAGTTGAGAAGTGGACTATAACATGGATTTTTAAAAAAAAGAAAAAAAAGAAAAGAAAGGAAAATTGTGCGCTCCCGCTCTCTCACACACACACACACACACACACACACACACACACACACACACACACACACACACACACAAAGCCTAACACAAAATTTTGAGCACAGCCCACAGAATTTTAATTATGCCTCAAGTCTGAGTGGATTTTGTCTTTTTTGCCTTGACTAGATAGTGCAGTGAAGAGCAGACAGGAAGGTGGGGAAAGACATGCAGCAAAGAACTCAGACTGGAGTTGAACCCAGGACATTACTTTAAGACTTGCAGCATATGTTCATCTGCTCCAGCTGACAGCTAAACTATTGCACCCATGTGTTGCTGCCTTTAATTTATTTATTATAGGTTAATCCAGGCTTTGACTTCAACCTTCTTAAGCACGTGATTCAAACTAATGTTTGACCTCAGTGGACAAATAAATGCAAAAGGAAGAAAAGACAATGAGACATACTGTGCAATAAGTGATGCCAGGCAGCCATAGACAGAGGGGGTGTACATGTTTCCATTCTGGTTGGAGATTAGCAGGGATGCCTTGGTCTTCCTCTCAAACATATCTGTACTGGCCTTCATGAATGCCTTCTCCACATCCCGGTCAAAGTAGGTATCCTCTGGCTGTACATCTCTGCAACACACAATGAGTAAGAAAACTACTACAAGTGCTTTTCCCCCCTTTGTGTTTGTATAAAAGTACAAATGATGAAAATGTCTAAATATGTCCAAAACTAGCAATTACACTTGAGCTCACAACTTTAAAACAAACTATCTGGCCAGGTGCTTTACTTTGAGAGTACCTGAAGGCTTCGAGGCCTGTGAAGGGTCCGGTCTCAGTGTTTGGGGTGGGGTGGTTCAGAAAGTCATTCAGCATCAGTCTTGCCAATGACTTCTGTACCAGCTTGCAATAAGGAGAGTGGAAGACTAAAAAGCCAAAGTCCTCCAGGCTGAAGCTCTTATCTGAACCCTCTGTTAGAAAATATAATGATTAAAGACCATGTGAAAAAATTAATTTACTGAATGACGCAATGGTTATCTTGTGTGTAGCTCAAGCAGTACTACCACACTAGGCTACATACGGCACAGGTGTAAATGACAGTTTGAAATGATAGATAAGAGTTTCACTCAAACCAACACTTCTCTTGAACATGTTTTTTCTACATACAACTCAAATCTTGTTGCACTTCTTCCTAGCTCAGCATAAATTCCTGCTAAAAAGAAAGGGGCAGCTAAGAGCTTTTGGCTCTTACTCCAATTTACAGACCCCATACCACAGAGCAGTTTATACCAAACCGCTGACCTTGAGAGAAAACCAAAGTAATTTTTCTGGCCAAGGTGTGTGTGTGTGTGTACGTGTGTGTGTGTGTGTACTGGTTTTTCCTATTTGGGGGGGTCCAAAATACGAAATTTACTATTCTTTGGGACCAACAGCCCTGATGGGGACCAAAATCCATGTCCCCATGAGTTTGAAGACTCAAAATGTGGTTTTAGTGTCAAGGTTACAATTGCGTTATGGTTAAGGTTTAGGGTAAGGATTAGGCATTCATTTTTGATGGTTAGGGTTAGGGTAAGCGGCTAGGGAAAGCATAATGTCAATTAGATGTCCTCACGAGGATAGCAAACCAGACATGTGTGTGTCTTTCTATATACTACCAACCTCGTTGCCACTGTGCATGGATTTTGTTGCGGTACACAGAGTAGCAGCGGTCCAAGGCACTCAGGTAGCACTGTATCGACAGCTTGCCATCTACAACAGGATACTCTGACACCATGTCTGGCTTATAGAAGTCATATGCATGCTGCATGTGGGTTCCCCGTAGGCCTGTATATTAAAAACAACAACTTCAGTCATTCCCTCATTTTACCACAAATGTCAAAAGACATATGTTCAGACACATTTTGTGCGATGCTCATTTAAAACGTTGCATGACTGAGGTCATTTCTGGATACATTTTATCTACTAACAGATTTAACACAGTCCTACTGGTGTATCCATTACTAGTGCTTATATCATAACTCATCTGAGCAGAAATAAACTTTTTTCCAAAAATGTATAATTTCTTTCCCAAAAGCTCTGTCTCAGAGACTGAGCATAAGAAACAAAGCCATCAATTAACTGACCTCGCTCAAAGGCCAGAGGAGCATTAGGCCCAATCAGGATGGCCACAGCACCAGCCCCCCCTGTAGGCCGGGCGCTTCCTGTGGCATAGACAGCAATGTCCCCTGCTACCACCAAAGCATAACGTCCTGCAGAGAAGAAACACAAGGAGCAGGAAATCACTAAGGCATTCTTTTTAGAAAAACAGAAGCTGCTTTAGGTACACTCAACACAGACAACACCAAAAAGACACACACATACCCCACATACTGCATATACAAGTCTATCTACATAAGTTTTCATGCATAATATAATGTTTTAACTTTATTTAAACTTTATTTATACAGGTAATCCCGCTGAGACTTAGTGTCTCATTTACAAGAGAGATATGTTTGAGACAGCATGTCACTAAACACTGGTGAAGAGATTTAAAAAAAAAAAAAAAAGCCACTGTGGCTTTTCAAAAGGCTTACATGTGCTATATTTTGGGCGCTATGACTGCACACAGAGTCGATTCTAGACCTTTCTTCTCAAGTTGAGAATCCAGAGCGTCCATTCAGCACTTTTGTCTAACAGTCACATGATCGCACGACGGACACATCTGAGGAAACTGTTCAATTCACCAAGCTTCTGATTGGTAGACGCCCTGCTCACTCACCTAAGCCACAGCTCACTAACACACAATGATTTGTGAAATATGAAGAACTTGTAACACTAATAAGTGAACATTCATGAAATTACATTGCTGCATGACTTGCTGGGTAATGCTGAGTAATTATGCTTAACTGAAAGACTTTTCTTAAGTGGACTGGGATGATAACTATAGCAGTGCAATGCACTTTGGAGACTACTTAAGTTATTAAACAAAAAATGGAAACCACTCTGGAGCTCCAGCATCTCAAATGTTTACATTTTGTAGATTTCTTTGGTTTATCTAATTGTAAAATTTAACCTTTTGGGGTTTAGAGAGGTCAGCTTTGACTGGAAAACATGAGATATTTCTGGTAATTTTTGATATAAACAAAAGCAGCTTAACATTAACAAAAGCTTACTCACCATCCCATGAGCTGGATTCCACCCAGTTGACAGCGTTGAAGAGTGCAGCTGTACCACCATAGCAAGCATTTGTGGTGTCAATTCCCTCCACATCTGTATTGCCAGAGTTCTCAAATAGCTGCATGAGGGCTGTCTTGACAGACTTGGACTTGTCAATGATGGTTTCAGTACCAACTTCCAGTCGACCAATGCTGTTGTAGGATAGAGCATTCTTCTCCATCAACCTCTGGACCACAGTCAGGCAGAGAGAATTTATATCCTCACGGTCTGAACAAAAGCCCATGCGAGCTTGGCCCAAGCCCACGGTGTATTTACCAGCGGGCACACCATCAAACTCCTCCAACTCAGTCTGGTCCACATATTGGGATGGGAAGTACAGTTCTAAGGCAATGATACCCACATCTTTAGGCCACGGTCCCAGGTAACTAACTGGGGCTGAGCCAGGCATCCTGAACAAGTTAGGGGACAAGAAGGGGTTTCATATTAAACATTATATTAATAACAAACAGATAACACATAAAAACAGATATGCTCTTAGTTTCCAAGCACACCAGTTTTAAAAATGTCAATAAACAGGGTTGATGGATACATACAGGAGTTAATTTATACTGATAATTTGTTAAACAAAATAAGGATTTGATCATATATGTTAAGTAGCTATATGCAGCAGTTCCAGTATCTACATCTGTGAGTATGCAGTTTTGGATTCACTCTCTGATGGTGAAATCTGAATCACTCTAACACAAGTTAAATCAGTAGGTTAGTAAATGGCACAATTTTAATGTTTTTATAGAAAATATGGAAAAATCCATATGTTAAGTATCACCATTCAGCCTTAAAATACTGGCATATGACCAGCCCCATTGACAGGTAAGTACTTGGTTATATCTCATTCAAATCAGTTTTATTTATATAGCACCAAATTACAGCAACATTTACCTCAACAGGCTTCAGACTAAAATACCCTACACTAACAGATGCTGATGATGAAAAGGGATAAAATTGGTTGTATAAGGGTTGAAAATGTATAGCCAAAATAAACTAATATAACAATATTACTTATGCACAGGCATCAGCACCGAAACCTTTACAGCTGCATAATTATGGGGGTACATTTTATTTAATTACAACAACGTCGCAGAGCACGAGTCATTACAGGCTAATAATCATAAACAATAAAATCCAACTCTCAAACTGTATACTAGTTTGAGACTTATTACAAAAGTATTTAGAAAGCACAAAAAGTAATACTAGAAAAGAACAGTGTACTGATATTAGTCTATTTACTGTTTACTGATGATCTCTTTACTAATAATCTGACAGATAACGTTAGCCGACTTGCTGCGATTACGGGTGGCATTGCTAGCAACCACGTTAGCTAAGAGAACAGCAAATGTGATATATTTGCTACAGCTGTCCTGATTCTATGACCTTCTTTCTTTCCTTGACTTTTACATAAATATCATCAAATGTTGACATATACTGTCACTCCACATGCATATTAAGCCGGTAAGATTAGCTAGTCAAAAGGTCGGCCCAGCAGATTTTCAGAACCAAATCTATCTGGCTTAGCTTAAAGTGGAGGACACATTTCTGGAGCTGCCCATAACTATATATTTGCTTTTATACCATTCAGAATACGTACCTAAACGGCTACATAGAACTAGACGGGGACCAGATAAGTACAGTGGGCAACAAAATTGGGTGAAAGGGCAACGGCAACTGGATTTCCTGGAACTTAAGCAGTGCATGCCTGGGAGCCAAAGGATAGTCTACCACACTGAGTTAACGGGACACTTGCGTATGAAAATATGTTGTTTTCAATTAAAAAAATGAAATTAAAAAAATTAAAAAGTAACTAGTTGGATGACATTCTTATGCAGGGCACATACTTTGATAGATCACAGTACGGACTACAAGCGTTTCTTCGGACAGTTTGCTAGTCGGAAGAATACAGCTGACGGACCAACTGAGGTGTATATATTTATATATGCACACACTGTCATAAACCTGTACTAAAGGGTCTGACTCGCCATGTCTGATTCAGTGTTAACATCTTACATTAACTAAAACATCTATTTATATATATATGTGTGTGTGTGCTCACATAATAACGATTCTTTATTCTCATGTGAAAATCAGATTAACAGCAACGCACAATAAATTTCTCTTGTGTTTTCTTCATAACTGAACACGTGTAGCTGCAGGATATTCGTAGCGATTCTCACCTGTATGTAGTCAACTTCAGTGATGAAGGTTATTCTCTTCGGCGTTTCTTATATCCAGCTCAGCAACCTCTAGTAGTCAAGTAGAGGTGTATTTATATCAGACAGTGACGAGGCAGCGTAACCTCAGTACTACAGCACCTGGCTTCCTGTCCAATCACAGCTCACAGGCACGATGCGGCGCTACGAACCCCCTGAAAGCTTCCAACCAATCGGAGAATACCAATCACAACAACGCATCACGGCCGTATTTGCTGTCCAATAGTATGACATGCATGATGTCTGGTGAGAAAGAAAGAGCCAATCAGGTTGCACAAATAATTCCTGGCGCGGTAGTGTGTAGCACTTGTAGTACAGAGCACCATGGTTATGAAAAATTGTAGTGGTCATATAATTTCTGGTGAGTATCAATAGTTGCCAGGTGTTTTATACTGCAAAAACAATGTGAATTACAATAACATTATATACACATTACTTGTGCTTCTAGACTACCTTTATATATTTTAACCTCCTAAGACCCGAACTCTTCCACGGCATACATTTTTAATTTCTCTTTGATATTTGGGCTGATTGGGACCTGATGAATGTAAAAACAAAGAATTACCAGATTTTTTATTTTATATTTTTACCTAATTTTTGTTTATAAGAAAAATGAGAGCCACATATGAGGATATTCGTTTAAAATTTTGATAGAACAGTAGCAGTATAATGTCCTCGTAATTAGATATAAGGCCCCTGTAGAGCAAAATTGAGTATTTTGGTCTAAATAACCCAAAATATGATGTCCACATATGTGGATGCCAGGTCCTAGGAGGTTAATGATGACAGGAAAATAATCAAAAGATGAAAGATAAAAGTAACCCCCTAATTGCAGAATGGACTAGAGTTAGTGGTCTGTACAAGTCATATGCGTTTTACATGCATATATACATGGAGATGTGTATAATTATATGATGAAATAATCTTCCAAGCAACATTTTAACACTGCAGCTAAGGCATAACGTGCTTAATAGCTATATGTTAAATCTGCTTGCCAACTAGTTACTACAGGTTTCCAAATGATAACCAGAGTGACTGTTATTTACTTTATTTTACCATTTTTCTGTGAAAAAACGAATAAACAAGCAAAATTAATTTGGTAAAAACACCACCACTTTAAGACGAGAATGAACACCATTACACTTCAATTGTGAATCTGGGTTGTATTATTATTCCAAAGCATAAAGATTTAGAAAAAAAAAATAAACTTCAAAATTATAGGTTATAAGGTAAATAACAGGTCAATACTAATGAGTCAGTAACCACTAAGAGTTGCTTAGTAGAGAGGAACAATTAAATGTAGTCTCTATCAAGAGCTACACAATGAATAAAAATGCATCAGCAAAAATCATGGGACAGATTAGGTATAAAATAGATTGATAAGAAGAGCACAAAATGTGGCAGGAGAAACCTGTGTGTGTGTACATATATATTCCTTTAACAAAAGAGAACGTACTGATTTTGCTGATGGGTTAAAGACCTGATGATACCAAGTATGAGGCACTACAGCAAGTTGGCAACAAGAAATAATCACTGTTTATTTGCTATAAATGGGACACAGTGTAAACATTTGACCCTGTCAAAACTCTGTAATTCAAACTAACTGAACATCACAATTTCACAATAAAATGTATGATGAAAACAGTAACGTACATACATATTACAAACATAGTACAAGCATTTTTCTTTCATTCATTTTCTTGTCAGACATTTTAAAACCCTGTTTAGTAAGTTTTTTAAAGCATCAGATATTTTATTCTGAACAAACAGTTCATTAACACAACACTGTACCCTTTTGAATACATTCTAAAACTGAACTTGTGTATTAACAAGGGAAAAAAAATTACAATTAGTCAGCCCTTCTTCCATGCTCCTGCTACGTAGCCTTAGCTAGTAGAACAGTGTACCACTGAAGGTAAAACAGAAATAATGCGTGTAATAAGTAAAAGATTTAATTTATGCAGATATAACAACAGGTATGAGGAGATGTAAAAACAAAACTTAATGATTGTGGAGTATGGAGAGAGGTTTTTGGCTGCTACCTCTCATTTAACTTGACTCCCAGAATTAATTCTCCCATAACAACAGCAACTGGCTTCCAGCTTGTGGCTCCAATTCCTACGTTAGAAAAAAAAAATGGCAGAAAAGTTCAAAACAAATCAAATGCATAATCAAATTATTATATATTTATGAAAAATGTATCTAATAATAACAATAATAAAAAAAAGGATCAGCTTTCAGTCCCAGTTTGTAACAATATGTATAGCAGAACATTTTAATCTTTTGTGTGAAGTTATTAAAATGTATTTTGATTGTTGCCTGGTTGAGGAATATACCTTACACCAGTGATTTTTAACCATCGGTGAGCCATGCCTTGAGGGGCGCAAAACACCTTTTTTGTTTTACACCTGTGGGCCGTGGGACATCATTAGTTATTAATTGAAGACACCAGGGACTACTGTTATCCATGAAAATCTCAGTTACAATACAGCTTCTCCCAGCTTGGTGGGAGTTGTTTAATCAGCCTCAATAAGCAAGCAGAAGAAGACACCCTGCCTGCCGTCTGCCGTTAGCAAAATATATGGAGTAGTTCTTAAAATGCAAAAATGAAGATAAAAGTGACAACCCCCCCTCGCAAAAATTTTGTGCAAGTACAACCCTGACTTCCTGAATATGGGTTTGTGAACGGAAAAGAAAAGAAGCAGACCCAAGAGCCCAATATGTGGAGTGTGGACTAATGCTATCCAACGAAGCACTAAAGCCTTTGAAATTAAAACGGCATCTCGAAACCAAACATCCCACACTCGCAAGAAAACCAGCGGAATATTTCAAGAGAAAAGAAAATGGACAGCAGATGCAGGAACTGTCTGTTGTGTCACTGACTGGTAACTCTAAATGTGCTTTAAAATCTAGCTACCTTGTATCCAGACTTGTGTCACAGAGTAAAAAGTCTTTCACTATAGTGGAAGAGTTGATTTTGCCTGCCCCTGTACATATGTTTCATGAAATGATCGGAGAGGCTGCTGCAAAAAAGGTACTGACCATCCTACTCTCAAGCGACACTGTAAGCCACCATATCATGGACATGGCCTTAGACATACAGCATTAGCTTCTAGAAAGAATAAAAAGTAGTTCACTGATGTCACGAATGGTGCATTATTGCTGGTTTCAGTTCGTTATCGCTGGGACAGCAGAAGACATGCTGTTTTGTGGAGAGCTACCAACACGAGCCACGGCTCAGGAATGTTTCCGCTGCATTGACAACTACTTCACTGAGAACGATCTGAACTGGCAGAACTGTGTTGGGGTGTGCACTAATGATGAAGCTTCAATGACTGGCAGGCATCATTAGGCAGATCTTTGATTGTGCACCAGAAGCTAAATGGACCCACTGTTTTCTCTACTGTGAAATCCTTGTAGCAAAAAAGATGTCACCTGAGTTCCACGAGGTGATGGATGTAAGTGTGAAAACTATCAAATTCATTAAAAATAACTACAGATGTTTTACCAAGCTTTGTGAGGACATGGAAGCAGGTCAGGTCCAGCTGCTCTACCAGAGTGAGGTAAGCTGGCTTTCAAGAGGACTGGTCCTCAAGCATTTGTTTGAACTGAGGAACGAGGTCTTCTCTTTTCTCACAGAGAAAGAAAATCTGCTCTTGCACATTATTAAGCCAAGCTTGCCTACCTCTGTGACATTTTTTCACTGCTGAACCAGCTGAACATCTCACTTCAAGGGAGAAACAGCAACATGTTTTTTGTTGCAGACAAAGTTGAAGCTTTCAAGGGGAAAATTGCTTTATTGACTAAGAGGGCCCAGGAAAAGAGGATGGACATGTTTTCACTTTTATCTCTCATCTTGGAAAACTCCCCTCAAGTGAAGATCAGTGATTCTGTCTGTAACACCTTTCACAACTGACAGAGAAATTTGATGAATATTTCCCATTTTCTGCAGATCCCACTCAAAGTGATGTCGCTTTGCCCTCACACCTCTAATCCTATCTTCTGGAAGTTTCCACCGATAGCACTTTAAAGTTGCAGTGGGGCAAACTGGACCTGGGCTCCTTTTGGATTGCTGTCTCAAAGGAGTACCCATGTCTGGCACTGAGAGCTGTGAAACTCCTCCCATTCACAACTACATATCTGTGTGAATCAGGATTTTCCACTGTGACCACAACCAAGACCAAAGCCTGAAACAAACTCAGAGAGCGAGTCTTTCTCTCTGCCTTGTTGACAACAGTCTACAAAACTGTCAATAATAATATGCATAACAGTATTTCAAAAACTGCTCATCTACTGGGATTTCTCTAGGGTTTGCAGAGAATGGTCTGAAAAAGACAAAAAAAATTTCCAGTATATCCAATATCCATTTTTGCTGGGGAAGAAAGTTTTATAATAGGGTGAGGATTTGGGATAAATATGAAAGCACAGATTTATCATGGGCTAGGCTTGGCGCTTGGCCTTTTTTATTCCAACATCACTGTGGCCCGGTGCTAAAGGTAAAGTTCATACGTTTGGTATTGGAAGTACTAACCTACTAACCTCAACCCCATCAAGAACTAGAATGAATATAATCCACCCACTGTTATCATCTTCAATGCCCTGTACCAACATAGAGCAGAGCAGCTACCTGAATGCTACTCCAACAGAGGTCGATTATCTTGTTAATAATTTTACCTCCTCACAACGTACGACTCTGGATACTGTAGCTCTGGTGAAAACTAAGGCCTCAAATAAGAAGTACCTGATTCTGTGGTATAATTCTCAAACACGTACCCTAAAGCAGATAACTTGTAAGATGGAGAGGAAATGGCGTGTCACAAATTTAGAAGATCATCATTTAGCCTGGAGAAATAGTTTGCTGCTTTATAAGAAAGCCCTCCGCAAAGCCAGAACATCTTACTATTCGTCACTGATTGAAGAAAATAAGAACAACCCCAGGTTTCTCTTCAGCACTGTAGCCAGGCTGACAAAAAGTGAGAGCTCTATTGAGCCAACCATCTCTTTAACGTTAACTAGTTATGACTTCATGAACTTCTTCACAAATAAAATTTTTATCATTAGAGAAAAAATTACCAATAATCATACCACAGATGTAATATTATCTACAGCTACTTTTAGTACCATTGATATTCATTTAGACTCTTTTTCTCCAATTGATCTTTCTGAGTTAACTTCAATAATTACTTCCTCCAAACCATCAACATCCTACAAAACTGCTCAAAGAAGTCCTGCCATTAATTAATGCTTCAATCTTAAATATGATCAGCCTATCAGCTATATACCACAGACTTTCAAGCTGAATTATTTGAAGAGTTTCAGTCAGGTTTCAGAGCTCATCACAGCACAGAAACAGCTTTAGTGAAGGTTACAAATTATCTTCTTATGGCCTCTGACAGTGGACTCATCTCTGTGCTTGTCCTGCTAGACCTTAGTGCAGCGTTCGATACTGTTGACCATAATATCCTATTAGAGCGATTAGAGGTATAGGTATAGGTGTAGGTATTACAGATACTGCGCTGCAGTGGTTTGTATCATATCTATCTAATAGACTCCAATTTGTGCATGTAAATGGTCAATTATGGTGTTTCACAGGGTTCAGTGCTAGGACCAATTCTGTTTACATTATACATGCTTCCCCTAGGCAGCATCATTAGAAGACATAGTATACATTTTCACTGCTATGCAGATGACACCCAGCTCTATCTATCCATGAAGCCAGGTAACACACACTGCAGGAATGTCTTCAAGACATAAAGACCTGGATGGCCGCTAACTTTCTGCTTCTTAATTCAGATCAAACTGAGGTTATTGTACTCGGCCCTGAAAATCTTAGAAATAAGGTATCTAACCAGATTCTTACTCTGGATGGCATTACCTTGGCCTCCAGTAACGCTGTGAGGAACCTTGGAATAATTTTTGACCAGGACATGTCCTTCAACGCACATATTAAACAAATATGTAAGACTGCTTTCTTCCATTTGCGCAACATCTCTAAAATTAGAAATATCCTGTCTCAGAGTGACGCTGAAAAACTAGTTCATGCATTTATTACTTCCAGGCTGGACTACTGCAATTCATTATTATCAGGATGTCCTAAAAACTCCACGAAAAGCCTTCAGCTAATCGAAAATGCTGCAGCAAGGACTAGAAAGAGAGCATATTTCTCCTGTATTGGCGTCCCTTCACTGGCTTCCTGTTAAATCCAGAATTGAATTCAAAATCCTGCTTCTCACATATAAGGTCTTAAATAATCAGGCCCCATCTTATCTTAATGACCTTGTAGTACCATATCACCCTATTAGAGCACTTCGCTCTCGCTCTGCAGGCCTACTTGTTGTTCCTAGAGTATTTAAAAGTAGAATGGGAGGCAGAGCCTTCAGTTTTCAGGCCCCTCTCCTGTGGAACCAGCTTCCAGTTTGGATTCAGGAGACAGACAATATCTCTACTTTTAAGATTAGGCTTAAAACATTCCTTTTTGCTAAAGCATATAGTTAGGGCTGGACCAGGTGACCCTGAATCCTCCCTTAGTTATGCTGCAATAGACGTAGGCTGCCGGGGGATTCCCATGATGCATTGAGTTTTTCCTTTCCAGTCACCTTTCTCACTCACTATGTGTTAATAGACCTCTCTGCATTGAATCATATCTGTTATTAATCTCTTTCTCTCTTCCACAGAATGTCTTTATCCTGTTTCCTTCTCTCACCCCAATTGGTCGCAGCAGATGGCCGCCCCTCCCTGAGCCTGGTTCTGCCTGAGGTTTCTTCCTGTTAAAAGGTAGTTTTTCCTTCCCACTGTCGCCAAAGTGCTTGTTCATAGGGGGTCATATGATTGTTGGGTTTTTCTCTGTATCTATTATTGTACAATCTACTGTACAATATAAAGCGCCTTGAGGCGACTGTTGTTGTGATTTGGCGCTAAATAAATAAAATTGAATTGAATTGAAGCTGCAGCCTGACTGCTCAATTAGTTTGTTACCTGCTGAAGTTCACGGTTTGGCTGTCTAGGTCTGGCTAGGGTTGGCATTCACTCAGCTTTAGTGTCACTCAGAGTTCTTGGACAGCTTAGTTTTAGCATGCTGTCCATGCAGGTGCTTGCAAATAGCTGAAGTTATGTTAGTAGCATAAAAATAAAAGTAATGTTGATCTCCGTGTGGCATGACTGAGCCATTATTTCTGGCACAATGAACTGAAATCAGCTGATTGTAGCACACGTGCAACTGAACTGAACTACTGGCTTCTCGATTCCCATCTCTAGGCACTGTGTTGAAAACTGGCATGATTCTGTCATGGAAATAACTGCATGGGATCAGGAACACTACCACAAATCACCATCTATAAATGCATTTCACCATGCCATCCACAAATCAAGTTCAAGTTCTCTGATACAAAGAAGAAGCCGGAGGCTATATGTAAATATGATACAAAAACGCCACCACCGTCTCTTTTAACCAACGTAAAATATTTGGTGCATCATAAAACTGTATATAGAAAGGACCACAACTGCTGAAAAGCTAAGATCCTCTATTAGACAAGAAGGGGACTAGAGTTCTCTCCCAAAAGGTCAGCAAGTTTTAATGGGTGTTAAAAGAGGGGATAGCACACAGTAGGAAACATGGCTATGTCCCAAGTTTTCTGAGAAGTGTTGCTACCATCACCTTTTTCATCTTTAAAGGGGATATTTGCTCAGTTTAAGCATTCGGTATGCTTTCTGTGTTTTTTGTGGATACAAAAATGGTTTAATGAGATCTGATTTTATTCACATTTTACACAACATTAAAACTTTTTGGAGTTTGTGTTTAGTTCTAATTTAGTGTTTGCAAATGATCCGTTTATTAACTGTTCACTGCATTCTCTGCTGGAGCAGTATGCCACTACCATTCGTGCTGGCAGTCACATTAACTGCTTGTAACAATATGTGAAAGAGCTTCTATGCTGTGATGCACCCTGTATATGTACCTGCCCATCCCTGCTAATCTGGACCTTCTTGTTGTCATTCCATGGGTTGAGGATATGCTGGGTGCACTGGAAGGGAATATTTTCTTTGTGTATCCATTCTACACTGAAAACCCCTCCTAGTTCCATGAAGCCCCAGTCATGACAGCTCTCCTCCTGACTGACGACAGACGTCATGCGAGCATAGCCCTGTGAAAAAGAAAACAAAAACACACGTTTGGTCCTTCAAAACCGATTTTCTTTTTACTGTTGCAATTTCACAGTCAGCATCATGACTCTGGCACACATGATCATGCATACAGAGTGTCACCTGGAAGTGTCCAGAGCCCTGAACAGAGAAGATAAGGATGATGGCGCTATTCTCCAAAAAGGCCTTGGTGAGTTTGGTCTCATTACTTGGTGTAGTAGACCAGATGCCTTTTTGCTGAGAAATTTCCAAGTTCCTGATGTTGCTGCTTTTCATAATAAAGTATCGGACTAATGTCTGATGGCAGGCCAGCTGAGTGCACACAGGCTTCACAACCTGCTGCAAAAAGTGGAGAGAGAAACATTAGCAAGCATTACCATCCAACCTCAATAACCCATCATTTAGTTAGTATGACTGTAACGTGCGCCAAGCTCACCTGTTTGTGTTTAAAAAAAACAAAAGGAAGCAGACACTTAGAGACTCATTAGTTCATTTTGTTTGTGCTCTGTGTGCGTTTCCAAATCATATCAGATGCACTGTACTGAAAAATTATTTTAAAGTTGTTAACATACTGAACTGAGTTGAAATATTTGTTACTGGCAACACAAAAGAACCGGACTAAGATTGTCTAAGATATTAAATAAGATGAAAAACGAAAACATAGGGGTCTCAAATGCATCTCAAATAAAAAAATAAATACATACATAAATCAATAATCCAAAAAGTAGCTATATTAATACTGAAACAAACAAGAAGGTAAAATATTCCCTCCAAACAAAACATACAGATTCTAAATGAGCAAATCAGTCCATGCATGATTACATTGATCAGCCCATGGAAAAGTCTATTGATGCTTATTGGACTGACAATTGTTGGTTGGAAAATTTTTACATATCACCCAACCTTAAAGGTTTCTGTCAGTTTATTACAGAGTATCTTGTAGTAATATTTAAATCTTGGAAAACTGAAGAATAGAATAGAACATGACTGACAAGAGAAATGACTGCAAAGAAATAACAAAACAAAAAAAACCAAAACTCGTCAGTTTGTGAATTCAAGATAAAAAAGTACACCAGCACTAATGGAGATCTTAAATACATTTTATGAACAGAGAATTACAAAAGTAGACTTTTAAAGTCTAGGACAGGGGTGTCAAATGTATGTCCCACATCCGGCCTGCGATACAATTATATCAAGCCCACGAGATAATTTCATATTCAGTCATTAATGGCCCGTCAGTATGTTGGAGCCGAAAAAGACAGCAAGTGTAGTGGTACAGGCCAGGTATACAGAAAGTTGGGTAGCCGGATTTTAATCAAGCGTATTGGAAAAAAGTGAAGGAAGGAGCAAAAATGTAAATAAGCAGCATCTGGCTGCATTTCAATGATATTAGAGACTGGAAAGCTGAGTGTAGAATTGTGGAGGATGAAAAGTTTCCAACTTGTACCTTAAAACTTGTGTGTTTTGTCTAGTAGTAGCAGATGCATATAAGGCATATAAGGCACAGAAATGTGTGCATGTAGCACAGAGCCATGGCTCGGTGTCGTGAGTGTCTAAATGAGTCTCACAGGCTTAAATGTGGTTCAAGCCATTTATACCTCTTAACTTGTTTGATCTGCTGCTCACCACAAACAAACACAAGCAGAAATGTTGGACTTTTAGCTGTATTTTCATAAGTTTACCAGGTTTTCCTACAGATAAAAACCTCCCTTGTGGCCATTCATACTACACAAAGTAATAAAGCAATAAACAATTAAACTGTTGAACCCCAACACCTCCGGTACAGGGGCAGAACATCTGGTTTAGCAAGATGTACCGCCAGATGCTCAAAGAGTCATTTCAACAACCACCAAACAGCTAAAACAGCAAACAATTAACAAGAAGGTACATAGATTCCACAAATAGATATGGACATACTGTCAGGAGCTGAAAGCAGAAATCTCGCAGATTCTGCAGGTTTCGTCATTCTGACAGCACTGTACACAAAACTTCTTTTTGCTGCTGGTTCAATAAATTTTGGTCAGCCACTTTTTCTTTAGCCCAAAAATGACTTCTAACAAAAAAGCCTAATTTTTGCTACTTAATACCGAAGAAATTTCAGCTTTCACAAATTATGCCAAATTGCAAAACGCTTAGCTATGTCTCTAATAAATACTCTGTGACTTTGTGAAAAACAGAAGAGTAGCTGTTTTTCACTTTGTCATGGTCCGCGGCTTGGTGTCTGAGGAGCGATTGGGATGCCCAGGTGGCCACGCCAGTCCATCAGTCACCATTCAGTGGTAACTACGGTTGATGTGGAATTTCTGGTTTCTATGAACTGTGTTAATCCTGTCACTGTTTGCTCAGGTTATTGTCCGCCGTGTTCAAGCCTTCACCTGCCTGTCCTCCTGCCCGCCTGGAGTTCAGAAAAACCGCCTATCATCCTCTCCGTCTTCCTGGAATCCTCTCCCGCGGACACTCACCCCTCCCTCCGGTTCCCACGGTCTGGCCCCGATTGTAAGATAAATAGTTCTACCCCTGTTGTATGCTGTTATCTCCCTGCTCTCCAGTAACTCTCTCCCCTTACTGTTGCAGCCTCCCACGGTCCTGATCACGGCACCCAAAAAATCGTTTATCTCCCGGTCTCTTCTGTTCTAACATTAAAACAGCGTGTTCCCTTTGGTTATTCCGGGTCACCTTTAGTTAAGAAATAAAGTTAATTTGCGTGCATTCCCACGTATTGTGTTTGCTTCTGGGTCCAGCTTGCGTGTTAGAACTACGGTTCTTGACGCACTTATTACAAAACTTTTTCTGTAATTTTACACATTTATTTCTTACAATTTAAGTCCAAAGAGTTGTGCTGACCTATTTCTTTCACTTCATCATGAACAGTTAAATAGTAGTAGGGAAGTTTCACTGGTCTAGCCAGCTTAAGATCAATGTAAAATGAGTTTGACACCCCTGGTCTAGGATATGCATTGGGTATCCATCAGTAGAGTTTGAAAGGTGTTAGGAAAACATGATGTGTAGAAATAAACACTGCTTGGCAGACTGTTAATACCTTTCTTGAAGAGAAATGCTCAACGGTATCTGACTGACAGTCCAAAGTCGCAGAGCAGGAAGAAATACTGGAAGACGGATGATCAGAGAACTGATATCTGGACAGGGAGGGCTCATCTTGGCCGTGGGCTTGAATTTGATGTAGGTCTGAAGCTGTTGTTAGACAAAACCTAAAAGAAAATGATTAAATGGTGGAACAGTATGACCAACTATGTTACTCCCTGTGACTAACATATAAAAGGTGTATCGAAAAGAATAATTTGGCTACACTGCAGGCGAAAGCGCATCAAATCTGACTTTTTTGACCCTATGCGACCCATATCCGATCAAGGTATGACAGTGTGAACAGCACAAATCCGATATTTTCAAATCCGACCTGGGTCACTTTCGTATGTGGTACTAAATCCATCACATATCTAATGTTTTAGAAAGTGACTGCTGTTTGAATGGTCATGTCGCATTAAATCTGTCTTTTATATCACTGACACAAGACGGACGCCAATTATCAGCGCTGGAGAAGCGCTCGAAGACATCGTGAAAGCTTCCTGGCCATCCCGTGTAGATGTTAGTGAAACTGTTGGGAAGACAACGTTGGAGAAACGTGAACATTTTATTTGTACTGTATAATCTGCAGATTCTGACAGAAATTTCCAACTATCCTTTGAAGCACTGCTCCTCTCTAAAACAGCAATAAGGATCATTATTAGGCCATATGTAAATAACAAAATAACTTTATAACTTAAAGCAAAATTGGGAAACGTAAAGTCCGAAACAAGTCTTTATATTAAGGGCCATCAGTCAAACAATACTGTTTGGACTTGGTCTAAACAGAGCACGTTGTGTGTGACATCTTCTTTTGCGCATGCGGGCCGCTTTGAGGGTTCACACTGGAGCGCGTTTGCTGTCACATTTTATGTTGGGTCTGCACTTCCACAGGCCACGCTAGTTTAGAAACTTCTCGTTACATACAACAGGGGTAGAGCTATCTTGTTAACGACAAAAACAAGATAAACATCTTTTACTTGCTAGCAAGGGAAGGCTTGGTTGGAACCAGGCTCTTGGAGCTCAACGCTCCTCACCTGTCTCCAACCCAACCCAACCCAACTCCAAACAGCCTTCCTCGCAGCTATTTATTTCCATGACAGTTAGTTTACACAAGCACCTCCCCTCGTAAAAACCCCCTATGGTTCTAAAAGACAAGGCACTATGTGTGTGTGTGTGTGTGTGTGTGTGTGTGTGTGTGTGTGTGTGTGTGTGTGTGTGAGTATGGGGGTGCGTTTGTGTGACCTCCTGCTCACCAAAAGGGTCATAAAAGCAGGAAGATCAAAAAATTGGAATTGAGCATTAAGACCTGCAGTGTGAACGTAGCCTATGATTTCAAATTTCTCACAGTCTGCATCATTTCACTGGTAACAATTGAAACACGTACAATTAGAAAGAGGGGATTGGTTGCTGGGGAGTAGTTTAACAACGCAGTGGTTGCATGGATCGCAGACACGCTCGCAAAAGTATGGAAGGAGTATAAACTATTGTACAGACATATGTCATGCACCCAGAAGGGGACTCACTGAGTACTTGGGAACACTATAAGCTTTGTATATAAAAAGCGGCTGCTGAGATACTATGCACCTCAGCATCCGCTGATCCACTCTGTAATCTAATGGTTGAATGTGGAACATTTAGGTGCTTGATTTTATACACCTGTGGCCATGGAAGTAACCGGAACATCTGAAATCAATGATATAAGTGAGTGAATACTTTTGGCTACATAGTATACATGTTAATATTAACTAAAATCTCAAATCCACAACCACACAGCTGTAACAGCAATTTTATATTATTCATCCACTGTCTATACTCACAGTAGAATTACAGTGATTTGATTCTTGTTTTGTTTTTATTATTATTTGATTCAGCTTTTCCTTTGCTCCTGCTAAATCGCTTTAATAAAATATCCTGCTTTCAAAAAGTCTAAATTGTGGAAATTTTTACCATTTGATTTATTCCTTTTTAACTAGAAAGTAAAAAACATTTCCCCTTGGATTCTTGAATAAAATATTTAGTTTCTTAATATATCAGCTGTTATCGAGATGGCAAAATAATAACATATCTACTGTCGATATCTACTCTTTTGTCCTTTTGATTGATTTCGGATTGACAGGACAGTCAGAAAGTTTAAAAATAATAACAACAATAGCATTAATTACACTGCGGTGTAAAAGCTATTGAACTCTAACCTTTCATTGGTGGTGGAGGTGGTGGGAAGTCGGGGAGTATTTTTGGGGTTTTTCACAGAGGTCCTTGTTCCTTCTTCTAATGGCATGGGCCTAGGCCGCTGACCAATGCCAGTGGGCTGCTGCAGGCCTGCTGCCTGCTCCTCTGCTCCAAGCACCTGAGGAAAGTTAGTTAAAAATGGCAGTCACTGAGAAAATATAGTGTATCCAAATAAGTGAAACGTAAATGGAAAGCAGAAGAATAAGACATACAGAAACCAGAGTCTGAATGACAGCCTCATCCTGTTGTGACCAGGGCTTTGAAGGACAACGGATCCTCTTGATAAATAGGCTTTGCCACTTCTGCCTCAGTTCAGACAGCAATCCTGCAGCCTGACCACAAGATACAACTTTATTCAGAAATATATGTAATAGTTTATACCAAAATATTAATATGACAAAATTCAAACAACACCAGAGAATATAGAAAACATAATTACAAAGTAAATAAAATGTATAAAGCTCTTTTATAGACAAGCAGTCAGTGCTTGGGAACAAAACAGGATAAAATAAGAATATAAAGTGCCACAACAGAAATACACAATTAATTTAAGACAGAATAAAGTTAGCTGGTAATTTAAAAACAGTTTCATCAATAAAAAATCTGGTTAAACAAAAAAGTTTTTAGCTGCTTGTTAAAATAACCCACAGAGTCATTTATAAGTAGGTAGAGTGGAAGGCTGTTCTAAAGTCTTTGTGCCACCAACTGAAATGCTCCGTCTGCTAAACTACATTCTGAGCCTTTGATCAAAGACTGCAAGCAGCAGTATGTTTAGTAAGAAGCTGGGATAAATAGTCTGGCAACTGTCTTTGTATGCATGTAAACAAATACAGCCACGGAGACCACATGTCACAGCTTAGAACTGTTCATTAAATGAAAGAAACAGGAATGAGAAATAGATTTTACATGTAAAGGCCCAGAGAGGAATAAAACACTACACCGCCATTTCAAACACTGGACTTGGCAGCTGAACAAACAGAAGCAGAGTTGGCAATTTTACGCCAGATAGGTTTCCTAATGCAATCTCCAAAGGGATTTTTGTCTCGGAGGGAATAATTTATTAGCTTGCCAACTTAATGTGTAAACCACGGCCTTGCCTCAGAGAACTGTTAATCATAGATGGCAACCATAGACCAATGCTAGTTGGAGTCTCAAATAGGATGGAAGGAGGTAATATCTCTAATAAGGCATGATGAGGGTCTTCTCTAGACTATTACTTTAATTTAGTCATTAAGTGTAATTGGCCAAAAAGAACTAAATGACTCAGGACACTGAGAACCATCTTCACAAAGGGTTTAACTTGAGTAGATTTTGGAATTCAATTATTTACAAAGTGACTGAGAAATGCAAAGCAATTAAAATCCTCCTCCTTATTATGATTTATGAGATTAAACAAGAGGATTTTTAATCACTGGCAGACAACAGCCCAGATGTTTTCATATAGGGAAAATAACAAAGGACTCCAAAAGGTAAAAAGTTGGTATTGGAAGCAATGTTCCCTTTGTTCCCACCTCTCTGTCCATTTCAAAGACGAGCCAGTCATCTATCCTTATCTCGGATAGATCCTCTGTCTCACTGTCACTGATGTCATCCAGTGGATTTTCTAAAAGAAAGAAAATTAAGACATTGACTCTGTGATTCTGCACAGTGTGGGCTTATAAAATGTGGCATTTAAAAGATTTAATGTGTCTACATTTTAGGTTTTTTGTTTTTTTTAAATTAACAATGGTCAAGAAGACCATGTCTCTAGGAAATTCAACTCAGGAGTCAGGTCGTGAAAGAATAACCCAAGAACCTGAACCATGACCTATCTCAAAGTGAAACTAAAGCGCTTGAAGTGAATGATTGAGAGTATAGTTCCTTGTAATAGTCTCTGAAGATGTATGCAATTTTTTTTGGTTCGTTATTGGGCTGGTTTGTTTTCGAATCATCCATTTCATTAAAAGTTATGTGTGTTTATTGGCTTCTTAAGTCTTCTTGTCCGTAATTTTATGGCCTGACTCAAGATAATTTTTCTTTAAATACTTTGCTTTTGACTCTGCTCATATAAGAATAACTCATAATTTCCTTTCTTATTGTGTTTATTTGTTGTTGTGTTTATTGGTCAGCTTTTCTGTTGTGTTTCAGTTCTAAGTATCCAGAAGTGATTAGTTTAGCCAATAATTAAGATATATTGTTGTCAGTAAACAGTGAGGTCTAACAAGCAGGCATTGCCATATTTTTCCCATGTTGCATGTCAACACAATAATCACATGCACGTTGTGGACAATCTTAATCTTTGAATTCAGGTGCTTTTAGTCTCATTGTCAAAGGTATAAAATAAAGTACCTAGATATACTACAATGTACTGTAAGTATTATTGCAAAGTGGGAAGCATTCAGAAATTCAGCCACAGAGTGGCAGACCACATAAAGTTAAAGAGTGGTGCAACTAAGTGCTGAGGCCAGAGTATTTTTGTTCATATTATGCATGTATTGTACACAAAACTTATATTAACATTACCAAGCTGAGCCATGTAGTATTATGACTTGCTTACCATTAGTTTTCTGTACAGCAGGTTCATGGAGGGCAGAGCTGTGTAATCTGGCACAACCTCCAAATATGGCAACAGTGATAGAAGTCACAAGGGTGCAACAGCGGACAGTGACCATCCTGTGGCCTCGGCTCATCTCGTCATAGATCATCCAATCTGTGGGAAGGGCCTGGGCCATTCTGGTTTGGGTCTTCTAAACAGGAGAAACACACATTCACACGACTAAAACCCTTTCCTTGCACTGATTTAAAACATTTTTAAATGTTATGTAAGAGGGAAAACAGTATGGAAATAATGAGCCAAGTGTGGTAAAAGAAGAATTAGATGATACCCAAGCACCTGCAATGACACATGGATCCAATGAGCTGAGAATAAATAACATGTTCTAGGTACCCCAGGTGGAAGGGAACAACTGCACGCACTCAAAGCTGAGACTAAGTAACATTAAAAAAAATGAGTGCTAGAAAACTGAGAAGTAACAGGGCTTTATCGAACATCTATAGCAAATGTGCAAAATACAATCCAAAGTGATCAGAGAGGTAAAAGGAGCATTAAGAGCAATAATTGTACAAATGGCAGAGCAGCTCCAGCATATTCTAGGTGAAACCTCAAGAGGTTTCTGTCCAAAAGAGTGCAATCCCTTTTTAGATTAACTACTGGGCTTTCATCAGATTTGAAATTATCTTGTAGGAGAAGAATTAGAAAAGTGGAGAGAAAGTAAGAAACAGCTCATATTCCAAATATCACATCTGTCAAACATAGTGGAGGGAATGTTTTAGCATGGGCATGTAGGACATCCAATAACATCAGGTCACTAGTGTTTATAGAGGATCTGACTGAGTGTACACACTGAGTGTAATTAAGTGATGTACTGCATTACTTTTAAGAAAAGTGTTTTGTGTAATACGTCTTCTAATTACTTTGTTGAGTAATGACCCCAACACTGATCACAAAATAGAGGAGACATATACGTCTAACATGCAACAACATGCATGAATGTAATGTCTTTAATATGCTGCTTAGAGATGGTTGTGACTCTCAAAGTTGAGGCAATAAGAAGCGATAAGAGAATCAAAAGGAAATCGAGAAAATGGGAATAAGTACTTCACAATTAATAGAATACTTTTGTGAAACTGCTTGAATTAAGGCTGAAAGTTTACACCTTGAATAACATTTTGGCTTTGTTATATAAAATCCACTTTGGTGGTATACATAGGAAAAATGACAAAACTTAGGTCATTCTCCAAATACCCATAAAGCTAACTGCATGTATGCATAAGACTGTGTGTGCGTGTGTGTGTGTGTGTGTGTGTGCGCGCGCGTGTGCATCTCCTACCTCCTTAAACTGAAACTGACTTAGGACAGATGTGGGATGAAAGTGAAGCTTCTTCAGGGAAGACTCTTTGTTGAAATTAACCATATTTGGGTACATGCCAGCTACCAGGGCTGCCTTCACCATGGCCCAGTTTTCCGAGTTTAGATTCACATCACGGATGTCACAGCCCCCACGGGCTCGCACAAAACCTGGGGGACAAACAGACTGCTTACCTTAACTAATCCCTAACCCTTCCTTGTTATTCAAATTTCATAGTAAGGTCTAAATCAGTTTTAACCTTGGGCAAAAACCACAGGAATGTTTAAAAACACTGGCGGCTGCCATTGCGACCCCTCAGCCTCCTAGTAAATACACCTATAGTATCAATTTAAAAATTTTACACCACCGTTTACTCAAGTTATCGCAGTTACACGATTTTCCAAAAACCTGACCTCTGACCTTGAGGTCAAGGTCACCAGGATTCAAACTCATCTGAGATTTGATTTGAAAATCCTAGGTCACTTAGATATTTCAAATTTTTCTTTAGTTATTGGTTTCACAAAATTTCAAGAAAACTTTACCTCTGACCTGGTCGAGGTCACTAACATTAGAATTTATCCAAGATTTTTAGGAAATACACCTACAGCATTGAAACTGGCACCAAATAGTTTCTATGTCCCCAACTTGCATGTATGCTTGCACTCATTAACCCCCTGTGCTACTTGACTGAGCAGATCAATTTTCCATAAGTTTAACTGACTTGATGCTATACTCTTGTTTAAAAAGCATTACTTTAATTTTTTGAGTTGGGTAGTAATAATCCCTGTAACGGTCATAAGATATATCTAATACTTTATGTAAATTACAGTGTTCAGAGATATTCTGTCAAATTCAAGCATTTTCATCGACTTTGTGTTTACATGCTGGTACTTTACACTGATTAATCTGGCACTGACACACCGGAATTCCTGTTGTAAGACTCTAGCCACTTCTAGTAGCATATCAAATAGAGGACAGTACAGAAAAACACACCGCAGTGAAGGAAGAAACTCATTGAGGGAAAAAAAAGGGGGGCACACAACGTGCAAGTAAATTAGAGGCCCTATTAAGTGAACTGATATACAACTTGAAATGATAATTGTTTTACAATCTACACAATGCTGTCCAACCCAATTATGTTAAATATCTGATTTTCATGATAAACTGAGGAGGATTAAATAAAAGAAACATTGAGAATTTCCCTGCTCAATGCTCTCAGGGACAGGAAATACCTAGGGCTTTGCCCTAAACACTGAGAGCCAGTTTCTAGAGAGCAACCTGAAGGACTGACTCAAATCATTGGCACTACAATCAGTGGTGTGAGCTATCACCACACAGTGATCATGTTATTGTTCCAATAAAAAGTAACCATGTTAAATGCAAATGAGCTAAAACATGCTTCAACAGAATGTAACATAATAAAACCAATATAAGGTAAAAAGGAATTTAAAGAAATTTGATATCAGACTTGATAAAATTAAGCAAAGAAGAATAGGTTTAAATAAAATATAGTGATAACATAACAAATGATTTCAAAACCCAAAAAGCAAAAGCAGAATTTAAAATGGCCATTTAAGACTTATCCAATAATGCCAGCAGCAGGGTTTGGGGTCAGCGAATCTAACCTTTAGTGAATTATGTATGGAATATCAAAGAAAAAAGTAGAACTGACCAATTGCACGGAGTTGTCCTAGCAGTTGTGTCCTCATGCCAAGTATCATGTCCATGGTAGCCTGGGACAGGAAGTTCTTCTCACAGAAGGCTCTCTCCCAACCTTCACTGCGAGCCTTTTGCCATGCCTGGCACCACAGAAGACAAAGATGTCAGAGAAATGTTTAACAATAACTTTTAATCACAAGGGACTGACCTCAAATTTGTATTCCAAAATATGTATAAAAATACATTTTTATAGATCATCCCAATTAATGAGTCAATATTTTTTAAATCACTGATCATGCATTTTTGGTAGATATCTGTTAAAAGTTGTCTTCTTAGTGTCGTTAAGAAATTGTGAGATTTACTTTTGAAAGGGAGATAGGAATAAATCAACGCAAGCGTCGTAAAACCCATCATTACAACATCGTTAAAATCAAGCACTCAACCTAAAACACTCTTTGTATGGGTTTCTGCCTACCTGGAAAGCTCTAAGTAAGGCCATGTGATCACTAAAGGTGTTGGAAGTGAAGCGTTTTCTGCAGCTTAGAGCAGCTCTCTTCTGTGAGCTTTGGGTGGGAAGAATGAAAGGGTCACGATATGCCAGAGTACAGGCAATGGTTAGAATGGGGTCCAGACACTTAAGAACAACAGCACACAGCACCATCTTCCCCAGATGGGGCTCCACAGGTAGATCAGCCAGGTGGTAGCCCAGATCAGTCAGGTCTTCAAACTGGTTCATAGCATCTATTTTCTAAAAGTGAATAGAAAGAGAAGAGTGGTGAGAGTCAATATGGACACAAAGGCTTATTGAAAGACTGTTTCAAATATTACCTTCAGCATTTGCACAGCGTTCCGGACAGCATGTGTGGGAGGTGGCTGGGGAGCCTTGGCCAAGAATTCAGCTACTGGACAGGAGGAGGGAGCCAGCAGTTTGGTCTGCAGACAAAGTTCCTTACACACACAACATGATCTAGTGTTTAGAATTATTTTGATAAACAACCTACTGTACTGTAACACACATCTATGTTACATGTGGATGAATTATAAAAGGTGAAATAAAGCATCCTGCTCTTTAAGTAAGCCATAGTCAAATTTATATCATGTAGCCATCATGATACAAGTTTTAATAGTACAAATACTTTATTATTGCACAGTAGCGTTTTCTGCTCAGTGATGCTTGATAAACTGCAGATTTAAAGTTTATGTGTAATGGCATCATTTTAATCACATATTGAATTTGTATGTCAAAAACACATCACATACAGATGCATTTTCATTTAGTAATGGTAGTTTAATTCAGGATAAATAGGTTAGTTTGCAGTGATGAGTTGACAGTAAAGCTCTGTGTTGAACTGGTGCACAATGGCAGTGGTGCTCATGGTTAATGTTAGGTTACACAAGTGTAGCAGAGATGAATTTGCATCTAAACTGATGATGCTTAGAGTAATTCACTGAATTCCATCTTCAAACCAACTGTATCCTGTCTAGTTTAAAGATGGTATAAACAGTACAGTGTCAGTGTAGGGGATGGAAATCAGCCAGGATAGCTGTGAAACATCTGCTGATATCTTGTTGAATTCAGTTGTGTAAATCCACAAAGAGCAACAAGTCAGCTGATCACAGCACATAAACTAAGAAAACCAACTGGAGCTCACATTAGAAATTACTGAAAGTTATTGAAAGATTCTTTCCCTATGCTGAGCCACTACACAGATCTTAGAGTTTCACCACCTGTTGAATTCCACTGTAATCCCTGACTGTACTCATTTTACTGCTCAGGCGTGGAGAAAATAGAGAATTATCTTTCACTGCTTGTGGCCTACATAAGAGATTCAAGCTGAGTACATTCCTTAGAATTTGAATTTAGATTCAAATAAAATTTGTATTCTTATGTACTAATATTATTTTATCATTATATTAATATAGCACAAGGTTCAGTTACCTCTGTACAAAAATGGACAATAGAATTGTCCCTCAAGGAGCTACTTTTTGCTTTTTTACTTTGAGTACATTTCAAAACCTGTACTTTTTTTTTACTTTTACTTGAGTAAAGAAGTTTCTTCAGTACTTTAACTTTTAACAGAGTATTTTTTAACTCAAGTATCTGTACCTCTACCTAAGTACAGAAAGTCTGTACTTTTACCAGTTCTGTAGATAACCATCAGTTCAACATAAGTGTCATGACTCTGCATGTTCGCTATAAAACTAATAGTAATGTTTTTGCACTATAGCCAGAAGTTTTAAGCATAGCTATAGGCTTTGATAAAGGAATATATATTTTACATATCATTCTGCAGGTGCAGAACAACAACCAACTCCTGCACAACTGCAGGAACAGATTTAGACTTGAAACATGAACATGTAGTATGTTCCTACCTGTAGAGGCATCCGGAGGAGCTGTGGAACTTGGAATTCCAGCATATTGTTGAACCTGAGTCGACTAAAGAGATGGAAGCAAATCCCTGGCCTGCAGCGCCCAGCTCTGTAGACATGTCATTTGTTTAACAGCAATGGATTAGTATTTGGTTGTAAGAGTAAAACCCATAAGCCAACAATGTAAGTTTTAGCATAGTTTTTTTTTTATATTTATAATAAAAATATGAACACTACAATACCTTCCTTTCCTTTGCAGAGCACTGGCTTTTGAGATCCACACAGTCTTTAGCATGGACACATTGCTGAGAGTATCAAAAGACTTCTGCAACAGGCAACGATTCAGTTAAATACTAACAACTTTATGAAATCCATAGAGTCATAATTTAAATCTAACTTTCTGAAGTGTTAGTGTACCTCTTTGACCTTTCCAGAATCAATGACGAAAACAACATCATTGATGGTGATGCTCGTCTCAGCTATGTTAGTAGAAAGAATCTGAAATGAAAAACTGACCAGTTACAATCTAGTTTCATAAGCACATTTCCTTCAAATATCATTTTGTGTTATATTAAATGAAAAAAATACTCCTGAGCGATGGCACAAATCACTAGATTGCAGCTTCTATTGTGAAATGATGTTGAAACTTCCAAACTTCATAAAAGAAAGCAGACAATACTGAATTAAATTAATGTCAGACATACCATTTTCCTTTAGGATACATTCTTCTGGGTAGGAGAATGAGGTTGTTTTTTTTATATATACTTCACAGGTTGGTTGTTCCAAGTATCCTATTCTTCTTGTTCATTATTATAGGTCAAACATGTCTCATGTTAGTTTTGGGGGTTTTGTACTACTGTGGAATAAAGTTCTAATCCAAACATTCAAATATGAACCAGATCTGAAGGCTGCACTGCACTGTATAAAGTTAGTATGAATACAGCCTATGCAATTAAACAGTCAACAAAATGGCTCAGTAATGGTAATAATCCCTAAATACCGTAATTGTCGGGCTATAAGCCGCTACTTTTTGCACAAGCTTTGAACCCTGCAGCTTTTAGTCAGGTGCGGCTTTTCTATGGATTGTCCCTGATTTTTGTGATATCGTAAGACGATTTGTTTTGTTTGTTCCGCTGTTGTACGGCACTACGTTGCCTGGCAGAAGGGCATGTGATCAGACACACAGTATCGGGGTTCAGGAGTGGTATGTCATATGCCAGGCAACGTAGTGCCGTACGAAGTAGCGCGAAAAACAAACTTCAAAGTAGCGCTACGCGTTCAGCGGGAGGCGTGGATGACGAGCGGCGATAAACTTGCAAAAAAGAAAGTTATGCTCAACTCCACCAGTGGATTCTGACAGCGTGGAAAAGTGTGAAAACATCCATGATCACCAACGGATTTCGAAGGGCTGGACTGCTGCATGATGGAGAGGAGGACACCGCCACGGCCCTTCAGAGGGTGTTCGACTCCGACACTGACAACGAGGATTTGTTTGGTTTTGAAAGTGACAACAAAGGAGAGAAGCGGAGAGTGGATGACGTAGCCATCCTGAGCCTGTTCGTTTCCGACACTGGAGAAGAGGACTTTGGTGGTTTTAGTGCGCAGGAAGAAGAGAAAGATGGTGGTGAATGACTGACTTTTCTTCTTGTTAAAGCCGTGTCACTGCACCTGAGCCTAAAAGATAGTCCGAATCAATTTTTCTGGTGTGCTGTAGGTTATTGTTATGTACTACATTTGTTACTCATTTATGAAGCACAGTACATGTTTCGTACTTGTAATTACTGGTACTTGTACATATACCCTAAAAAGTTATGCAAATATGTACCCGTAACTTGTTTTTCAAAATATTAATAAAATATTAATGTCTCCAAACAGCCATCTCTTTCCTGACAATTCCCTTTGTGCATATTCGCTTACATATGATAAGTCAACATTGAAACACCTGCGGCTTTTAGTCAGGTGCGGCTAATGTATGTACAAAACAGGATTTTCCCCTGATTTTAGCTTGTGTGGCTAATATTCAGGTGTGCTTTGTAGTCCGGGAAATACGGTGGTTCAGTTCTGCTAAACCATTTGAATTAACTCCAAATTAAGTCTGGACCAAATTTTTGGTCCCCACAAAGATACGCATACACATGCACACACAAACACACAATACACCATTATACATCATCTGAAACACCAGTGACTCACTATCTTCCTGACACCAGGAGGAGAGGTCTTTAAGGCTTTTTTCTGATCCTGAGTCTGCATGTCTGAATGTAGAGTAAACACATGGTACCTAAGAAACAACACACCTCTATCAGAAAGCATGCACTTTGCTGCAAGCTTTTGTCTTCTCAGCACAACTTAATAATGAAACAAGCTAAGCAATGAAAATTAAGGACATATTTACATTACATTACATTACATAATTTCCTATCAGCAACTAAATTGACCATGTGGTTACATTCCCAAATGCTTACAGACTTTTAGAAAAAGGTGCTCCAACGTGACCTGATACATGCCCCAACTTTTCTGAAATGTTTTACTGGTATATCGAATATATTATTATATAAAACAAAGACAAAAAAACTCATTTCAACTTTGGGCTTAACATAATACCAGAATCATTGGATTGTGTTTTTATTGACATTTTGAACTGTATCCCAACAGAAACCATTTTACCTTTCACTTTGGCCAGAGAATCTCTTATCATCATGGAGGATGCGGTCCCTGAGTTCCACTATTTCATCATATCCAGGAAGAAAAATTAGGATGGCACCTAAAGACCAAAAAAAGGCTCACTTTCTAGCACAGCTGGTGATATCTGTTAGATATACTAAAATAAGTAAGGGCATTGTGAATTAGAAAAGATTAAGACACTGCTATAAATCACAGGTTCACACCAATCTGCATTTTATGTTGATATTCATGTGCTACCAGATTTCCCATTGCTTTCTATGCTGTTTCATGTTACAGCAGAGCCTGTTGTAACCAGACTTAAGAGTATTGCACTGGCTAGCACCCAAAATTTGTTTACTTTGTACAAGGGGTACTCTTCAGGTCCATGTGGCTGTCACTTACGTTTCCATCTATATGCTGGTTACCTCAGGCTTTTCTCCCAGTTTTCCTTCCTTAAGGATGGCGTCTTGGCAGCCACCCTTTCATTAAGACCCTTTTTGATGAGGTGTCAGTGAACAGTACATGAATTCAAGAGCTCCTTGAATTCAGCTCCTGTGTCAGGTCTTTGCTAAATGTTTTCCTATTTCTTAAGGACATCTCTTTCAGATACTATTCATCTGCTGCAGACAGTTTTGCTAGGCCTGCCACTTGTCTAGTTTTCCTTAAGAACAGCCTGCACACTAAGCAGAGATGTGCCATATTTTTGGCTAATAGCGCTTTGGAAATAACTTTGTTGATTCAAAAAAATGCTATTTTTGTGTCTTACATTTGACATTTTCCTCATATCAAGAAATGGAAACAAATCATGGCTGACAGTAACATAGCACCTAAGGATAGAATTTAAAATTGGTTCTTTGCCAAATTCTTGCAGTATGTGTTATGTGCCTTTTTATGATTAAATGGTTCACAGTTCAGTATTAAATGGCTTGACAAACAAAAAACCTTCCTTTGAAAATCATCAGGTGCCATGAGTGAACTTAAAATCAATGTAAAAGCAGACAATGTCCACAGAAAAAAAAGACCTTCAGAAAGTCTGGAGAATTATTGCTCAAAACCCCTTTAAAAGGACAAAATAGAGTCTGTCTCCCAAAGTAAATATATAAGGGGTGGCTTTATCGTCCTGATACTTACCATCACTGGTATTGGAGCAGATGTTGTGCAGCAGATTCATGATGAGCTCCAGGTCTACCCACTGATCGTCAAAGCTATGATGGTACAGCCTGAGAAGTTCTTGGTCTTCTAAGCTCATCTCAGGGTCACACTGCACCAGAGCTGACTCATTGAGGTTGCTCACCTCTCCCAAAGGACTGCACAGTAACAAAAATATTCAGTTGCTTCACAAAGAATTCATAAACCTTAAAGTTTTTCACAAGACTCAAGTGTTGTAAACATAAATTACAATGAATAAAATTAACATCTGAACAACTAAAAAGCTTTTAATTTATGTATCTGGTATTTATTAAATTTCAAAAAATTATAATCAGAAACTGACACTTCCCACACTTCATGATGCATGCTCAATCAGCCACGTAAGAAAATCCCAAAATGTTGATTCTGTTCATCTGGACATAGAGTGACCCATCCAAGTGACTTACTCAGTCTCAGCTGACTGCAGGTTTCCCCTAACCTCATAAATAGTACATTTGCATAATGACTGACACTAAATGGTAAATGGACTGATTCTTATATAATGCTTTTCTACTCTCCTGGAGTACTCAAAGCACTCTATACAACATACCACATTCACCCAATCACACCCAAGCACTGTTTCTATGCTTTGAAGTGCTAACTACAATTCAGACACATTCATGCTCTGATGGATTGGAGAGGAACTTGGGGTTAATATCTTGCCCAAGGATACTTCGCATGCAGACTAGGGGGAGCCAGGGATTGAACCACAAACCTTACGATCAGTAGATGACCTGCTCTACCTCCTGAGCTATAGCCCCCCCACTGGCACCACTAACGAAAAATGGGCTGTGAGGTCAGTTTCTTTCATTAATACGCAAATTGTCATGACCATTTGCATATTACTGATCAAGAATCACGCTACGTCCAGATGAACAGAATCAACTTTTTGGAATTCCCACACTTCAATGGGGGAGTTTGAGTTTGTGTTGCCAGAGTGGGGACCACATCTGAGTAGGTAGAGATTTACCTGGAGTAGTGTCTATCTGTGTGTCCATTATTTTACTATTTCCATATCATTATATATTCAGTACCAGTGTGTGTTTTGAGTTACGAGTGCACTTATTGCAAAATGCAGTGCTCTGATTGGTCAAATCTGTTTATTCCGATCCAAAAACTAGAAATAAATAAACAGGACAATGACCCCAAACACACATCAAAAGTGGTAAAGGAATGGCTAAATCAGGCTAGAATAAGGGTTTTAGAATGGCCTTCCCAAAGTCCTGACTTAAACCCCATTGAAAACATGTGGACAATGCTGAAGAAACAAGTCCATGTCAGAAAGCCATCAAATTTAACTGAACTGCACCAATTCTGTCAAAAGGAGTGGTCAAAGATTCAATCAGAAGCTTGCCAGAAGCTTGTGGATGGCTACCAAAAGCGGCTAATTGAAGTGAAAATGGCTAAGGGACATGTAACCAAATATTAGCACTGCTGTATGTATATTTTTGACCCAGCAGATGTGATCACTTTTTTTTCTGTTAACCCATAATATACAGGGAGTGCAGAATTATTAGGCAAGTTGTATTTTTGAGGAATAATTTTATTATTGAACAACAACCATGTTCTCAATGAACCCAAAAAACTCATTAATATCAAAGCTGAATGTTTTTGGAAGTAGTTTTTAGTTTGTTTTTAGTTTTAGCTATTTTAGGGGGATATCTGTGTGTGCAGGTGACTATTACTGTGCATAATTATTAGGCAACTCAACAAAAAACAAATATATACCCATTTCAATTACTTATTTTTACCAGTGAAACCAATATAACATCTCTACATTCACAAATATACATTTCTGACATTCAAAAACAAAACAAAAACAAATCAGCGACCAATATAGCCACCTTTCTTTGCAAGGACACTCAAAAGCCTGCCATCCATGGATTCTGTCAGTGTTTTGATCTGTTCACCATCAACATTGCGTGCAGCAGCAACCACAGCCTCCCAGACACTGTTCAGAGAGGTGTACTGTTTTCCCTCCTTGTAAATCTCACATTTGATGATGGACCACAGGTTCTCAATGGGGTTCAGATCAGGTGAACAAGGAGGCCATGTCATTAGTTTTTCTTCTTTTATACCCTTTCTTGCCAGCCACGCTGTGGAGTACTTGGACGCGTGTAATGGAGCATTGTCCTGCATGAAAATCATGTTTTTCTTGAAGGATGCAGACTTCTTCCTGTACCACTGCTTGAAGAAGGTGTCTTCCAGAAACTGGCAGTAGGACTGGGAGTTGAGCTTGACTCCATCCTCAACCCGAAAAGGCCCCACAAGCTCATCTTTGATGATACCAGGCCAAACCAGTACTCCACCTCCACCTTGCTGGTGTCTGAGTCGGACTGGAGCTCTCTGCCCTTTACCAATCCAGCCACAGGCCCATCCATCTGGCCCATCAAGACTCACTCTCATTTCAGCAGTCCATAAAACCTTAGAAAAATCAGTCTTGAGATATTTCTTGGCCCAGTCTTGACGTTTCAGCTTGTGTGTCTTGTTCAGTGGTGGTCGTCTTTCAGCCTTTCTTACCTTGGCCATGTCTCTGAGTATTGCACACCTTGTGCTTTTGGGCACTCCAGTGATGTTGCAGCTCTGAAATATGGCCAAACTGGTGGCAAGTGGCATCTTGGCAGCTGCACGCTTGACTTTTCTCAGTTCATGGGCAGTTATTTTGCGCCTTGGTTTTTCCACACGCTTCTTGCGACCCTGTTGACTATTTTGAATGAAACGCTTGATTGTTCGATGATCACGCTTCAGAAGCTTTGCAATTTTGAGACTGCTGCATCCCTCTGCAAGATATCTCACTATTTTTGACTTTTCTGAGCCTGTCAAGTCCTTCTTTTGACCCATTTTGCCAAAGGAAAGGACGTTGCCTAATAATTATGCACACCTGATATAGGGTGTTGATGTCATTAGACCACACCCCTTCTCATTACAGAGATGCACATCACCTAATATGCTTAATTGGTAGTAGGCTTTCAAGCCTATACAGCTTGGAGTAAGACAACATGCATGAAGAGGATGATGTGGACAAAATACTCATTTGCCTAATAATTCTGCACTCCCTGTAGTCATAAAAGAACCAAATTTCATGAATGTTTTTTGTGACAAAGAAGTATCTGTTCCATGTACTCTATCAGAGGAAAATCAGAGTTGTAGAAATAAGGCTGTGTGATGAGCCCCTTCCTCTACTCCCTCTTCACCCACGACTGCAGACCTGCTGATGGTTCCAACACCATCATTAAGTTTGCAAATGACACCACGGTGATTGGCCTCATCAGTGACAACGATGAGGCCGCCTACAGGGAGGAGGTGGATCGTCTGGCTGAGTGGTGCGACAGAAACAACCTGCTGCTTAACACCGAGAAGACTAAGGAGCTCATCGTGGACTACAGGAGGAATGCTCACCCACATCCACCCATCCACATTAAGGGGACGGCTGTGGAGTGTGTGAGCAGCTTCAAGTTCCTGGGAGTCCACATCTCCGAAGATCTCATCTGGACGACCAACTGCTCCAAGCTGGTAAAGAAGGCTCACCAGCGCCTCTTCTTCTTGAGGACTCTGAGGAAGAACCACCTGTCCTCAGACATCCTAGTGAACTTCTATCGCCGCACCATCGAGAGCATCCTGACCAACTGTATAACAGTCTGGTGCGAGAACTGCTCTGCCTTGGACTGGAAGGCGTTGCAGAGGGTCGTGAAAACTGCCCAGCGCATCGCCGGAGCACCACTTCCTGCCATAAAGGACATCTACAGGAAGCGGTGTCTGAAAAGGGCTGGGAAAATCATCAAAGACCCCAGTCACCCATCACATGGACTCTTCACCCTCCTGCCCTCTGGGAGGCGCTACAGGAGCCTCCGGACTAAGACCACCAGGTACCGGAACAGCTTCTTCCCCACAGCTGTCAGACTCCTGAACTCTGCCTCCTGACATCTGACCCACGTTAAACTCATGGACTGAACATACACACACCCACAACCACCTACACACACACACAATGGACAACTGTACCCTCAAACACACAATAATAACATGGACTGAACCACCACTCACAACCACTAGCACTTTATATAGCCTCTGTAGAAATTATCCACATATCTCACTTATCTTAACTGCACTACTGTATAGTTCTGTGTAAATAATCATTCTGTGCATACGATAATTTTTAACCCTACAACTGTTTATAACTTGCATAGTTCACATTTCTGTATAACTGTATATCTCAGATTTCTGTATAGTTTTTTATTTCATATTTATATCCTGTTCATAGCCTGTACATAGCTTGTACTCACTACAGCCTGTACATACTTATAGTTATAGAATATTCATAACATACTTCATACCGTGTACATTATAACATACCATAATAGACCCATTTCTGTAATATACTTACATATCTATATTATTGCTAATATATATTGTAATACATCTATGTCATGGCTAAAGCACTTCTGGATGGATGCAAACTGCATTTCGTTGCCCTGTACCTGTGCATGTGCAATGACAATAAAGTTGAATTCTATTCTATTCTATTCTATTCTAAATAATGGGAAACTCAAGAGAGCCGTAATATTATGTTCTTTACAAGTGTATGTAAACTTTTGACCATAACTGTACATAGCTATGACCAACAGATGCCATATGTAAAAGGGAAAAACTCATTTAGAATTACAACTATAAGACATTAACATGTGTACATGTCTGAATACTTTCCAAAGGACACGCATTTCAAAAAACACTCACATGGATGATTTCAATAGATCCACAGTATCAGTCTGCTGGAAGTGCTCGGCAAAGTCTAAGGCAGTCCTGAAAACAGAATAATAAAAATCAGAGTCACGTGTATGAAATTTTGCAGTTTATGCAACTACATTTTTGATTATTTTATTTATTTTGATTTCTTTCTTTATTTTTTTACAGGAAGACTGTAGTAAACTGTAGTTACTGTTAAAGATTACATTACTTAATAACTACTACTACATACTTTAATAAATTATAAGATATGCCTTGTCTATTTCTATGGATGATGAAAGAAAACCAAACAACAGGGCTGTGAATCACAGAATGGTCACTTTCGATTAATAAACCGGATTGTGACTGTGTGTTTTCTTACCATCCATTGGATGCCTTGATCTTAATGTCAGCACCCAGACTGAGGAGTTGCTCCAGCTGTGTAATAAATCCTCGACCTGCTGCTGCCATCAGTGGTGTGGTCCCTGTTTCACTGTGCATGTAGTCCACTACATAAAAAGATTTGGGGAATTAATCCAAATCAAACTGAACTGGAATATCATGTAATGTAAATAAAACTATTTCTCATCATTATTTTTTTTGTAGTTTTATGATAGTATCTCCAGCTTTACATCAACTTAACACTGTTAGTGTTAAATGTTATTTTGTTAACAACAACACTTAAGATAACCCATCAGATTCATACCATTAACACTTTCACTGAGTATCAGATTGAAGAGCTGAATAAAAGAATCTTGGTCCTCATTTAGGAAAATGCTAGAAATGCATGAGTCCATCTCCCTCCTCAGCCATGGTTCCATCTGTTCAGTGTCCTTCTCATTCTGTAACAAAACAATATAAAGCATAACTTGTCTGGATAAAACAATTTGCTGACATATAAACAGACGTCTGTTTATATGTTGCCAAAAATCAAAGTTTGTGTTTTTGTGTTTACACCCATTTCCATTATCTGGTTCAAGGGTGTCAAGATTTCTATATGACAAAATGTAACCATAAAATGCTTCATAATTCTTCAAATTGCTATGGAAATAAGTATAAAGGCATCCAAACTGTAACTTGCTCTATAGAATTAACTCATGCTCCACCTCTGCTAAGAAACGGGCACGTATTAGATTCATTCAGGATAATAAACATGTTAATATCGTTTTAAAAGAAAGTCCACGGAACACAAGCCTGTGTGCTCTTGTTTACTGGTACAAATGTCAAGTCTCTCCACATGCTTTTTCAAGTCACATCTGCGTCCAATCACTAAACCTGCAGCCTCTCATTCAGCCACCGCTCTGCAGCTTCATCTCCTAGGCTCTCCTGCTCAGGCCTGACACCCAATTGGCTGCTGTGCTCTGGATTTTTATTGGCTTGGATTAGTTCTCCACACTCTGGACTCTCAGGTCAGTTCAGCACTGCTCCTCAGAACAGCCAGCAACCACCCACTTCCCTATGGGTTTGGTCACATACTCCCTCACTCTGATCTGCTCAGCTCCAACTCAAAATATCATCCTCACCACAGCAGTAATTATTCATCTTTATAAGCTCATTTTAGGTAGAGTCATAAAGTATGAGATGGGATTTTATTTAACAGTTTTACAAATGTCAAAATGCACTCTTGGCGGTCAGTATTATTTAAAAGCTACTTTCTCATAGTAGCAAACCAAAGTACGAGCAATGTAAATATGGAACTATAATATTGTTCTGATGTGTGTCTATACCAGGGGTCGGCAACCCTGGGCAAGGATTAACTGATGGCACGACCATAGCTAGACTAGCCATGGCCGATGGTGATTTTTCGTTTTTATGGGCCGATGATTTATTTATTTTTTTCCAGGTAAGAAGTTATGACCTGCAGTCTATCTGGGTCAGATATAAACCAAGTTTAGGTGTAGTTTATTTTCGTTGTGCTGACTTTTCACAGTCAGTTACAATAACTTGTACTGCGTACTAGCTAGCATGACAGAGTTTCTATACAGCTGGGTGGGTGCTATGATGATAGTGAACTTTATTTTATTCATAAGGTTAGTTAGTAGAGTTGCCAACCGTCCCGTAAAAAATGGAATCGTCCCTCATTCAGAGAAAATATTACGCGTTTCGTATTGAGCTGAGAAGGAACGCAGTTTGTCCCGTACTTCAGCTAGAATGGAAAAAGACACAAAACTGGAGTTATTTTGTGTTTGCTGCACAGTTGCCTTTTCTTCTCTCATTCTCTCCCCCTCCCTCTCCTGTTGCTACTTCAATCATGAAACTGATCAATGATCAGCTGATCGGCTTTTCTGTCGCAAGTTCTGTCTCTCTTGTTTGTTCATCTCCCACTTTGCGCCAGAAAGAGGAAACCAGCAGATGTCGCTCTAAACAACAGCAGCATGCTTAAGCTTGATTGGCTGTTGTTAGAATTTATTTAATATTAATTTCTAGTATCAGCCGATGTTTGCTGGAGCCACAGCTGTAAAAGCTGCTGGTCATGATATCGGTTTGGATATGTGGTGAGAGGGAAACATGAAGATGAAACCAAGAGATGTCCTTACTGAATCATCAGAGCTGAACAGGTGATGGAGAAACAGGTTTACCTTTTAGGTTACATGAATGAGTTTAAGGGAAGTTATGAACTGTTTCTGAGAGACAAGTAACACCAGGATCCTTTTCTAAGTAGCTGACAGCTGGTAACTGTGCAGGGGCAGGTCAAGCAAAGTTTTGCCAGGGGGCAGGTAGGGCATTAACAGGGAAAGGCGGGCACAAAGAAATACTTTTCTTTCTTATTCTCTTTTAAAATGTCTAGCTTTTATTAAATAATTATCTGAATCTTACGATCAAAGTTTTTATCTGATGTAAAATGTATAGAAATTATACATATACCATCAAGACAGTGTACATCACTGTCACAACAGCGTTTGTTTTCATTCAAAGACTTTATGGTTCTTCCTATACCTGGTGGGCCGGTCTCTAGTCAAAATGCCCGGGCCGATTTTTTTGTCCCAGTCCAGCCCTGGGCACGACACGCAGTGAATTAATCTGAGATGGTGCATTAAAAAAAATAAATGGCTGGGCCAGCGGTGGACATCGCAAATTAGCTCGCATAGACACATTAGTTGTGCTGTTCTTAATGACAGTATCTTAGCTAACAACCCAACTACCAGATTCAACTTGTTATTGGCTAAAAATAACTTAGCCTACCGGTGAGAGGGACGTTGCTAGCTGGCAGTTTTTTCAAGCAATGTTGAAATTTCCACATTCCAACACTTCAAATGCTTCAGGAGCATCAGCACCACGTAAATACTCGGATACACCCATAGACTCGAGACAGAATTCACAATGTGTTTTCGGGACTTTCAGGTGTATGGACCAATGTTTTCTTTTCTAATCAAACCAGGTTTAATGAGAAGCTGGGTTTGTCTCGCATTAACTGCCTGGACACAGAGGACATCGAAATGCAGCTGATTGAACTGAAAAGCTCGACTCTATGGGGGTCAAAGTTTGCAGACGCAACTACAGACGCAGCTGGAATCCACAGCTGTGCGTGTTCATGGAGCTTGCATTTTCACCTGCTGGACATCACAACCTGACAAGTTTAACTGTCTTCAGAACACTGCAGAGGCCTTATTGACAGCATTTGGCTCTACATGTCTGTGTGAACAGACATGTAGAGCATATGAGTGTCCTCAGGTAGCCTTCTGAACGCTGGACACTCGGAGACCTGTGTCTCTGAGTGGGAGATCACATTAACATGTATTGTATCTCTGTATTAACAAACATGCCATATTGGCCCAGTTTATTTTTCTTATCATTGTTGTGAGGAGACTTAAGAAATAGAGAGATATTTTTAATGCGTATCTGCTCATTAGATTGTTTTATGTATAAAAGAAGGCCAGCTTTGAGACAAGGTCACAGGCTGACTGCAGGTTTTTGCAGAACTATGAGCAACAGACAGTGAAACTAAGTTCAGACAGGTTGCCCTGGCAACAGACCTTAGAAAGGGGAAGTTATTGCAAGCTGCACAGGAAGTTTTAGTGCACAGGCATATTAATAAAGAGTTTCGCTTGTAATGAAACTGTGTGTGACGTCTGAAGTACAGAAATAACACCATATAAGACACATGTTGAGCTAAAAATGTTAGAGATCCTGCAACTGGCGTTTGGGCTGTGCAGGGGTCTCTCTCTTCCGGAAGATGATTGAATAAAAAGAAATATAAATGTTTTAACACACTATGAGTTGGTTTTCTCTGTTCTATCACGGGGACAAAAGAATCGGGGTTAATAAGATCATAAATAGCATTTGCATTTTCTGTTGTACAGTTCATTTGCTGTTACGGAGTTCTTGTTATGGATAAAAAGTGTCTTTTTTTTGGTTTCAAAATAGATGATAACTATTCGCTGATAGCTGCCAACATCTGCGAACAAATATAATTCTATAAAGTTGTTCTATATAGTGTGTAACTGTTAATATAGAGCGTTATTAAATTTATTGCTAATGCAATTATATGGCACATTGACTTTTGAGGAAATTTTAGATGGCACTCATCATCAAAAAGGTTGCCTACACAACCCATATAAGGTCAAGGTCAAATTTATTTATATAGCACATTTCCAGACAGATCATGCTGCACAAAGTGCTTAACAATAAAAAAAAATGCCATTAAAAAGAAACAATGTAAAACAACAATAATAATAATATAAAACAATGATAGGACAATAAGAGAATTAAAACAATAACTAAGACTACTGAAATGAGACCAAAATGCTCGGGTCATAGTGTGTTAAAAGCCAGGGCATAAAAATGTGTCTTTAGTAGTGATTTAAATTGATCAAGTGTTTGTGCATATCTAATATTTAGACTATTCCAAAGTCTGGGACCTGCCACAGAGAAGGCTCTATCGCCACAAGATTTGAGATTAGTCCGTGGGATGGACATCATTAATTTTGAGCTAGACCTCATGGTTTTTCCTGGAGCATAAACAGAAAGGAGCTCAGACAGGTAAGAAGGGGCTTGGGTGTTAAGTGACTTAAAAACAAAAAGTAAAAGTTTAAATTGGATCCTCTAGGAGACAGGAAGCCAGTGTAGAGAAGATAAAACTGGGGTTATATGCTCTCTCTGTTTGGTAACAGTTAGCAGGCGAGTAGCTGCATTTTGGATCGTCTGAAGACGATGAATGGAGGCCTAGTCGAGGCCAAAATACATTGAATTGCAGTAGTCCAATCTACAAGTAAGGAAAAGGTGAATGACACGTTCAAAGACGTTAGTCGGAAGGTATGGCTTTACCTTGGCTAGCTGTCTTAACTGAAAGAAGCAGGACTGGACTACTGCACTCACCTGCGTATTCAATTTAAAAGAACCACCCAGGTAGACACAGAGGTTTTCTACATGTGTTTTACAGTAGGAGGAAAGGGGGCCCAGAGTGCTATCGATGTGATTATTGATAAAGTTGCCGAAAATGACAACTTCAGTTTTATTTTCATTTATCTTTAGAAAATTTAACGACATCCACTGTTTGATGTTGTCATCGTTTTAGGCCAGTATGAAATTCTAGTCGTGATAACAGGATGTCATGGTCGACCGTGTCAAAAGCTGCTGACAGGTCCAACAATAAAAGGCAGCAGGGCTGCCAGAGTCCAGAGTTAAAAGAATATCATTAAAAATCCTTAAGTGCTGTGTCAGTGATATGTGATTTAAAACCAGATTGAAATTTTTCAGAGATCTTGTTAAAATCAAGGTGGGCCTGCAACTGTAAGTAGACCACTTTCTCCAAAACTTTAGAGAGAAAAGGAAGCTTTGAGATTGGCCTGTAATTGGACAGAAAAGTTGGGTCCAGGTTACGTTTTTTAAGAAGAGGCTGAACTATAGCTTGTTTAAAGCATGATGGGACATACATGCTTAACATAACATAATATAATTTACAAAACACCTAAACCCTATATTTAACTAAAAACAACATCTAATGTTACAACCTGCCAATATTAATTTAATACAATCTTTCTTGAATATATGCTCATTATAAATTTATTGTAACACTTTTCAAAACTGTCGAATCAGTGAAATGCATGAAACTTCTACACAACGCAAGGCTCGCAAAATTTCAAAATCTCTGGTAGCCCTTTGAGCCGGCACAATTCAGTTTTTGGTACCCCAAAATAAATTTAAGTAGCCCAAATAAAAAAGAGAGCATTTTTTTTTATGTTTTTGTTTCCGTTACAATATTGTAACGGAAACAAAAATTAATCAAAAAATTGTTAAAATACAAATCACAACAACTGTATAAAAATTACAATCATCAACTCAAATACTTGGTTCTCATTGAACAGAAATTTCTATGAACTTGTAAGAACTGTGTAGAACATGAATCAGTCTGTGTCAGATCCTGAATCTGAAATTTCCACTGGAGTCACTGGTAAGAGGCAAGTGGAACCAAGGATCTAGGCCATTTGCTTTTTGAAGTTTGCAAAGACGGCTAAATTTGGCCAAAGGTAGTTCACTCTTTGCAACATAGTACGCTGTTCTAAACAGATTTTTCAGGTTCATTTTTAGTATGTTTTTGCAATTGGTGCTTGTTTTGGGAAAGATATTGCAGACTGGGCAATAATGCATTTCTTGCATTTCTCATGGGTTCTCATGGGGTCTTTCTTAAAATGACTGGTCCCAGTAACAAAGGCGCTTGTCGACTCAGAAATCGAATGAAACTCACAACACATCTGGGAGAACATCATGTTATTTAGCTCGTCATATTCCAGCCACAGAAATTCTTTTGTCCATGAAACCAAAAAGGCTGCGCTTTTTTTTTGCCTCATTGTCTGATTTGTCATAACTTTTCCGTTTTGTGATCGGCTTTTCTTTGGCTGTCCCTTCTTCATCCTGACCTGTCTTATTTGGCTGAGCAGAACTAAAATACCAGCTTAAATCTTGCTGCTTTTACACACGCACTTACATAACGGTCAGCGATTCTCTGCGCGATCAACCTCTCACATGTTTAAGCTTGCTGCGAGAGATTTCACTTGTCATGTTTGAATAGTAAGCTAATGAGTGATAAGACGATGTCAGAAGAATTGGTGCGCAATTAATCGTCACTCACCAATCAGTGCTGCTGCTCTCTACACACCGTTCACGCGATCGCAAAGTGACAGTGAAAGCAAAAAACAAGCGCAAATTCAAACACGATTTCAATATGTCACATATTGACAGTGGCTCATCAATGCCAATGACATAATTACCCAGCTACATTTTCGAAAGAATGCAAAAGCATTGACATATATTTTTCCTTCCTATGATAGCCCGACGGGCAGGGCAGAGATAGATTTTGGTAGCCCGACTGGAAAAATTGCTAGCCCCGGGACGTCGTGCTAGCAATTTTGCGAGCCCTGCAACGAACATTGGCTTTCAGTCCATCTGTGTCTTTTGTTAATGCACTAGAATTACAATAGTTTAAGATGCTGTTAGAAAACGTCAAGAAGTAAGCAGAAATCAAAACAAAAGTCAACTTCAGATATCAGTCTAAATGGTCAGTAAAGGGCTCCAACATTGGCGAGGGTAATTGAAAACATTAGACAACCCTGTCTAACAGCCCTATCCCTCTTCTTAGTTTGTACATGTAACTTTTCTCTGCAGAAAACACAAAAATAATATTTTTATTATTCTAGGTGTAACAGAGAACATGGTGTATTTTGGTGGTGGTGGTTTACCTGCTTAAAGCCGCTAGTCCCACAGTCACTGTCAGGGAGGAAGCCTGTGGCATGGGTGCTCTGTTTCTGCCCAACAGAACTGGTCTGTACTGCTTGACACCACTCTGTTAAATATTTCTGTTCTCTGTCCTCTGAGAACCAGAATGTGTGATACACAAAAGAGATTAAGACAAGACCAAACAAACGCTGTGTTTGTTTGTTTGTTTGTTTGTTTGTGCAGTCATACTTTTTTCTGTCTCTTCCTTGTATTTCCTCATGTCCTTTCTGGTGAAACCTGTCAGCCTCAGAATATCCTCTAGAAAGAACTCCTTCACCTCAAAGTGTCTTCCTTTGACTACAGGAAAAAAAGGAACATTTTTGAACCCCTCAAGTTATATCAAATAAAATGAAAACATGACTTTTCAACACATAGACAATCCACAAACCTTGGAGAAGCACACTCATTTTTTTATTTCCCAAACATATGAACTTATTTTTGAATATGGAAATTAACTGTTCCTGAAGGGAATCCATGAAAGCATGTCCATTTATCTTATCTGTATTAAAAATAAATGCCTTAATGTGATCTATAGCTGCTGTACAGATTTATGTTCAACATCGACATGAATAAATTTCCTTCCATGTAACTTTGCTCAAATTACAAATGAATATAATTTGAAATTAATTTTGCATTTTAATTTCATCTGGATTGATTTAAATCCACTGTTGACTGTAGAGCTGCAAAATTACAAAAAGAAGTATCATTATTCAAATAATTATGGACTATATTTTGGGCAATGGCTACTGTTAAAATAGAAGCTTTTGCCATGTGTTTCTTTGTTTATATAACGAAAATATTTATACTATATCAAGTATATATAAATGTTGCTCCATTGGTGAAAATAGTGGTCATTTCATTATTTGTAAGTGTTTCAGGACCTTGCTCTAAACCGCGATCTTTAATCTATTATCTTAGTTGTTCAGCTGTGACTCAGACTATGAAACCTTGTTTCCACTAGTACAAAAAAAAAAAAAGAAAGGAGCTGTCATAATGAGCAAGCTTGCTATACTTATGACTTTAGATCATTATTATGACTTATCTCATAATTACAAGATTATTATTATTATTATTATTATTATTTTTTTTTTTTTTTTTTTTTTTTTTTTTTTTTTTACACAGGGTTTTTTTTTTAACCTCTACTTGTCGCCATCATCCCAGATTTTGCTCTTATTGTAAAGCATTTACTCTCATTGTAGTAAAATCAAAGCTAACTAATAAAGTAAGCAAAGTGCTAAAGCATCACCAGCTGGTATTAATTGTGATTTCACTAACACTTTGTAGACAGGTTTGTAGACTTACGGTGAATAACTGGGCAGGAGCCAAAGTATTGACGGAACAGGTCTATATCCAGAGCTGCACTAGAGAGGATCAGTTTTATTGTGGGAATCTTCTGAAGCACATCCCGCATCTTCGTGAGGAGGAAGTCAGTCAGACCATCACGCTCATGCACCTCATCCTGTTGAGAGTCAGTTTTATTTTCTTTTAACAATCTCCATTGGTTTAATGTTGCTTTCTGTGACATGTTGTACTACATCTTGCCTACTATGTGAGAAGAGGCAACTTCTTGAAAAAGCAAAGAAGGCAGCAAAAACACTACATTCCACTAGGACAGTTTTCATTTATTTACTATTTATTTTATATACCAGAAACATAACCAAGTATAGCCAAAAATCAAAATCAATTGGACTGCAACTGTCAGCACCAACTTGGATGCCGCTGCTTGGCCATGGAAACCCATTCCATGAACCTCTCTATGTCCTATTCTTGAGCTAATCTGAAGGTTATGTGGAATTTGGAGGTCTGTAGCTATGGACTCTGCAATAGAACCTCACTAGTAGGGATGGGTATCGTTTAGGTTTTATCCGATACCAATACCAAACCGGTACTTCTGAAATGGTGCCAGTGCTTAAACGGTGCTCGAACCGGTGCTTAAAGAATGGAGAACACACAATTTGTCCAAAAACCTCTTATGTTTAGCTGTTTTTTTGTGAAAAGATAACAATCTTAGCCTTTTCTGCAGCCATAGGGCATATATGGTATCACTCTTGGCTGGAAGCAGTGCTTAATCAATTGAAAAAAAAACAAAACAACTTTGTCCAAAAACCTCTCATGTTTAGCTGTTTCCCACTTTTTCTTTTGTCATTTTAGCCTTTTTGGCCAGGGTGAAGGGAGTATCTGACATCAAACAAGAAGACAGCCGCATGTAACTACGACTGTGTTTGCTAGTTCACCTTACATGCATTAATGTAATAACGTGATTAGCCTACTCAATGTAAATTACACACGAACAACATTAAGCCACTCCCTCAGAGAAGAACGGCTGCTGCTGCCATCATCATCCATCATCATTTCTGCTACACTGGCAGGGCTAGGGGCCAGGACTCTACTCCTCGGGTTCTTGGGGGATGTTGCTAACTCCGCGTCCGATAACAGGCACCACACCCGCAGTAGATGTGCTCGGTGTGTGGTTCGCAGCAAGCTAACAAATACGGTGCATTTCTCGGCTTTTAAGAAAATGCTATACGTCGCCAGGCGTTTCATCAGATTCGAGGTGTTACCTCCTTTGCACAGTATCACCTTAAAGCACTTGTTGCAGGCTGCTGAGTTTGCATCTTTTGCTGTGAAGTACAGCCAGACTTTTGACCGCTTCGCCTTGGGCATTTTTAATCTGTAGCTCTGCTCTAAAAGAACGTACGCACCTGTGCCCGCCTACTACGCTTGCAAAGGTAAAATGATTGGCTAGAATCCAAAGTGTATGACATCTCAGGGGGAAAAAAAGCACCGAAATAAAGCACCGAAATAAAGCACCGAAATAAAGCACCGAAATGTGCGGTGCTTTTTGGTCTGGTTACTACTGTTTATGTCAGAACCGGTGCCTTAATGGCACCGGATACCGGTACCCATCCCTACTCACTAGGTACACTGCTCTGTGATTTTACATGGCATCCTAAACTCCTAATTGCTTTCACTTTGTTTTAATATCACTAACAGTTTAATAGATGGCTTCCTATCACGGTATTATGCTATTATCACTGAGCTCCTGAGAGAGACCCATTCTTTCACACATTTGCAGAAGCAGTCTGCGTGCCTAGGTGCTTGATGTTACCTTGATTTACACAAGTGGCCCTGGAAGTGATTGGAAAAGCTGACCTCGATTATTTGTATGAGTGAATAATGTGTGAATACTTTAGGCAATATAATGTAGATGAAAATTTTTTTAAGACTATATGCCGTCTGCTTGTATAATCCTGATACCCACCACAATGACGTGTGTGACAGTTGTCAGGCTTGCATCTCCAGTCATCAGTGTTCTGAGGAGTACTCCACTGGTGCAAAAAGTCAGCAATGTCTTGGGAGATACCCTGAGAAATGCAAAGTATTCATATTTATAATTCCATTTTAAGAAACATGTAACTTCCAGTAAGCATGGAGGACAAGTTAAACATAAATCACTCTTCAAAAAGTGCGAAGCATGTATTTTAAAATGAATTTCGTATTTAAAAAGCTCAGGTTTTTCATTGGCTCTGTCATGCTTCTGACATCACTTACATGTCGGTACTGTCAATGCTTCAGCTGAAAGTTCACACTTGTAAAACAAGCTGAGAGGACCTCAATGCAGGCGACTGCAATATCAGGATGAAAATGTTTGCTATTAGACTTGCATTGAAGCCAGATTGGTTTTATAATTATTTGGGAATAAAAACACTGTTAATTTGAGATCTTTAAAAGGCAAAAGAATGAGATCACGGATCCCCTAGTGACAGGATGAGGAGTTCAGTCAATCAGTTTAGAGTAGGGCTGTGTTCATAACATTGACATTGTCCATTAAACAGTTCAAATTTAACGTGATATCTGAGTGTTTCTTAGTTTTAGACTGTTCAGTCAAATTTTCTTTTTTGCTAGTTTAGTCAACTGAGAAATTAATCGCTAGGAGCTTCCTTACAGCAAACACTCTCAAGCAGACAGGAAAGGAATTGCAATAAAACGAAAACTCTATTTTATAAACACTGGCTGATTACAACATGTTAGAAATCTCTCAGTGTGCACCATTAAGCTCATCTCGTCTATTCCGCACTGAAACAAACAAACCTGAGTTACTAAGGTTTTTGTGTTTCAATGTGGTGCCAGGCCATTTACTGTAAATTAAGCTAATTTTAACACCAGTAAGCATGACTTATTTTGTGTCTGTGCATGACAGTAGCTAACTGGAGCGTGCATTTATTTACAATGACAGGGGAAGATATCAGAAGACGTGCGTAACTGGCACAACAGGATGTCTCAACACTATGAGCACAATGCTCAAACTTTCCAAGAGCCAAGCCTCACTGTTCCACAATAACACAGGGATGAGGAGGACAACCCTGATGCAAGGGTTTTCAAAAGCAGAATGAAAGGCAGAGCCTTTAGCTATAAGGCCCATTTACTATGGAATCAGCTCCCAAATCAGATTTGGGAGAGAGAAACTTTATCTAATTTTAAGATTAGGCTTAACATTTTCCTTTTTGATAAAGGTTATAGTTATGGCTGTCATAGTGTTAGGCTGCTGGAAGGCTTCCCATGATGCACTGAGCGTTTCTTCTTTGCTCATCTTTTTTTTTTTTTTTTTTTTTTTAAACTATCTGTGTGTTTATACACCACTACTGTATTTAATCACTAGCATTATACTAGACTATATTAGGCTCTTTCTCTTATCGTTTGCCTTTTCTCCTGTCTTTCTCTGCTCTCTTCCCATTCCCCTCACCATCACAGCAAATGGCTGCTCCTCCCTGAGCCTGGTTCTGTCACAGAATGCTTTTTTCTATGGGATTATCTAATTGTTGGATGTTCTTTCTAACATTGTAGGATCTTTACCTTACAATATAAAGTGCCTTGAGGTGACTGCTGTTGTGAACTGGCCCTATATAAATAAAATTAAATTCAACTATACTGTTGCTTTATATCCACGGCACATTATTTACAAAGGGACAGGTCTGCTTTTATATTTCGGTTTTGCCTCTAATGGTTTTTTTGGATATGAATTTTTTTTAGGTTTAACTCTGATTATTTTATCAGTTTAAAAATTATTTACAGTTGCATGTGTACTGTGAACATGTTACAAGTCCTTTGCTTAACTGAAACCTAAATATAATTTGGTCATTTTTCGCTTTGGTCTTATCTACCTGCTCTCAAGTCTGATGTGATAGCCGACAGTCTGGCCCACACCTTCCCCCCTCTCAGCTGCCACTCTATCAGCCACAGCAATGGCAGCCAGGCGCCTGGGCTGAGTGCAGAAGATCCTGCAGGACTCTCCTTTCTTGCTGCAGTCATCCAGAAGGAACTGTGGGATCTGGATAAAATATATCAATATGTATAACCACATTGAAAATGGAAAACCCCAACACAGTAAATTTTTCCCAGACACAATATATGATTTAATTATAACTTTATTTTTTTAAAACATGCATTAAACATTTTATCAACTATACTTTTGAAAAGAAACCCATTTTATAAAAGATATTCTTTTGATATTATTAACATATTATAATATTAACATAACATATAGGTACAGGTTGAGTATCTAAATATTTTACTTGTTATAAGCAGAGGTACCGGAGGTAAGGTTACCAAGTAACCTCCACATCCTAAGAGCAATTACAGCCAGAGGCTACTGGTGCGTTGTCTACGTTTTCAGTTTGTATCTTAGGATAAACATTTTAATAAATAAAAAAATGTAGAAAGCAAACATGACTAAGATGTCAGAACCGAGTGTTGGAATATCTATTTGTCCACAGACACACCTGTGTTGTTTTTCCAGAGCCAGTCTCTCCCAACACGAGCACGACCCTGTTTTTTTTGATAATTTGGATGATCTCCTCCTGGTGTTCATGCACAGGCAGGGAGCATCGAAAACTGTCCAGCTCTGATGGACTTCTCCTCCGAGGAACCATAGGAATCCCATTGTTTAAACGTCCGCTCGCTCTGTTCTTGTCATAACTGTTGTCTGAAAGGACACAACAAAGACAGGCTAAGAACAATGCAGCTGCTGACTGAGCTATATCCAAAGATGAAAGGTGTCAAAAGATATTTCTGTTTCACTTTGTGTGTGTGTTTGTTATTATTTTACAATTACTGTTACAGAAGCACAATATGGGAGATTTGGTCCACATCAAAAAAAATACGCTTGGGTTAGCCCCTGCGTTTCAAGCCCATATGACTAGTGCCGTCAGGCTTGGAAACACACACACACTCTCAAAAAAAAAAAAAAAAAAAAAAGACAGCTGAAAGTGTGCACAGTCTTTAAAGCAATTTAGGTCTTTATTTTGAAATGTCCAAACTGGAATAATAAGCAAAGTTGACTTTATTTCTGTCTGTGACTTTGTAACTTTATATTTTAAGACATAAAGTTACAGCCAATGTATATCTACCAATGTTCTCCCCGTGCAGCCCAGTAAGCTAAGAGTCAACATTTTGCTTTAACATCAGTTTGGTCCTTTTTTGTTGTTTTCTCTCCAGTTCATAGAGAATATTAGCAGTCATCAGTAAAACACAGCTGTATTTTATGCACACACAATGACAGTCACCAGGTTCTGCAGGCACAGATATGCCACTTTTTTCATTGGGTTGTATATCTATGCGTTCCTTCTTGCTGACGGGAAACCTCTGTAGCAGACTGCGGATGAAATATAAGGTATTCTGGGAGAGTGTCATGGGTATGGTTGGCTGAGGATTATCCGTTTCATTCTTCTTCCTGATGGTGACAAAGCGATTTGGTCCCTTTCTGAAAGACAAGGAAAACGTTCTTCCATTACCATACTTATTAAAACTTGTTTTGGTCTATTGCTCTGGGGGTTTCTGTAATTGTAAGTTAGGCTTGACAGCTCCTCAGTCCCAGTCTAGCTTGTGGGGATGTGTGGTTGGTCTTCAGTGAAGAAGTGATGTATTTGAAACCCCTGTTGTTAGGTTCACTAATGACCTTCCCTTTGCGTGTAGCAGTAAAGTGAGGCATGGGTGATAAACGAGGATTTTGAAGGAACTGGAAAGAGAGCTGTTAAGCACAGAAATGATATAAAAAGCGTAATTTAATAAATGTGTGCCAGGAACTGGTCATGCTGCAAAAACTGAATTGCAGGACTGTGAAAAACAAGACACTGTTCCTTGTATTAAGGGGGACTCACAGACAGAAACGTCTTGTATTTCTTGTTACACTGCTGTCAAGTTTTGTTTTGTTTTTTGTGAATCCAAATTGGTTATTCAATATAATTAAATTACTTCTTTTAATTACCCACCAGTTTACCAGCTGACAGTAAGATCTGACAAGTCTGACGAGAGGTATGGTGGTGATATGTGTAACTTAGTTGCACATACCTGTTTAGTTACCTCTAATGAATGTGGCTTAATTAATTTTAGATAAAATGTATAATCTTTAAATGCTAGCATCTCAATCGCCTCAGAGAATTTAATAGTTCCTTAAATAATCTAGAATAATTAACATTTGTTAAAATTTAACCAATACTACTTTACTAGTCTTGCAGTAAATCACATAAAAAGGTTTCAAGGATTAATTGAAATCTTTGATGAAATGTTCTTTTTAAATATTCAAACCCTGTTCATATCACATTGTGATTATACTTAAACACAAATTTGCAAATTGATTATAATTCAGTGTCTCTACAAATGCAAAATCTACAAGGTGTGATCAAAAGCTATTTACTGATATAATTACAATGGACTATGTCTGTACTCCTGTAACTGGAATTAAATTAGATAACTTTAATTAATCCTTGTGTAAGTGCTGAATAGGAAGCAGAGCAGTTATTCAAGCATGCATAGGTGTTTCTGAAAAGAAGGCTTTTGTCAACTTTTGGCATCTCTGAGGTAAACTGACCTCAGAGATGCCAAGCGCAAAGTTGCAGGAGAAAACACAAACAGCACAATTTGTAATGACCACTGGCATCTATGTATTCACCCTAACACTAATAATTCCTAATTATTATATTTCTTTTTATTAAGGAAGTCCAGATCAGCAATAAGGTATGGCTATAGACATTATATGCAATTGCAAAGTCACCATTAAAATCACTTAAATCAAAACTACAAACCAACTTTACTGCAGATTAATGCTCTGTCTCCCTTTTAAGAAAGAGGGTACATTCATTTTTAAATTACTCAGCTCATTTTCAGTGCTAATTACTTACATTTAGCACAAGGTGTAATGACTGAGATACTGATGGGCAACAATCCTGGAGGAAGAACTTACCCTTTGCTCTTAGAAATGTAACCCAGAGATTGGGCCATTCGATGAATGAAAGCCCTCTCTGTACTGGTCAAGGAGGACGGAAATTCCGTCTCTGTTTAGTCAGGGAAAGAAAAATAATAAATAGTAGCAAATTTTTGAGTGACAACCATAATTACTTTCTGCTCATTCTGGGAGATGTAATGAATATGACACTGGCAAAATGATGTCAGATACTATAAGAATGAATGTTTTTCATTTTCTTATATAGACCAATAAAAACAGCTTATACCTTTCTGGTCACTGTACTGAAACCTCTCAAAAGCCAAGGTCACTGCTATCTTGACTTCTTCATCAATATGAATTTCTTTAAAGTTGCTGGCACTGGAACCATGTTGTGGTGCATTATGGTTCATGGATGTTTTTTGTGTAGCTGCACCAATTTTTGACATATTGCACTGCAAGAAAACAACAGAAAAAGTGTTGTGAAAACATACATGCATGCATCATTTCCTGCAGCTTATTTGTTGTTAACCTCTTAAAAAAACCAACATAAAAAGAGAATCTATAGACTTGCATATCTCCTGAATGTTATTTTTTTCCCCCTGAGACTGTGACTCTTTTCAGCGTCCCCACAACCACTGGCATGACAACAGCTGAAGCTAAGTAAGCAAGAAACTTCAGACAATCTTGCCTAATTCAATGGTAGAGGAATGTCTGAATGCACTAGCGATGCTCTAGCTAAAAAGAATTTTTAAAAATCAAATATTGTAGTTAATTTTTTTTGAATGTGTGATTCAAAATGTTCTACTGTCTTTTAAGCCACTTAAATCAATCAATGTCAACTCACCACTATGTTATTGATTCATTTGTTTATTGTATTTCCATCTAGCTGTGTGAGGTGGTATTGTTATTGGGTGCTTCAAAAAGGAAAGATATCAGAAAAGATAAGGTGTTAAGTACATTAAGCTAGCTGTTAATTTACTAACAAATACAAAACATGACTAAAATGAATGAAATAAAAATCAATAGAGTCCAAAGTTTCATATATATGCATTTATGTGACATAAATCGCAAGCACACGTTTTTCCCACGAGTCCACAGGTCAGCCACATCTTGCTCCCTCTGTGAGCTGTATAATACCTGTTACTGATTTATGAAACACACCCATGTTAACTGGTGATCGTCACAGCTTTACAAAAGCTTTGCCTACTCAACATAATGCACCATCATACTATTATTTTGTTCAAAATAAAGACACGATTCATTTTTCATCGGTTCAGTTATGCTGCTGGATTTCTTAAGTTTATGCGCGCGCTGTTGTGAGTATCAGTATCAGAAAAAAGTCAAATGGCAATATAACCAACAGATGATTTTTGTGGTGAGTGGAACTGCAGTACGATTGTATTGGACCTTATGGAAATAATTCATCCTGATCTGTACTTTGGCGTAGATGAACCTTCAAACTTTAACCAGATACATGATCCCTTGTGTTTCCCGAGTGGCGCCAGCCCTACCTAGTTATGGTTTGGTCTGTTTCAGCCACTCACAGTCATGCTTCGAGAAACTCTTCTTTGGAGATAGAACGTCGTTTTCGAACAATTTTCTTTCCCGCCAATTACAAAACCGTAAAGGTAGCATCCACAACTAATGAGTTTAAACATTTTCAATCATAACCGAGAGAACTACAGAACTACAGTTCTCGGCATAGGGTAGTGCTTGCGGATCACAGTGTTGGTAGGCTAAGATTATACCTGTTTTGACCAGAAGTTGGAATACATTTTAGACGACTTTTACTCTTGCTTTCTACTTATATCACAGCTGCGACTTGAAACCTTTGGACACGTTGACATGCTGCCAAAACATCACCAAAAAGCATAAAAACTGTGAAGTTGGGACATCAATACTAATCTACTTTTGATTTATTTTTGAAAAGTTATCCAAAGAGTGCAACTTGTGTACGCCGTTTAATAACTTCTAGCATAAAGTTTACCACTACATTACTAGCATGCTATATAACTACGAAACAGGTGCAGTTCTCGGCGAGAAGCATCTTACAACTTTAGACAAAACAGTCTGTCGGTTAGCTACGTTTGCTTTAAAGAGCCCTCTTAACAAGTGGCTTAAGTGTTTCATTGTTCTGGTGGCCAAACACAGAAATAATTTAGCTAAGAGGAAAGGAATATCGTCATGAAATGTAGCTGACTGTAGGTCCAAACCTGACAGAAAACGAATTTAGAAATTATATCGTACCTTGATTAGTGAAGACGTTCGACTGTACTCTCAACAATTCACATAGTAGGATGATTCACATGAATACGCAAGACGCCAAAGCTGAATTGAGTTTCCTTTTTATGTAAACCTTAGACCACCGCTAATCTGATCCATTTAAACCCGTGTTTTTGTGTCTTCTTCTTCTTCTTTTGAGTTTATTAGCATTACCGCCGCCTACTGGACTGGAACATGGCTCCGAAGGCTGAAAATTCAAGTAAACCGTTTGTTTCAAGAATATAGGTGTTATGTATATGTTACATAGATGTGCATTTTTCACCAAGAAATTTTTCTGATGTTACCTTCAAGCTATTTCTCTTGCGTGCTTTATAGATAGATAAATGTATGAAAGAAGTGCAAATTGCTTTAATGAATCTATAAATCAAAGAAACATAGCTGCACGAAGGTATAATACAAATTATGTTTAGAATCCTATGTCTAACATGTGTATTCACCAGTCACAGAATGAAGAATTACTACAGAGCTCTATAGAGAACGGCAAGAATGATTTCCTGAAGCGTTCTTCATGGCAGCGAATCGGTCTGAGGGAGAAGGAGAAGTGTGGAGTTGAGTGGGAGTGATGTCCATGATGTAGAGCAGTTTGTTCAGTGACCTCCTGTCCATCACTGACTCAAACACCTCCAAATTCTGACCAATGATGCAGGGTTGCAGATGAGTTTGTTGATCCTGCTGGCATCTCTGGCACTGATGCTGTCCCCTCCACGCCAGCAGCAAGCTATTTCCTCCTGAAGTCAACCACTATCTCTTTTGTCTTGCTGACACTCAGAAGGAGGTGATTTCTTTGAACTCAACAAAGTTCCTTAAAAGCTTCCTGTACTCTCACTCTTGTCCACCCTTAATACACCCAGCTACTGCAGTGTCATGTTTAACTGTTGTAATGGAAATCTGAGGTGTACAAGGTAAACAAGAATGGCAATAGGACCATTTCTTGTGGTTCCCCAGTATTACTAACCACCACATCAGACTGGGAGCCCCCCAGGCTTACAAACTGAGCCATCTCACAGGGTCAAAAGTATATACACAGGTTCAAATATAACACCCCCATGAATTTTTTTTATTAAATGTCTCTTAGGTACAGTAGTTGCACCTCAACCAGATGCTTTTGGTAGCCATCAAAAAGTTTCTCTGGTGGTTCTTGGCAGAACTGATTTTAATTGGTTGGTTCCCCAACACAGACCCAGCTTTAAAGTCAAATTTTTAATAGGGTTGAAATTGGGATTTTTGGGGATGCCATTTTTCACAACTCAAATCAAGTTAAAAGTTATATTCCAATTCACACACAGTAAAGGTTTGAGCTGTCAGAAATATTCAAATTCAAAGCCACACAGAACAAGCCTGGAAAAAGTAGGAAGTGAGTGCTCAAGAGTGGTAACAGCAGCATTAGAAGTTAAAACTCCAAATCTAGAAGAGTGGTTCCAGCAGATTGCAGGCACAACATTAGAGGTCTCTGTGCAGAAGAGTGTAGTTTTAAGAGCAGCTAAGATACTGTACAGACTGTTCAAACTCCCAGGCCTCTGGGTCGAGGACCCAAACTTGAGGATCACACACATATCAAACCCAGAGGATTAAATGGAGTAGATAGTAGTAGTGGTAGGCAAGATTTTTCAGATTGATGGGAAGTACAGCTGTACTACTTAGGGAAAACACCCAATACAGTAGAAAGGACTACTGGGATGCTATATGCATGGCAAAAGGAGGGGTGACAGACGTAAAGTACAAGGCTTTCACTGAGTTGCATGTAAGGGTGGACACTGAGGAACAGAAAAATGACTTGTATTGATTGGCTGAGCAGAGAGACTGAGCTAGAAAGGACATGTAGCAGGTTAGGTGGTTAAGAACAGAGATGGAAATGTGCTAAGTGAGGAGAGTGTTGAAAAGATGAGAGAGCGAGGACAGATGGAGGACAGATGACGAATTGGAAAATGCAGAGAAATTTTTAAGGAGCAGCTATGAAGAGAATGATAAAAGGCAGTTGGACCAGATGACATACAGCATGGGAGGTACAGGAGGTATGGAGATATTTAGGAGAGAGGGCAGTGGACTTTTGGACCACATTGAAGAGTATTTCTTGATGTATGATTTTATTTTAAGTAAGTTAAATTCTGAGACTGAAAAAAAGTTTTTATTAACATTCTCATTTAAAGTCAAAACACCCCAAAATGAATTACAGTCAATGGTAAAAGTAAGTCCCAGGGATTCACTTTACTAGAAAATACTCTAAAATGCAATGAAATCATCTGCAAGTGCATAAACCCTCCAAGGAAAATGAGAACTGCTTGACATGTGGTTTGAAAACAGTTACTCTCAGTGAAACTATAATCTATAAAACTGCCCTTGCTTTTGTTTTCTGATCTAGTGGCTCAATGGTGCCATCCTCCATCAAAGTAAATAACCCAAACTTTTCCAGTTTACATGCCAACAGAATACCATAGCAGTCAGATAGTGTTGCTATGACTGAGAACTTTTACAGTTAAGAAATATCACAGGAAACATGGTAAAACATGGTAGATGTGGTAAAAGGCTATAATTAAGACTGTTCGAAATAGACTGAGAAACACAGGTCTAAAGCAGATCGCAAATCAGTCAGATTGAGCTTTAATGATATATGATAAAATCATCTTTGTACATTTGTACATATTTGATGGTGAAAATGCAAACATGACACCAAAATTAGAATTAAAACTATTGTGTATAAGTGCTGCACTACCATGATGCTAATTAAACTGAATGTGAAATTCACTTATAATTTCGTATTTAAACTGGAAGATATTTGTGCAGTCCTCCACGTTTTTCATTTGAATTGTCTTCGATTCAGCTAACTCTAATCAAAAATAAAAGAGATATCCTGCTTCATGGTCATTCTCATAATGGCAGACCTTTTCACTTCTTGGATCTGCAATCATCAGCTTTATATAGTGATTTTAATATTGGCAGTCATAGAGTGATACAGTGACAGAGTAACATGAATTTAATGACATTCAATCTAAAGACAACTTTATTTCTTTCCCAAGTCATTATTCAAAGATGTTATACAAAGTTCTATATTTCTGCATAAAATCTAAAGTTTCTTGAGAGGAAAAAAAAGAAGAACACTGTAATATCATTAAGCCAGTTTCACTGTTAAAAGACACCGTGCAGAAAATGTTTGCTACTTAACTGAATGCCTGGAGGAAGCTATTATCTAAATATATTATAGCTTAAAACCAAAATATAACATGACAAATTCAAAAATGATTCGCTGGCCAAATGCACTAAGGATTAATTTCCCACTTTTTACTGTCATCATAAATGTACTTAAAAGTTCAAAGTAAATGTTTTCAAAACATCATTTACCTGTAAAAAGTTACTGATTTACCTGTGTAGTCCTCTACTATGTTTTACCTCTTTCGGCAAAACTTACTCTGAAGTGAGAAAGGCAACACACATGCGCATAAAAAGCAAGTCAAGATGAGAAGGAGATGGTTTAGTTACATCCTTAATATCCCTTGTTTACTCATATCCTTAATTTAGAATGTCTCTTGAGTTCAAGGTTTGACGTTACAGAGGAGGCACAGATCAGCATCAACGATATCAGTAATCGAAACTCTTCATGATGGCGTCTCTGTCAAATCTGAAATGTAGGAAAGCCTTAGAGGACAGCATTGGCTCATAGTCTCTACTCTCTTGATGACCGCAGGAGCTGCTTGGAGCTGCATCTGTGAAAAGAAAAACCCGTTTAACTGTGTGATGTGGCAATTGGAGGCTATCAGTGGTCATCATCTATTAAATTAAATTAAATTAAATTAAATTAAATTAAATTAAATTAAATTAAATTAAATTAAATTAAATTAATCTTTATATGCATAAAATGGAAAGCACAGAAATTAAAACTCATTTGTCACACCAAATAAAATTATTGCTCCATACGTAACTTGATGCATTAGAGTGAATGGTCAACCATTCAGGTCAAAGGGATGACTACATAACTACTGTTTGCCTTTGAGAACCACATCACCATTATTTCAATAGATTCAGATGAAATTTACTTATAAGCAGTTAGATTTATTGCATACACTCCTATTGTGAGCATTACTCCATTAGATAACGATATATTACATGCATTTTATTAACAGTGTTAATAACATGTGATATGAAGGGTGCAAGGAGCATTTGCCATTGCTGACTGTCCAGAAGGCTCTTAGATAAAGTGCTCCTTTGGTCAAATGAGTAGAAATAAACCCTCGATCTATGTAAAGGCTTTCGACCAAATAGAATGTCAGAGTGCTGAAAAATCATACCTCTTTCAAAACTGTCTTGTAGTCTTCGCGGTTGAAGTCTTTTATCTTCCTTCTGTAGAATCAGTTAAAGAGTGTGATGCTGGTAATTCATTAACTATTTACATGATGCCAAATTTAAATGCTTAATGCTTGCTAATATTATATATTCAATAAAAACAGCATCTGAAACCCTTAATATTAGCTAAGTTGCACCAGCAGAAAGTGCATGTGCTGTTTTTGACTGATGATCTTGAGGCTTTTTCTGGTTTAAATGTCAGCATAATGTCTGAGGCTTCTCTGGTTACTAAAAACCGCTATCTGGACCAAAAATGTTTTGGCACTTACTAATATGGTTTTCACCTGCTGGTTGCTGGCTCCATTGTCACAAGAGCCTTTCTTCATATAAGGCAAGTCTTGAAATTTCTTCCCATTGCCTTTCACATTTGGTTTCTACAGAGTAAAGAACAGATTTTATGAGATGACTGTGGTTATAATAACAAATGACAGATTCTACTTCCATCTTATACCTATATAGTAATTAATAATATAGTTAAATCAGAAGTATTTAATAAAGCCTTGGCAAAGTCTGGACCTGAATCACATTGAGTACTCCACATGCAACTAGAACATAACAAATGCCTGTTCATACATGTTTATCTTTCTCATTTGGACTTGCTGAGACATACATTTTCTATCAGGACATAGGCTGAATGAATCATTACACTTACTGATAGATTCTTTCCCTCATTTTTAATTATCTGCCTGCTGTTATCACATGGTGACTGACTGTAGTCTTTTTCTAACCTGGTTCAGTTCAAACTGGCCCAAAGTTTTCTGCTGCTTGTGTTTTGTCCAGCTCTCTCCTGGAAAGGCATCGCTACCTGTGAGGTGACGAGATTTTGACCTATGAGACAGAAGGAAGAACAAAAAGAAATTGGATTTTTGAAATTGCTGCAATCTATGAAAGTGTGGGAATTTCACTGAATTTCATTTCATGTTTTGATTTGCTTATGTTTATACATAAACAAAACAATGCTTTTAAAAGCATTGAGAGCCCACATGGAGTACTCTCAGTGCTCTATGTGCAGATGATGGTAAATTGCTTAGTCTGCCCATCTCAGAGAGACAGAAAAATTCCCAAATATTTCCAAAAACTAAGAGTGTCAACATTATCGTTATTATGCAACCTCACAGTCCATTCCTATGCAGAGTTCTAGTGATTGTCTACTTTGACTGTGTGGCTTTCCGTGAATTTCTTGATGATGTTTCTCACTCCAGCTTTTTTACTCTAAGTCCTGTGATAACTGCACATCTTTTATGGGGTTGTTCTGTGGCTCAGGGAGGGGTGTGCAGTGGGTTCCAGGGGCAGTGCCAGGGAAGGCTATTCCAGTTGCACGCCAGAGAGTTGGAGAGTCAAGGACATCAGAGCTGGCTGGTCTGTGAACTGTCGCATTGTAAATAAAGTGAAATCTGCACTGTGAGCCCAAATAGTCTGTGAGTCTGTTTGGGGCTAAGATTACACAAAGCCTGTTACAAAATCCATGTCCTTCTTTGTGAGCATCAAGAGTTGTTTTTACTTGACTTCACAAGGTTTGAGCATCACAAGGCTAAAGCACATCATTGCACAGTAGAGCAAAGAATAAAGAATAAACCTGCTCTGTTAAAAAAGCACTTTAGATGAAAACTTTCAATTTCATAGGGGGGCTTGTGGATGCATGTCTCTAGTTTTTTTAAGGACACCAAAGAACCTGGAGACAAAGCTACCTAGGGACAAAAAAACCCAAACATTATTTAAGAAACGGAATAATGTTCTGCATAAATGTGTCAAAATGCCTTTTAGTCTTACATGCTTTGAATGGTAAATGGTAAAACTAGAAAAGCCTGCTGCTAGGACTGAGGCGAATGTGTCGAGCTCCCAGAAGGTATAAATCTCGGTAGAGCTGACGGGAATGGCAGAGTTGGTGATACCTGACATGAGAGATGGCTGCCCCTCCCTGAACCTGCTTGTGCCAGAGGTTTACTGTTAAAAGGGAATTCCTACTGTCGTCAAGTGCTTGGTAATAGGGGATTGGCTGATTGTTGGAGTTTCTCTCTAAAGCCTGGTGCGGACATGAACACAGACGGGTGGAGATCTGACAGCTGAGTAGTCATTCCTGTCATACTTCTTTGAAGTCCACTGCCTGGGCGTGTTTGTAGCTGGGGGATTGTGATGTAAATTTTCTACAGACGAGTCTGTGCAATCAAAAAACCAAGTAGTTGACCCTTGCTGTCACTATCGCATAACAAAATTAACGTAACAGGGACCCAAGCAGACCCTACCAGACTCATAGATTTAAAAATTATAAAACCTGCTTAATATTGCAGGGTCTTTATCCTATAAAATAATGCGCCTTAAGGTAAAAAAAAAATTTGTGATTAGGCCTTATATAAATACAATTGACTTGAACTGACTACCGTGTGGGATTTCTGTTGCAGAATTGTTTTTTTTTACCGAATGTTGCTGATGTTTGCAAAGTCCTCATCACTGTCTGTTGACTCGCCTTTCCTCCGGCTAATCCAGTCTCGCAGTGGTCTACACAAGTAAAGCAGAAGATCTGCCATTAGACATAAAATCAAAAACATGACAAACAAGACGCAAAATTTTATTTAGACAGTTCAGAGGTTTGACAGACTTCATGGATGCACAACTGGTTGATCAATATGCATTAACTGGACCAAATTACAAAAAGAAGGCTAACTTATATGGGTAAGGATCATTAGTTCTATTTTCAGATCTGATGGCCCTAAAGAGCAGATCGTCTCTGACATCCATACTGATTTCAGAGCAGCTGCTACTTTTGATCCATTTCTCCCTCCATGAACTTGTTCATTTACTATTATGGATTTCATGCCAGTTTCACTGAATATTTAAACTCAGTACATGAAACCACATCTTCACACTGACATTCTGACCCTGGGGAGTACCCAAACCCATGGATGTGTTAAAGGAGATGAGCTGAGATGAGAAATACTTTATTCGTCCATCGCATATTTATATTTGAAATTACTTTGCTACAATAATAACTGTATTACAAAGAGTAATGGTGATCATCTTAGTGTGACAAAGAAATTGACATTTCTTCTCTTCAAATTCCATGGTGAGACTAAAGAGAGCACATTAGCACGCAACTTCTAGGAAGTGCTGGTAGAAGTAGAGGTATTCTATGGTATAAGTACTAAAATCGGCCCAGTGTCAGTGCAACCTTTTTTTTTCAAGTCTTTACGATAAGCTGGGCTCAACACATTTCACCTGAATTTCAGACAGACACAAGAGTGATATTTATTTGCTCATCTTATTACCAGAAAGAAAACAAACGTATACCTTGCTATAACTGAAAACTATCAATGGACAATAAAAATGATTAGATGTTGTTTTCTAGAAACACACCTTATAAATGGAATGGCCATGAAAAACCTGTTTGGGGCAAGTCCAAGTTTAGACTTTGGTGTCATGTCATTCCTGTGACAGGGAAGCTTCTCAATAGGAAACCATTCAATGTTCTACAAGAAAAGCAAAAAAACAAAACAAAAAGCAAAAACAAAGTGAAAGTGTAAACATTTCTGTCAGCTACAGACAGTACAGATCAAGGACCAGAAAACTTCTGCTTCACTGCAACACCGAATAATCTTCACAAACATTAACAGATGACTGACTACAGCTGAAGCGAGTTGACAGTAGGGTGAATTAGCAAAATGCCACAAATGCAAATAGTCTAAGCCATTGAGAGTAAGGTTTTTTCAGTTTTTCAATAAACACATTCATGATCATTGCAATCTGTTAAGACTAGTGCATATAGTGTGACAGACATGATAAGGGTGTTTGCAGGAGCAGTGGACAAAAACAATACAGCCTCTTTTGTTCACTATCCACAGCTTGTGACCATAGGTGAGGGTTGTAGATATATCAACTGGTAAATGGACAATTTCTTGCTCAGTTCTATTTTCATCACAACAAACTATTTCAGTGTATTTATAACTGCACATGCGGGCCAATTTTCTCTGCCATTTCCCTGCTCCCCTCTTCCCTCACTCGTGAACAAGACTCCAAGATACTTAAACTCCTCCACTTGGGGCAGTGACTTGTCACTTACCTGGAGATGGCACACTACCATTTTTCTGGCTGAGAACCATGCCTCAGACATGGAGGTGCTAATTCTCATTCCTGCCGCTTCACACCTAGCTTAGCTTTAGCATGCTGTCTTGGCAGATGCTTGCAAAGAACCAAAATTGTGTTAGCAGCATAATGCAGTTGTTTCTGTCCTGGATGCAGTTTTCCACTTTACCATTTATCTTGTCCTTTTGTGTAATAAAAATAAATATCCATATGTCTCTTTATTTTCCTCCTCTGACACAAACTGAAATCTGCTGATTGTAGTGCAAGTGCAAGAAACGATAAGCGGAATCGATATGCAGGCAGACTAACAATTCCAAGGAACTGGACAACTGGGACCCAGTTTTCTAGAAGAATGGGTGCTCGATTCCTCTCCCCACCTTTATTGATAAAGTGAGGAATTCAGTCATCCAGAAAGGAGTCAAAGTAGAGCCACTACTCGTCCTCATCAAAAAGAACTAGCTGAGGTGGTTTGAGGATAGGACTATGATCCCTAAACCACCTTATATGAACATCCCTGGTAAGGTGTTCTGAGTGTGTCCTACTAGAAAAAGACCCAGGGATAGACCCAGGACATACTGGAGAGATTACACCTGTTAGCTGGCCTAAAAAGGTGTCAGCTAAGAGCTGGAGGAGGTGGATAAGGAGAGAGCTCTGGGCTTCTCTGTTCCCTCCTTTTTATTCAGTGCATTTTAATTCATTTTCATCCAGAAAGTGACAAAAGAGGCTTTGCACAAGCTCAAGACATTAATAAATCTGGACCGAAAGGTAGAAAAACTGTTGGTTTTTTTTTACCCTTATCTCTTTTCTAGTTTTGGGGTTGAATTTTGTATCCTTGGACACTCCTGGTATGATGTAGAGCCGCACTAGTTGGTCAGTGATTTTCTGCTCTATGTAAACATCTTTGCAGATACGGTTCTTGATGTCAAAACCCGTCTCCTCCAACACCTGGAAAGCAACCATTATTATCAAATAAGAACTAAAGCCATTTTAAGATATGTGACTTTTATTTCTTTAAATTGATATAAGAACTGCCTGACTTACTTCACGAACTGCACAGTCATTTGGCGCTTCATCCTCATTAACCTTCCCCTTTGGAAAGCCCCAACCAGATTTTGCAAGGTAGCCCTGAACAAGCAGTACCTGAAATTGAAATAAAACAAAAGACCAGTAAGTTGAAGCACATAGAATTCTTTTCATTCACCAAACACATGCACGAGTGTTCACAGGCCTCATACACTTGATAATTTACAAAAGAGGCAGCCCCTCTCCCCAAAATATCAGTGTCTCCCTGGCAGAAAACCTAAATCAGTTCTTTGCCAGGTGTGAGGAAAAAAAGACCCAGCCGGAACACACTGATTCCATCTGACAACAGCATGAAACCCCTCGCTGTATAACAGCACAAGGTGAGACAGGTGCTTAGTGCAGTGAACCAGAGGAAAGCTGCCGGCCTTGATGGTGTGCCGGGTAGGCTACTCAAGGCATGTTCTGACCAACTTACAGAAGTCTACACAAAGATCTTCAACACATTCTTAGCACAAGCCAACATCCCACCCTTCCTGAAGTCTGCAATCATCCTCCCCCTGCCCAAGAAATCCACCCCTGACAGCCTGACTGACTACAAACAGGTTGCACTGTTGCTATGAAGTGTTTTGAGAGGCTGGTATTAAGACACATTAAAGCCAGAAGCCAGCCAAAGCCTTATCCTGAGACCCACACCAGTTCACTCACAGGCAAAATCAAATGGAGAAACCATGTGCGAATGCTCTTTAATATACTAATCACAGACATACTCATAAACAAACTGTCTGCCTTTGATCTCCCCCTTCATACCTGCATCTGGATTAAAAAAAATTCCCCCCAGATTGCCAACAAACAGTAAAGCTCGGCCCCCACCTCTCCTTCACTCTCAACTAATTTCTGTGTGTTACACTCACACCTATCACCAGCTCCCCACAGGCTGCGCCCTGAGCCCGGTTCTATACTCACTATACACTCATGATTCACACCAATCCACGCCACTAACTTCATAATAGATTTCACAGATGACACCAACATAGTTGGACTCATCCAGAGGCTGTCCACCTGGTGCTCTGTGAACAGCCTCACCTTCAACACAAAGAAAAAGAAGGAAGTCATCAATGATTTCAGGGAGTACAGAGCAGACCATCTCCCTTTATACATCAACGGAAACTGTAGAAAGGGTCCAGGACTTCCGACTCCTAGGAACCCACCTAGCAGAGAACATCTCCTGGACTGCTCACACCACCGCCACAGTGAAGAAAGCTCAGCAGTGCTGGCACTTCCCTAGAGTCCTGAAGAGAAACAAGTTGCAGCCGGAGCTCCTGGTGAGAGCTTGCTATCATACTGCATCACAGTGTGGTATGCAAGCTCCTCATCCACAGACAAAAAAAAAAGACTACAGCACATCATAAACACAGCACACAAAAAAAGTCACTGGCTGCCACCTCTCATCCTTTCGGCAAATTGCAGTTAAACACTACATCAGCAGGGGCATAAAAATCGTCACTGGCTCTTCACATCCAGGCCATAACCTGTTCCAAATGTTGCCCTCAGGTCTCTGAAGACGAGAAACAGTAGGCTCAAAAGTTTATTCCCACAGGCAATAACCCTGAACAAAAACAACTACACAAAAACAGTTCAAGTGCAATAACTACAGTCAGTGTAATTACTTTACTGTGTCAAATCTGTTCTCAATATGAATAAAGTGGAGATTTTTTAAATATTCATTTTTAGTATTTATTACAATGCACATTTAAATTAATCTTTTTCCTACTTTTTGTTTATTTATTTGTTCACACTGCTTACATTTGAGACACATATCTGGGTGTGTTTGGTTGCCAACCGGGTGATGTGATTCAAATGTCATTGTGTTTTCAAATGCAGTGACAATAAAGGCTTTGAAATTAATTGATACATATCCCTGAACAGGGTCCATTATCCATATCACAGTGGGAGACATCCAAGAAAGAGTCAAGCATGAAGAGTTGGATAGCACCAGGCGCAGACATGATCCACACCTACAGGCTTAAGAAGCTAACTGTGCTTCATGAGTGCCTGGCAGCATAAATGAACCAGCTGCTAATGGATGAGACACAAACAGAATGGCTAACTGAAGGCCGGAAAGTCCCGACACTCAAGGATTCCCAGAATGGACTGGTCCTATCCAACTACCAGCCATGAACCTACCTCATCGCAACATCTCAGACATCATAGCAGCGTTGCATGTGCGTTGCATTACTGCAGACACAGTAATGCAACAACATTTTTATACTACATAGTGTTATAGCATCCCAATTATAGCATGGCATCTAGGTTTTGTATGAAAAACATAGCCCCCACGAGTACAGCAGGCCTGTAGCAATTTTGATGTAGAAGCCAAACCACATTACTACGCATCTATAGTCATTGTGTGATGCATGCTAACCTAAAAAGAGGATTTTAATTCCTCAAACAAAAAGCACCTGCCAAATATTCAATACATTTTTCTGCCCACTACAAACCCAGGAACATTATTTACCATTTAAATTATAAGAATCTGTTGCAGTCAATACCATTTGTTATTCTGGAAGTTTAGAAAACGTTTTCAAATAAACTAAGACCCATCCTAGAATCTACTATCCAGATTTCCTTAAGAATCAAGTACCAAAACGATAGGGTCCACAGAATAACAATATTCCACTTCCACACTAATTACCACACCACTTGCTGAGATTTTTTGCCATATTGAGGAGTTGTTTTCTCTAAGTGCTACCAGATCTCAACATACAAATACAATACTGTCACTAATTAACACGGTGGCTAAAACAGAGGAAAAGAATTCACAGCCATTGCAGTGCATGAGTATACAACAACTCACATTTTCAAGGGATTCATCTAGAATGATTGCACCATAAGTGGGTACACCCAGTTTGTACTCCTTCCACTGCTCAAGAACTTTCTGCACATCCTCTCCGTGAGGCAACAGAAATGGACAGTGATGGAACAGTTTGCAGCAGTCAAGAAAAATTATCTCTGCTAAAATGAAATAACATAAACAGCAACTACACCTCATTTGATCATCTGAAGAGGTGCTGGACAACTACACTGCCTATTGTCATTATAAAAAATGCCTTCAAAAGTAATACACATTATAAAAAACAGATTTAAAAAAAAAAAAAATCACAAGTTATTTAAAATCTCTGTAACATGTAAGGATATCAGCTTTGGCAAAGTCTCTTATCCCGCAGTGAGGAATTCCTGGAGTGTTTTGCATGCAGAAGTCCAGGTAGAACCAGTGGGCTAGCTCAATCTGGAAGCAAACTCGGATAGCATTGTCCCTTTCCTCACTGGGGATGTGCAGGATGAACCGGCTGGGGAAGCACAAACAATAAAGAAATGGGATTAGGACCAGAAACTGTATGTAGAGCTTCTCCTTTCACAGTACTGTCATTATACTTTGTGTTGCTCTGCAACTCAATGTTTGTACTGTGTCTTGTTACTTCATGTTGCGTTTTTTCCATTTTAAAGCTTAAAGGATGGACATTAACCAGATTCTAACAAATTAACTGCAGACAAACAGTTTGCATGGGAAAATGAGAAAAACTTTGCTAATGCTGAGAGGTGCTTTCTTTGTGATTCTTGTAAACAACACTGAACATATATTACCAAAACCTTCCTTGACAAAGGGCTATTTAATTCTAATGCTGTTTTTGTTTGTTGAGCATCTGGTTATATTTAGGGAGTTAGGCATTCAAGTGTGATATGACTGGAGTTCATCTTAAGACATATGTATCCATATTTGGCTGTATAATCAACCAAATATACTTAGCAGCTTTGCTTTGCTGTTAAGTAAATGTGTTTCAGTCCGTGTATCTACTGGATCAGTGCTAGTAGCAATGTTCCTCCAGTTAACAGTTAAAAGCTTCTTGGCGAACAATAGGAACATGTACTCTTTTCTTACAGCATTTTACTCTAAGTACCAACACCATTGGGTCTGTAGAATAATAAGATTCTCCCCTTTCGTATCCTGCAAATACCCCAGGCCCTCTCCTCAGTCATCACATTTAATTCAAGCTCCCACTTTTTTTTTTTATACTGAGGGTATTTAGTGCCATGTCATTTACTAGTGTCCTATAGATGTGTGAGATACGAATCCAAGTCGTCAGATGTTTTTCAGTTACCGTAATAACATATTAGTCAATACTCGTTCATCTTTTCAAGCTTTCCCACTCACAGTGGGAAAGGGTGTAGTGCCTTAGATATAGGTAGCAAATCAAAACTTATGGGAGACGTGCAAATTGGTATTGTAATTGAGCAAATGACATTATTACCACGAAGTCAAAGTTATTGTATTCAAGCCTTTATTGTTTGAATCCATTACCCTACGACGATAGGTTGAAACTGATGTTACCAACCACTGGATTAACTCGTGATACAGTGCTTCGCCCACGCTCCTTCTAAAAGGGTGGATTTCGGTTTGATGTAGTGGTCATCCTACGGATAAATAATATTCAGTGCACCCTTTACTGTGTTCACAGTACACATACCGACTGAGCTACGGAGAGCTACAAAGATAATACCATGCGCCATAGACGCCACTGCTCTTGATCTTGGACTTCTGTTCATCGTGATACCACTTAATCGGTTTTTGTGATAACAATTAAATTAAAGTAAATAACAGTGTTAGATGTCCCCAGGAAACACCAAGTTACCTGCAGAGATCGTCCAATACGCTGGAGGGTATCTCCACTCTTTTTGTTTCCATGTTGGTGCCCGACATCCCGATTCCTTCTCACCATCCAAGTACAAAAGCCATTAGAGTCGCACACTAGTCCATGGTTTTTAGTTTGCGTTCTATTTCTAGCGCGATAAATCTCCAGCTTCAAACAAACTAGGAACGAGCAGCTTTCACTAACTACGAATTCGCCGTGCTCCTCCGGAATATGATGTTGAGGTTGCGTTCAGGTCATGTAGGATAGATGAAAATACATTGAAAGATAGTGGTTTAGAGAAGTGACGAGTACTAATTCAGCTGTGTGACTGTGGGTGTAAGAAAAACAAGTTTTTGTTTGTAGATGAAAACACTACACATTAATATTATACACCAACACAATGCCCGCTGAATGTGAGTTTATTTACACAGAATAGTGGACCTTTCCTGATTTGTGGTATTTCGAATGTTATATAAAAAATTTGACTCTCACAGGAAACTCGGACTCTCCCGTGATGCCAACGCGAACGCCATGTGCAAATTATTAGAAGTTTATTATTACAACACCTTGAAATAAAATGAACGCCACGTTAGTTCACAACCGGAAGTTCGTCATTTGGCTTCCCTTTCGGTCACATGATGAGCTCAGTCTGAAGCATTTTTTTTTCTTTCAATGAACTTTATTTGTCAACAACAATATAAACATATAAGGCACCGTTATTAATGCATCTATTCGGTTGAGCATTACAATAAGAGAAAAAGAAACACCAAAAAAAAAGAGAGAAAAAACAAAAGAAAGAAACAAGACAAAATTGAGAGCATAGGTACAAAAAGTGTTAACAAAAAGGGAAATCATGATCAATATCTCAGATAGGGAGGCCTCCTTTTAACATAAACTGAACTTACTGAATAATACAACAACTTTACGGGCTTTTTTGTCATTTACAAGTTTCAGCGACTTACTCCAAAGTTCTGCAGCATGGGTTAGTTAGTGATGGGGTTCTTGTGGCACAACTCCAAAAGAAGAGCTGGCTCTTTTGAGTCCCAAATGGCTCTAAATTAAAAAAAAACAAAAACATCTGTAGCCTCATATTTTATCTTTAATTGGCAAATATGAATGCTTTGTGTTTTGATAAACCCTTTTGCATTTAGTGTTTTTATGAGAAGCCTTATAACTGCCAAATTTTATGTATTTGTTCTGTTACAAAAGCAGGCATTCTTACTTTTGTTTAATATTTTAATTAAACTTTTCATTTTAATTCAACACAAAAATAAAACACTGCAAACAAATACAAAGAACAGAAACAGAACCAAACTCAGTAGCCAAACAGTATGTCCTTAATGCAGGTTGGCATTCAGAAAAATCAAATGCCTCAGCTTAGATGGGCTGATTCGGTTTTTTCTCCTCTTAGTTAGTATCTGCTTCTTCTTTAAACTGCAGCCATATGCTGCTTCATTTACAGTTGTCAGTCATATGAGTTTTTGCGATGCACTTGCACCGTCTCACTCACTGACTGAGGGGTAATGACATGAGAAGCAACCCTGAAAAATTGATACTTCATTTCATGTTGCAGGATCAAATATGAAAATATCAATATCTGATTGGATTAAATTGGTTTTCTCACTCATGGTCTTAGAGAGACCAAGACTAGTCTTCCCTGCACCTTCTTCACATATGATGGGAGGCCAACTGTGTAGATAGTTGTTAAGCTCTGAGGTTGTTTACCATAACACCAGGATCTTGTCCTGCTTCAGACAGGCTGAAAATACACTGGGGTCAGCATCCACTGACCCCACTCTGTGATTTTATATGGCCTACCACTTTGGGAATGACAGCAAAATAATTCAGGATCACAGACCACTGTTTAGCACAGTCCTCAATAATAATTATATAATTACTATATAACATCTGTCTTTCTTTTAGACCAATGACTGTCCAATAACTCCAGGGGTAACAGAAAATGAAAAGAGAAAATATTCAATAAGTGATCCTTGCTTATATCCAAGATCAAAGAAGACAAGCCAGATTGCTTTGAGAGGTGAAAGTACAACTGAGAAAACCTCATGGGTTTTTGTTTCCATCCTATGTTAAAATAAAATAATACATTTTGTCCAAATCAAATAGATGAGGCACATGCAATAGAAAAAAAAGAATATAAGTTTAATACAACGTGCAACAATATATACACATTAACAGCATATCAAATATTACAAAAAGAACAGTGATCACACGAACACATTAAATATATTCTGCAAAGTAAAACCCCTCACCAATGTTTACAAAAAAAGCAGGGGGAATGAAAAAGCTTCTGGTTTCATTGGATGCCATTTGTTTTAAGTCAACGTGTGAAAAGGAACCAAACCTCAACTCTCCACATTGTAGCATACAATTAGAAAACCTTTAATATAACAGTTGTAATTTAAACTAAATCAAAATGAAACTAATGTATTTCTGTTATAGGATTAAGAATTACAGATTATCCACCCCACGGATCCTCCGGGCTAGCTGAATGTCACGAGGGAATACAGTGACTCTCTTGGCGTGGATGGCACACAGGTTGGCATCTGAAAATATCAAGACGAGAAAAGCCTCTGCAGCCTGGGAGGACAAGAATGAAGAAAAGTTTGATTGGCAAGCTTTACTATGGCTTAATAGGAATATGTAATAATTACACTATATACACAATAAATAATTACATTATTTAGTTAACAAAAAGAAAGCCAAACAACACCAGCGACAAACTTGGAGAGCAATTGTTGCTGTTCAGAAGTGGGTTTATAAAAAGAGTTGTAAGGCCATTTCTAAAACAAGTCCATCAATGTACAGTGAAAAATATTATTCAGAAATGGGAAACATTCAAGGCAGTCACTAATCTTACCAGGAAATTTAACCCAAGGTCAGACTATGTAATGCTTCGAGAAACTATAAAAAACCCCAAGAGCTACATTTCAGACTCTTAAAAAAAGCTCCTAAAATCCTCAGTTACAGTTAGCACGTTACGTTTGAAAAAGACTGGACAACCAACCACAGCATATCAGGACAAACACCTTATACCAAACAAAAGTATAACATGTAACTTTTTGCCAAAAGTATTGAGCAAAGGCTGTGAATACTTATGTACATGTTTTGGTTTTTTATTTTTAATAAATTTGCAAGAATTCTAAGCAAAAATTGTTCACTTTTTCATTATGAGATGTTGTGTATAATATTTTGAGGTAAAAAATGAATTCAATACATTTTGGAATCAGGCTCAAACATGATAAAACTGTAACAAGTGAAGCACTGTGAATACTTTTCTGTCACAGTCACCTGTGTGAAAAGGGTACATAAGCTATCAACTGATCCCCACCTAATGGCAGTATGGCGATCTAAATGGCCTTATTTAAGGCAAAAAAAAACAAAACAAAACAAAAAAAAAAACACTGCACACCATCACACTTGTAATTCTAGGTAAATGTATCAAATAGACAAGTGAACATTACAAGTGTCCACAATTCATCAAAAGGCTAATGGAGATGGCGTCTTACCTCTTGGAGGGCCAGAAGAGCATAAACCTGCCATCGGAGCCTTTCTTTAGAAAAGCTTTGGCACACCTCATGAACCTAAATCAAAAGGAAGAACCAACATCTTTTTAAGAAACAGAGGCTTCAGTCACATAGAAACCCCCCCCCACACAACAAACACACAAAAAACCCTCTAAACAGTGATGCTTTTTCAACACCAACTATATGAGTATGTAACTGATTTGTTTAAAAAAAACAAACAAAAAAAAAAACTGCACATGAACTCAGAAATGTTGGCACATGTCTGCCGTAGCAGTATCCCCTGAATGAGATGGTGGCCACCAGAGGTGATTACAGCTGTCAAGCTGAAGAAGGAGCACTGTTCGGACTTGGTTTGCCTGCCGGACTCCAGAGACAGCTGACAGGTCCTGACATCCCAAGCAGAGTGTAGCTCTGGTAGTAGCTGAAGCAAAAACTTGGGTGTGAGAGAAGTTCCCTGCCTGATCTTTGTGTTAACACTATTATTGCTAGCTCTTTAAAGGTGAAAAATTAGATTGCAGACACAAGCGGCAAATATGATCTTTTTTCAAAATGTGGCTGGGTTTTCAGGCTTTAGAGTTCAGTAATTTGGGAGGGGTTCAGAGTAGAGCCGCTGATCCTCCACGACGAAAGAAGCCAGCTGACGCAAGCGCCTCCCAGATAAAGTATTCTTACTGGGCAGCCCAAAACCTCTGCTTTCATAGAGGCGCTCACATTTCCTACTGATCAGTAAATCAAGTGCATTTGATTAGTAACACCTGGCTGTTACTTTGTGCATAGGCCAACAATACTGGCCCTGGTGAAATGTGGCTGGTATTGGCCAGCACCACAGGCCCTGGTGTAATGTGGATTGCCTTAACAGGGAAAGTAAGTTCACCATTACTTCTTCCACAGTTTTTTCGCAGGACTCTATGCAGTCCTGCATCATATGTACAGTCCTTCATTTGACTGTATGTATTATGCAGTTAATTTATTTTTTATTTAATAACTATTTTTTGTGCCCTTCAGGTCATTGAGAGAGTCGACTCTGATGGCACCAAATGCCCGAATCCTAGTCCTAGATCAGCCCCAAAGAGGACAAGACTAAAATTCCCTCGTGTCCTTCAAAGAGATTATAGACATTGAATTGTACAACAGAATCAGCTCCTTTTATCTTGGTTCTTTTTGCTGCCAGTTTCAGCCTCAATTCTGTGAACACAGTAAAGATTATTTACATGCTATCATCGTGAGGATGGAGACATAGATTTTGTACCGGACAAGTAGATATCTATAATGGTTATTAACATTAAGACCCAAGTTAAGAGACAGAATATATGAGCATATTTGTAATTACTGTAGTTTCTCTTTCTTGTACTTCCGACAATTAAAAGGCATTGAAAAAAAGAACACTTCTATTGATTCAACTAAAAAAACAAAAAGACAACAACGCAAAAACAGATTCAATCCTGTAACAATGTAAACAATGAAAAAAGAAATGCTGTAAATGAAAATACAGTTTAAAAAATAAATAAATAAATAAATAAAGACTCCCAGTGGGTAAAAAGTGACTTTATCTGTGTCTGGTCTGCTGTTGTCAGACTCACCAAACGGGCAAAGGGCGCCTTTCTAAGGAGGAGATCTGTGCTTTTCTGGTACTTGCGGATCTCCATCAAAGCTCTGGTTCCTGGTCGAAATTTCCTCTTCTTGGGGGAAACAGGAGGCTGTCCTAAATGCACAAATACAGTTTGTTAGCAAGACAATTAAGTAAAATCTTTGATAGTCAAATAAGCCTTTGATTTTAAGTGCTGAAAACACACACACACACACACACAAAATACATTAAAAGTTACTCTAACCTGGAACTCCACTGCGTCTTGGGGATGTTACACTGGAGGTCCTTTGGGCTGGCACTTGGGGGCGCCGTTGAGGGGTTTTACCCTTCCGACGGCTGGCAGATAAATTATGACGCATTGCTACAAATGTACAGGCGACAATTACAAAGGGAATAACACCAAGGTCACAATTTAACTATGTCAGATTAGGGACATTACTAGAGGCACAAAAAAAAACAAAGAACAAACTTTCAAGTTTCCTTTTCAGTCAGTAACTGTACTTATTATTTTATTAGATAAGGTAAGCAGTTATTTTGTTTTCATTTTATTTAAACTTTATTTATCCAGGTAAATAAAGGTATAGAGGGAGGTATAGATTCACCCTCTCTTCTGATAAAACAGCTTAAAAGGCCTAGAAAAGATCATCAAATTACAGAAGAAAATGCTCGGCAGATTGATTTTGTCTCAAATGCATTCAAAGTAAAAGGGGAAGTGTGGCTTACTTCAAATCACAGATCATTAGAAACATCAAGCTACCTTGACACATGAGAAGCAGCTCTTGTTTGCAAAGGTACTCATGCCAGTGGAATACATCATTTTATAACTGCTTGAATGAGAAGGGAAAGCAGGACATGTGCCAATCTTATCCAAGTGTGTCAAGCCTTTTTTTCCCCAGACACTAACTACTTCAGCTCCATCTTCAAAAATTACTTTCTCAAGAATACACCAACAGTCAAATGTCATTTAATGTTTTTTCTTTATTTTTTACTCCTTTCTACATTCTACTTGAAAAATTTATGGAAAAAAAAAGTCCAAGCTAACTTCTTCAGATCTGTCTTTGGTGTTCAGCAAATATATATATATATATATATATATATATATATATATATATATATATATATATATATATATATATATATATATATATATATATATATATATATATATATATATATATATATATATATATATGAGGGGTTCTGTGCAGCATCTTTGCTGTTCTTAGGACTATATTGTTCCTAGGATCTGCTGGAGCCATTTGCCTAGCCTAGCCTGGAGTTCACTGCTCAGATTACCACTGTTACCCTCATCCTCCACATCTTCTCGAGTTCTTCTCTCAGCCCTCGGTACCTCTCCAGCAAGGTCCTTCTTCCTGATGTTGCTGTCATTCAGTATAGCTACATCTATCACTATGGCTGTCTTCCTCTGCTATGTACAGTTGGTTAGCCATCACTAGTTTGTCCGTCTGTATCTGGAAATCCCACAGGATCTTAGCTTGGTCATTCTCGACCACCCTAGGGTGGTCATTTTAACCTCGGGACTTGAGGTTAAAAGATGTTCCTGTATAATATGGGTGCCTGCTAGCATTTGCACCCTGCTGTTATGTGCTGAATTGTCTCAGGGGTATCTTTACACAGCCTAAACATGGGTTCTTGCCTGGTGTGACAGACCCCTGCCTCTATGGATCTTGTACTCAAAATTAAAAGCCTTGGTAATGTTCACTTCACAGCTAGTTACTAGCCCATACAGACCTTTGCACATCAGTGGTTCCTTCCTACATTGAGAATCCAAAGCATACATAGCTAAAGGACATCTTATAGCTTAAACATGTACTGCACACCTGGCAGTTGGCTTGAATCGGGGTCAGATCACATTCACACCATAAACAAACCAGGAGTTCATTTGGAAACGTACAGAGACCACCTTCTCCAAAGGGTCTCTGTGGGATTACTGTGTTCACACTTGCACAAATGAACTGCAACAATTGGGAAAACAAAACAGAGTTCTATTTAAATGGACTAAATAACCCATGTGTGAAAGTACCCTAACAAATTAGTCACAAAGAATATCCCTAGAATGCATCACAAACCAAATTTTGAAAAATGGATATAATCCATTTTGGAGAAAAAGCTGTAATACCATAAAATGAGGACAAAGTTATAGTTCTAAGTGGCATTGTTGTCATGCTCTGCACTGTGTCCCTTTTCTAATCTGACACAATTTTTTGTTTCTTATACAGTCTACAACATGCAATTCTGAGATCTTCTCTGGTACCTTCATTCAAGTAACTGTTTCAAATTACATTTTAGAAAAACAGAAAATTATGACACGGGCATTATAAAGAAAGCCTAATATAACTATGTTGGGATGCTATGTCATATTCCTGCGAAGAATCACATCGTTTTAAAACTGCTGTATACAAGGAAATTGACAAGTTGCAGTCGCTAAAATACAAGCTACGCTATATAGCTAATACATAGTGTTGCTATAATATGAGCAAACAAATTTTATTAAAATATAGAGAAAGCTAGAGATAAGACCACCTTGATATAAAATATTTGATCTATTCGATCGAACCATTGGGTCCTGTAGCAAAAACTCGTTCGGAAATGGCAATAAAAAGGTAGTGAGGATTAACAATTTCAAATGGGTGACTAACTGACATCAAATTATCCACAAGAAATTGCACGGGGAAAAGTATGAATGCCTTGTACAATATTTAGAGCAACATTACTCGGTTTCCACAGAGACGTCTGCTAAGGTCACACACGAAGCTTAAAAATAATAACGTGTTTAGTTTAGTTTTTATTATTATAATTATTATTATTTCCCCACAAAATAAAGGTTTTATGCACGACTCGTACGGCCAAATGGAACAGAAGGTCCTTGCTTTGCAGATTGTTTATCTAAATGATATGTTCTAGGAGCTATTACACGTGAACAACAACACATTCACCCTTGAAAATGTTTCATTAGAAAAGTAACATAATAGTACACGTACCTGTTGGGTTCAACACCACTTCTCAACTTGAAATACTCGAAGCCGATATAACTGCCCGAAAAGCTACAAACGCCACACACTCCTGACTGAAATTCAAACAACGCCCCCCGCTGGCTCAGCCAATCAGCTTTGATCCAGCTTGCGGGCCAGATTCTTCTTCGTCTTTTACCGTTTCACGTATGGCTCACAACTTGCGACACACGCCTGCTGGCCTCTACTGTTTATATCCAAGTTCCGTTTAAAACTTACTGAAATGTTACCACTATAAAGCTATTCGGTAATTTTTGTTCATTGCCATTTTAGTCTAGTTAATCCAAGATGAGCGAGGTTTTGAAATTGTTGTCCAGCCGCTCACAAGTCTTTAATCAGTCTCTAAACTCTTCTGGTGTGCATAATACCAGTAAACTTTTATTAAAATAAAGGTAAAAATAAAATAAAATAAAATTCTTGTAGTGGTAAAGATTGAGTCGTCATACTGGTTTTGAGCTGTCCCTCTTATACTTGCCTACCAGATGTTTTCCATACAGGACAAGCCCTGTCTTAACTATTTGATACTCAAAAATTAAAGAAAACCTATATTCTTCTTTTATAAACTATGCTCTTAGAATCAGAAAGTATGTACACAGTTTCTGCATTTAGATTTTGTTCCTTTAATTTTTGTACTGGAATCAATTTTCCTAGTATTCTGCTCAGTTTCTTTACCTAAATTATTCATTACAGAAGTGTAATCTGAAAGTGGGTGTTGTTGGGCAATTTGTATTCTTTTCTCATAAAACAGCATTTGTTGCCAAGTGATCTACAAACTTGTTCCCCTGTAAACTGCATGTGGTGATGCATAAAAAAGCCTGGTATTGGCCAGCTTAGTAATATCTGTGTGATAAAGCTCTAAAATTGTATCAGTTTGGGACTTGGATTTTATTTCTCTTAAAATAGTTAAAGCTATTGTCGACCACTAAAATAATAATTCCTGTGTGTTTGCTGTGAATACCCTTGCTGTGATCTGATCTTCCATGTACTTTTTCAGGATTCATTAAATGTTGCTCACCCACTTTTTGGATCCTTTGGTGGATATGTGTAAATCAGTGAGTGTGCATTGTCTGGAGCTCTTTAGAGATAACCCTTTGGAAGCTATTGTTAAAAGACAGAGAAGTGTGTGACATAATACTCTTCAAATTATTCAATAAATAATCAAATATATACTATAAAGCATAATGCTGTGACATTATAAAGCTCAGCAATTAGCAATGCATGAAAATAAGATTTTATTGTGTTTTCACAGACCAGTAGGTCACCAAAAGTGATTTTTAATAAATTCCTTAATAATTCTTTAGACAACGGATCATGTTCTGCTATATATAGATTTTTTTTAGTAAGCAATAGAAATAGTAACCATCTTCCAGTATTTTTCAGCAGTAGTCACTAAATAAATTTGCGAACATTAATCATTTAACAAGGTTTTTTTTATTCATCCTATTCTACTGAATACATTTTATTCTAGCTGAAAAATGCTGTTGAATTTCATTCAGTGTCCATAATCTGAACAGATTCATTGACCACATCCAGGGACAGGGGTGTCACAGTTTTGGTCAGGACAGCGGTGGTCCCAGTCTTATACCTGTACTGCCCTTCTCTGAAAAGAAAAGACAGAGAGAGAGAGAAAATGTAACGCATTAGATTTATCTAATTGGATTTGGATTAGATATTTCCTAAAGAAGAAAAACTGTCAGGTCAGTTTCAGATTTATCCACACATTCTATTTTATTTAGGACAAAAGTTAAATAAAAAGTTAAGCTGAAAAGAAGCCGTTTACTGTGCTCCTCTGAGTACAAGCAAAGTAGGAATAATTCTGGTTTGAGTGACACTTCTTTTGGGATAATCTTGAGGAGTTGTACATGTTTGATGTTAATCAGATATGTTTGTAGTGACTGTCAAATGTCAAGAAAATCTGACCAAACTAATAACGGCCTCAATGCCCAACTTCTTCCAGTGATTCAGGAAAAGTTTTCTGCATGGCATCTACAGTTTTGCTTTTCTATGAAAAGCAGGTGGACAAGCAGAAGTTCAAAAATTGTGATTAAATTGTGATTAACTTTAAACTTTGGTGTTAAATCGCATTGGTTTAAATGCTTTGTTACTCTTGCTGCTATTGTTGATGCCTATATTATGCTGAATTTAGTGATCATATTAGTCTTTTTGTCCTTTATGAAAATGCCCATGTGAGTGCTCTGATTATGTGACCAGCAGATTAACAAACGAAAAAACACAAATTAACAGTGTAATAGAATAATGGCTCACCTTTTTCCCTTCGTTGTGGGCTTGTCATAGCCACGCAAATATTCCACTCCAGCTTCAGTGATGACACACAAGTCGACGTTACTGCCTGAACCCAGGTCACAGAAAATCCCTGCAGCGATGGCATCTCGTACTAGCTGCTTCGCCTCTTCCAACTGAAGACATGTTATTAAATTTCATTCAATTTATATGTCTTTCCGATTCTGTGGACATTATTACTTCAATTTGTTTATTCTTAAAGATTTGACTCTTTATTTAATTACCTATGTCATAAGAGGGAACATGACAATGCCTTACCTCCATATTTGGTTTGAACCTGTCCTCAAATACAGAGACAGCAGCTGCTGCTCCAGATCCTAAAATCAGAGCCAAACATTGTTATTATTACTATTACTGTCACTGTCTGTTGCTAGGCAAAATTATTTTCATTCAACTGTATGTTTATAATGATAATTTATGACTGAAAGTTGGAATGCTGTATGAAGTATTAAAAAAACGGGATGCAATGAGCTGAAAAAATGATTTGTATAAACTAAGAACATGTATAATTTTAAGAAATATATTATCATTTTTAATGGAGCAACACATCACAAAATGATAGATTCAGAATGCAGTTTAGCATCGTCTTGCTGAAATATGCAAGACCTTGAAAAAACATCATCTGGATGGGAGCATATGGTGCTCTAAGTTCTATATATCCTATTCAGTACTGATGGCGCTTTCCAGATGTGCAAACTACCAATCCCATCAGAGATGAAGCCTTTATAAACGAGATAGATAGAATAATGTTTTTCAAACATGTAAATATATGTAAAATAACAAGAGATAAGAAAAACTTAAAAACATCAAGTTTTCATGAATATCTCTATGCTCATAAAGGAGTAGGGTGAAGTTTACACTTTTTCTGTTCCTTCCACCTTATTTCAAATTCCATTATTTACAAATCAATATTCACAATTCGACATTATATGATCCACACATGTTTGACTGTATACAAGTCTAGACTCATATACAACACATAAACATACACACACACAAAAATTTCAGCTTGTAAACCAAAACACTCTTGCCTCAGTCTATGAATTTGAGGACAAGGCTTCAACAGAACACAATGAGAGGAAATTTCCTATATTCATGCAATTTATCATTTATTAAACAATCACATGAATTTTTGTATTGATGTCTTTTTCTTAACTTCATTTGTACAGGTGTTCCACACACTAACTGTTGTGACTGTAATGCTGTGACATTTTACATTAGTCCTAACTACTGGCTTGCTGAACATAAGGATTCTTCCCAGGTCATGAGTATTTGGTCTTATCTGGAAAAAGTTCTGAATGTTGTGTGGCAAAGATTTACTTGCTGCTTTGTACATTGTACGGTTCTGAGGTCACCCAAATCCTTAAATCTGAGAATATTCAGTTTAATAAAAAGTGGATTTGATGGTTCTCTTGAGGTGGTTTTATTTATTATCCTTATTGCTCTTTTTTGCAGAATTGGATGGGTGTGTGCTGTATGCGTGTTTCCCCACACGTCCACACAATATGTCATGTACGGGAGTATCATAGAACAATAAAGAGTATATAATGCGTTTGATTTATACGATCCTTAACCTTGTAGAGAATTGCCAGAGAATTGCCATGTTATTTATTGTCAGTTTACTATTGGTAGAATATGTGTGATTCCCAAATATTATGAATTTTGTTCTACTCAGGTTCAATATTAATTTATTATAGTCAAACCAGGTCTTCAGATTATTTAATTCATTTTCTAGTTCATTCAGAAGTTGTTCCAAGTTACTTCCACGGCACAGTAATTTTGTATCGTCTGCAAATAATATTATTTTCAAAGACTTTGAAATTGCACATATCTCATTAATGTACAATATGAAAAGCAGTGGCCCCAAAACTGATCCTTGGGGAACTCCACACACAATGGGTTTCAGTTTTGATTTTACAGCATTTATTTGGATAAAATAAAAACTGTTTCTGGTCTTTAAGATAACTGTTAACTCATGATAATGCCCCCCCTCTGACCCCAACATGTACATAGTTTGTTAATTAAAAGGTTGTGATCGACTTTATCAAATCCTTTTTCTAATCTAAAAAAAACTGACAGCATATTCTTTGATTTCAATAGCAGTTGTTACTGTATCTATAAACTTCATTAACGTATGTGTTGTGGTGCTTTTGCATCTAATCTGCTATTCATTGTTTTTTGTGATAAACTCATACAATCTATAACAAACACTGACCCGACTCATTCAAACATTAAAGAGGAACCTACAGGGATGAATCTGTTTTATGTCTATACATATAAAAGACAGAAAACATACCAAAGAACCTATTTTAAATTGTATCATTAAGAACTTTGTTACTACCAGCCTGCAGTTTATACAGGATCAATTCAAAGCAAGTCACCCCAAGGCTGTGTATATTGTGAGGTAAAGACCCTACAGTATTAGAAAGACAGGAATTGGTGAGGAGTTTTCTTCTTGTTAAAAAAAATATATATTTTTAACAGGAACAAAAGCCCAGCAGAACCAGGCTCAAGGAGGTGCAGTTATGTGCTGAGGTCATTTGAGGTAAGGGGGAAAGGAAGAGAACAGAGAGAGGAAGAACACAAAAGGCAAACTACAGGAGAAGCCAGAGTTTATTAATTGCTAATATTAAATACAGTGGTGGTGTATAAATACACAAGAGAGTGAAAGGAGATGAGTGAAGAAGAAATGCTTAAGCCTATTGCAGCATTACTAAAGGAGGATTTAGGGTCACCTGATCGAGCTCTAATATTAGGTTTTGTCGAAAATGAGAGTTTTGAACCTAATCTTAAAAGTAAAGAGGGTTACTGTCTCACGAATCCAAAATGGGAGCTGCTCCATTCATACTGGCAGCTCCTCAAACGAGCCCTCCCAGCAAGTAAAATTATTAAATTTGGAATGAAGAGAATGAATTGGTGCTTCAGGACTGCTTTGATGCTACAAACTGGGGTGTGTTTAAGACTGCTGCCCTGAGAGAGCACAGTTCTGTGAATTTAGAGGAATATGCATCAGTGGTTACCACTGATGCATACTGGCTTCCCTGGTTACCATCAGAGAAGCCAAGAGCCAGTACAGACTGAAGCTGGAAGGATATTACAACAACTCAGATTCCAGATTCATGTGGCAGGACCTGCAACACATCATTGATTTCCAGCAGAGGAAAAGCAGGGTCACAGTCAGCTGCAACACATTACCAGACGAGCCGAATGAGCTCTACGCTCGCTTCGACACCTTCAACACCAACCAACACAGAGGCATTCTACCAGCAGAGGCGGCACAGAGCTCTTCACACACTGCGACTTCGACTGAGGTATGCATGGTTCTGAGGAGGACTAACCCCTGAAAAGCAGCCAGCCCTGACAACATCCCTGGCCGTGCTTTGAGGGTCTGCTCTTCAGAGCTGGCTGAGGTTTTTACAGACATTTTCAATTTGTCCGTCACCCAGTCAGCTGTGCCCACATGCTTCAAGTCCGCCACCATAGTGCCCTTTCCCCAAGAGAAACAACATAACCTGCTTGAATGACTATTGCCCCATCGCACTCACTTCAGTTGTGCTTTGAGAGGATAGTCATGACCCATATCAAAGAAGCCATCCCAGACACATTACACCCTCTACAATTTGCATATCGGAAGAATCGTTCTACTGAAGACACTGTTAATGCAGTCATCCACACAGCCCTCTCACACCTCAAAAATAAGGACACCTATGTTTGAATGCTGTTTATAGACCTTAGTTTAGCATTGAACACTGTCATCCCAAACAGACTGGTGTGAAAGCTCTCTACTTTTCGACTGACACCCCCCCTCTGAAGCTGGGTCCTGGACTTCCTCACAGGCAGACATCAGACACAAACCAAGTACTCCCCAAGGCTGTGTTCTCAGTGTTCTCTGTGTTCTCAGTTCACTCCTGTACACCCTCTTCACCTACGACTGCGTCCCCTCCCAGCAACACCTAAGTTCGCTGACAGCACAACCTTCATCAGGCTCACTGGTGAAGAGGAGACTGCTTACAGGGAAGCAGTCTCCTCTTCACCAGGGAACAGGGAAGAGTTGGCTCAGCTGGTATCCTGGTGCCTGGAAAATAGTCTCTCCTTAAATGCTGAGAAGGGTATGATGATTATTATTACAATTATTATTGTTGTCTGGGTCTACTTTGCTAGCGAGAGACAGAGTTGAAAGGCTGCTCCAACAGAAATTATTGTTTCGGAGAAAAACACGAACACAGTGTACAGTCGAGTCTTAATGGCTTACTTACAACTGGGCTACACTGCCCATGAGGCTACATTCTTTAGAGCTATGCCTGTAACATTCTGCCTATTGCCTTCATATTAAATAATTTTTTGAACAATAATTTTTAAAAATATTTCTTCACGTCATTATGCGGGCCGCAAGTAGAGGTGACCTGGGCCGCAATTTTGAGACCCAGGCATTAGAGCCTCTTAATGCGTGTTTTCTTTGGGGTTCCACCGGCGTGGAATTACCAAAAATAGAGAGGGCATAGCCTAACATATGAAACAGGAAAAGACCGCCGTGTAATCCCGTTATTTCAACAATGTAACTGTATTCTAAATACCACCTTTTTAAATGGTAACTGTAACGGAATACAGTTACTCATATTTTGTATTTTAAATTCAAACATGTATTCTGTTACTCCCCAACTCTGTTGACTGATTATTGACCCGAGGATGAGGAGAGGCCAGCACACCGCACTATACATCAACGGGACTCAGGTGGAGAGGGTGAAGACCTTCTAATTCCTCTACAGGTGCACAGTGACAAACTCCATCATAGTATGGGAACAGCACCACTCAGGACAGGAAGGCTCTCCAGCGTGTCATTAAACGGCACAATTCATCTGTGGAGTACCCTTCCCACCACTACAGGACATTTACAACACTTGGGTCAGGAAAAGGGCACACAACATCATCAAGCACCGCACCAACCCACAGCACACACTGTTCTCACTCCTGCCATCTGGCAAATGCTACAGGAGTGTGAAAGCAAGGACAACCAGACTAACAAACAGTTTCAATCCAAAGGCTATCAGGCTACTGAATTACTGACTTATGACCTGTAATTTGCAATTTTGTACAGTTGTATACAACATAACACAACTTCAGACACTATCAACATTTTAATACCACATACTCTGTATATATTACCACTGTGACAGTGTTGCAACTACTTGCAATTTAAATTCTGACTACACCTACACATAAGCTACAAGTGCTACAAACTTGTACTTGTTTTACTTTATTTATTATTTTCAATGCTATTTTCTATGCTCAGAGTTAAGTTTAGTCTTTATTTTTATTTTTATTTTATGTTTGTTTTTATTTGTGAAGGGAACCTGCAAAGTAAGAATTCCATTGCTCTGCTTAACCACTTGAATCTCTTGAATCTTTCACAGGAGTTGGGCCTAGAAGCTGAAGGCTCTGTTACCCATTCTATTTTTGAAAACTATAGAATATGGTAAAATGGTAAATTGTTATTGTACATGTACAACGAAATTGTGTACAGTGAGGAACTACACTAAGCCTACAGTATAAGTGTTGTGTTGGGATAGTAAGGTAGTATCAAGTCTCTAAGATATGAGTTTTGGAATAGACTTCCAGAAGCTTGGAGAGCATAAAAGCTACTTAAAGACATTACAAGAAAGCTTGCCTAAGAGAGGTCAGATTGTGTTGTAAAATAAAGGTGGTCATCCCAAATATTAACTTTAAGCTTGTTAGACTTGTGCAGGGCAGCATTGTTGCCGTACAACAAGAAGGTCCACGGCAACTCCAGCATCTGGGCCTTTCTGTCTGGAGTTTGCATGCAGTTTGAATCAATGCGAGTTCTCTCTGGGTAATATCTCCCACAGTGCAAACACATGCAGTTAGTGGGGTTAGGTTAATTGGTAATTCTACATCGCCCGTAGGTGTGTATGGTATATGAGTGTGAATGGTTGTCTGTCTCTGCCTGTTAGCACTGCAAAAGACTAGCAACCTGTCCACGGTGTACCCAGCCTCTTGTACTATGGCGGCTGGGATAAATTCCAGCCCCGCAAGATAGATAGATGGATGGGTGGAATTGTCCAAACTCTACATTTCCCTTATATACTGTACTTGCATATGTGTTTGCATATTTCAAAATTACCGCTTCTATTTGCTACTTTCATAGCAAAATAAAAAGCAATAACAGGTGCCTCAAGACTTTTGCACAGTACTGTTTTTATCATAAAGTAGTAAAACATCTCAGTTTAGGCATTTGGTATGTTTATAATATGTTATATGGTCAATAAAATATTAATTTATGAGATTTGCAAACTGCTGGATTCTGTCTGTGAAGGTTCTCAGTCATCCAGGTCATCGTAGTCTAAAGAGCTTGGAAAGAAAAGCATCTGGACTTGTTTAAGTTGCTTGAAGACGTTCCACCTCTGTCTGCCATCTATAATCCAGTTTTGAGAACACTTCCCAGATGCCTTAACGCCCACTCACATCCTGGGCCATCTAACCTCAGGAAATCACATGATAGGGTGGGGCCAGGTTTCACAATGAGCTCACCCGAAACTCTGGTTGATTGTGACCCACACCTGTTTTCACACCTCGGCTCATGTGATTAGGTAGAGGATCATCAGGGGGTCCTTTGTCCCTCTTTGGGGGGGAAACTCCCACTGGGTTTATATCTGGGACTCTCCACCATTTGACCCTTAGAACCGAAGAAGCTTCTCAGATGAGAGGTAAAACGTCTTCAAGCAACTTAAACAAGTCCAGAAGCTTTTCTTTCCAAGCTCCTTAGACTGGTGGATTCTGTTTTTTATTGATGTTTTAAACCAAGTTCCAACTTTTAAAATTATTTGATTTTGCTTCTAGAAAACTCTTAGACACCTGCCACAGCATTCTGCACATATAGTAAACAGTACCCTAAACATATACATACCCATGGTGAGAAAAGGCAGTTTGTCATAAGAGCCATGAGGGTAAACACTGTACAGGTGAGCTCCAGTCACATCAACTCCTCCAACAATCAGAGATGACCCCACGTGACCCTGGTACCTGACAAATCAAACAGATGGCATTACCACAACATCCAGCTTTTTTTGTTAGAGGAATACGGAGCACATCCTCCAAAATGTGCACATGTGAATAAGCAACAAAACAAAAACAATAGAGTACAGAGACAATGAGGGTACACGAATGCTTATCGCCCCAGCAAGCCCTAGTTCAGAAGCTAATGATAGAAAATTATCCAATTTAAATTTTAGTAAAATAATAGTGTGTAACCCTTGTTTATTTTCCCATAATAAGTTAGCTTTACCCAACCATAGCAGCTCTATGCCCCACAATTTGAATATTGCTTGTTTAGCATCCAACGATTAGTTACTTATACTCTATTGCTCTCACCTGAACAGCATTTGTTTGAGCTGTCTGGTAACCATAGCAACAAGTGGGGGTCGCCCAGTGTTGAGCATGTGAAGTTCCACATTGGATGACATGATTTGTGTAGTTATCTCTGCATCTGCAGCAACACCAGCTCCACAGCAGCTACAAAACATACAAAAAAATTGTTAGACAAGTCAAACAATAACCTGTTTGACAAACATGGCATAAGTATCTCTGCTTAGCCTTTGACGCATAAAGAAAAAAAAGCCACATTTTTGTACTTTTGTACATTTTTATGCATTTTTTAATTTCTTTTGTTTTGGAGATACATGGCAGAATGGTATACCATGTATTGCCTCAAGTCTTATTATCCCTCTCTGTTTTTATTCTTTTTTGTCTCTTTGTTTTTTGTGTTTTTAAGAGAGAAGGAGAGAGATCTGAAGAAAGTAAATAAGCCATATAGTTGCTGAATCTGTCCTCATTTTGAAAATTAAGTCTGTCCTCCAAAGTCGACCCTTGCATCAGCAAGTATAAGTGTCAGTATAACAATGCATCCATAGTGTCTATAGCTGTCCATGTGTATGACACCCAGGAAGGTGCCAATTTGCTCTGATGATGTGTGGTGCACCTCCTGCCCTGGAACTGGAGAAGCATCAGACAAGGGGCACCAGGGGACAAGGAGGAGGAGACATGAGAACTAAGGAGGCATTGGCCAAGTCAGGAACTGAAAAGGCATCAGCAAGCTTTGAAGAAAAAATTTGAATGTTAGCAATAGTATTTGCATTCTAGCTATTGGAATGTTTTTCTCTGAAGAGAGAATGATGGCAGAATCGGCACTAGACGAGCAGATAGGGGCCACAAGAGGTAGACTTTGGAATGTGACCATTTAGTTTGTAAGCTGATTCAGGCAGATGGCTGGCTGATGGGCCATACTGGTTTAAATCTTGACATCAGGAAAGAAATCAAGAAACTGAATGAAATGAAGCTGGCATGCTAGGAGCCTTGTCGCCATCGGGGGTCTTGTTTTCTAGTGAGAGCTATCTTCAAAGTGAGTGAGGAGTCAATTTGACTTGTCCTGTAAAATTAATGAGTAAACTTACTAGATTTTTGGAGCAATGTAGTGAATTTTCATGCAGTTTTTGTCAGCCACAACCATGTCATCTGTAGCTCTGGTATCTGCTCCCAAGATGACTCCATCCTAACACCACAAAAAGGGAATATAAAAGTTAACACACTTTAAATGATAATTCAGCTTCCTAGTGTATTACTAGTGTTGTCCAACCACTGATGATTAATCCAAACCTTGTATACAATTCCAGCAATGGTGGTGCCTGTCTTCCTGGCATTAGGAGCTTTGTAACCAGCCTGAGACAAATTAGACTCCAGCACGGCATTCCTGGTAATGACACGGCAGAGAAAAGGGAAGACAGAGAGGCTCATATTAGTGTGAAATCGCTAATCTTTTTTTTTTTTTTTGTTCCGCCATTAATGTCGTAAAGCCGTTTTTGTAAACGCTGTTAAATCCAGTTTGTGTACCTGCGGCTGTTCTCAAAAGAGAAACCTCCCGGCTGAAGCGCATAGGAATTCAGACTGTGCAGCATATTAGGTGCTGATTCTAAAGTAAAAGACTAAAAATGAAAGAAAACCCTTGTCGCGGTGCGTCAGTTTATGTAGGTGCTTCTCAGAAGTTTTCGCTTTTACTTTCACTTCTCAGAACAAGTCCCGCCTTACCCGCTGTAAAAAAATATCCACATCCGTCTGACATTTGCTCTTTTCTCTTATCTGTTCTCGTTGTTTATTGTTATTCGTTCTAAATAATTATTCATTTCCATGAAAAATGTGTTCAAAGACTAGTAAAGATATATGAGTTTTGTTAATTTGTTAACACGAATAATCTCATAAACCACTAAAATTAACTTCTGAATTACATTGGTAATGTTTCTTTGCAGTGTATTAAACGTTACCTGCAAAGATGGAACCTGCTCCCGGAGGCTTAAACTGGCTTAAAGTGGCAGTTTAAGTGAGGCATCAGGATGAAACCTTTAGTCTGGATTTAGTCTTTTTCTCCTCTCTTTTTTTTTTTAAATGTTAAGGCCTGGACATCTATTGTAGACTATCTTTTCACCATTAGTGGTCAAGAACTGAACTGGAATTCAAAAAATAAAATAGCGTTATGGCACCTTCAGTACCCGAGTTATTAAATCTGTCAGTTTAACACATAGTACTGTCTAAGATATTTTTTTAATGTACTGCAGGCTGGCGACAATAACAAACGGACATCAGTCTCCTTACACCCTAAACATATCCCTTTTTTTCTCCTCGTGTCATGGCGCAGATGTTTACGTTGGGCTTGTAACATAGTTAAAAAGGTTCAAGTAGCCTTTTTGTTTGTACTGATACATAAAGAAAGTTCTGCCAACAAAATAAAAAATAAAAATAAAATAAATAAATACAGCTAAATAGGACAATGTCACCATCTAGTGTCAAAAGTCATCCCGCACTGACTAGAAATGGCAAATGACTGTGGATAATCCTCAGCTTGATGAAGGATTAACGTTAGTGGTGTGATACGATGTTGGTATTCGCCCTAAACCAGGGCCAGGGTCATTACTGCCAATGCCAATACTGATATAGATACTTTTAACTTATAAATTCAATTCACTTTTATTTATACAGGTCGACTGGTTGATTGGTGCTGCTGCAGTGATGCGGATGCTGTACCGGTATGTTGTGGTGAAGAAAAAGCGCTTATGTATGGAAAGATTTTCACGGACACAATACATACTCAACTCTACTGCTCCAGCCACAGATGCATTTTCCTTACAAATGTGGGGCCATTTAAGGAGACATAAACAGGCTTTAAACAGTGTGCGATTTACTGGGAACAAGCATTGTTACTACAAGGAAATCATCAACCAAACATAAGTGTCTATAATTTTTGTACTAAGTTTATGTGGCCAATCTGCACAGCTTTATGTTGTGTCACATATATCATTTCAGAAAGGGCTCTGTAATACACTTGAAATGGGCCACACGTTGGAACAGAGAGTAGCAATGTGGCTCTGAAACAAGTATTAGTAGAGAAATACTTAAATATATCTTTTGATATATGTACAGCGGTGCCACTGAAGCAGATAAGGATGCTCAGCTCACAGCTGACTCACAGTTCAAGATGAAGGCAAACATAGAGAATCAAGGCTGAGATGGTTTGGACATGTACAGAGGATGTTGAAGGTTGAGCTGCAAGGTGCGAGTAGAAAAAGAAGACAGAAGAAGAGGAGGTTAGGGTGTCACGGTTCTGGGTCATTTTGACCCAGCATTTTCTGTTTTTTTTTTTATATTCTTCTGTATTATGGTTCGTATTCTGATTCTCTTGTTATGCTTTGTTGATTATTATTATAATTCTATGTTTCAGTTTATTCTGGTTTAGGGTTTTGTCCTTAGGTTTTGTGTTTTGTGCCCTCGTGTTGAGTGTAGGTTTAGTTCAGTGTCAAGTCTGCGTCTTTGTGAATTGTTTCCTGTTTTACTTTGAAGGTCCCTGTCTTATGTCAGTGTGTTCAGTTTTGCTTCCCCTGTCTCCTCTTTTCAATTACTCCCAGCTGTGTTCTCCTGCTGCATCGCATTCCCCTCATTATCCCTCATGTTCCTTGTTCTAGTATATGGCTGTGTCCCAATTCAGGGTCTGCACGCTTGAAGTATGCGCACTACACATACTACAAGTACGAGAAGTGCGGAAGTGAGAGGCTTGTGAAATGGGACGGTCTAGCCTTCGTTGTGCTGTTCAGATTGCCTAGCAACCATGATACTAACCACGAGAAACGTTTCATACAGCTTTGTGTGACAGAAATGAAGGAGAAAAAATGTTTTGTTGGTCATTCATTTTTGTTCTGACATCACTTTGATTAGTTGAGTATCTGAGGCTGAGACCACGGGACTGTAAAACATGATTGTTGGGCTTCATTTCTGTACTGAACAGTCATTTCAAGATTAGTAAATAACAATGAGCTAATGTTGTTCATGAGACTAAAATCATCTCACTGTGGTAATGTAAATATAATATGGCCAATATTATATGTATTGTCAGATTATCATCATTATATATATATATATATATATATATATATATATATATATATATATATATATATAACAGCAGTGAGCTTGAACTCTGGGTCAAAGATTCAAGTTGCAGTTATTTATATTTCCTATTACCGTAAATCTTCACTCAAAGACAAGTATCTGTGACAGTATAGATGTATTATATATAAGAGACAAATATTGTTCGTTTAATATGTTGGCATTACTAAATTTGGCTCAATGCTTACATACATGTGTAAAAAGAAAATGTACGAGCTGTGAAAACTGTTTCTGATAAAATGAAGAGTAGACTGATATATTAAATATTCCTTTATTGGGTGAGAAAATCAGACCATGTCATAACTGCTTTAAGCCATACAGAATAGATATCAGAGCCTTAAACAGGCTGACTTCTGCTAAATGGGTCAAACTGGGCAGAAAGTACACAAACATATAACATCCTTATAGAATATGATGTAACACTATAGATCAACTTACCTCAGAATATATAAAGCATATAAACAATTACAGCAATATGATGCAACAAACACAGCAGTACTACTAATCCAAAATACTCAAAGTTTCATAGAACTGAAACAAACATTTATTTTTAGGTCCATTCTGCTGCTGATACATACTTTAGGTTTCTGAATATTAAACTTGTTGCTGCCTTTCATAGTGTGTAACTTGAAGGCCCTGAGTACTTTCTCCCACACTGAAAACACTGGAATGATAACATTATTTGAACATTACCTAATAAGACTGATTCAGGACAGACAATTAGTTATGTTAAACTTTTCTAGCAGTCCTTCACAAACAGGGAACAGTCTGTCTATTCTCTCCATCTGTCAGCTGCTGCTGGCTCTTCCTCCTCCTCTTCCTCACACACTGCTGAGTTTGTCCTGGTGGATCATCAGGGGTGCAAAGCCTCACAGATGATGTGCAGCAGTGGGTCCCTCAGTCTGTCCTCACTCTGGACACTTGCAGTTGTCACACATGGAAATCAAATGTGTGATAAGCTGCAGGATTCAAACACAAGTGTAACTTATAAACACATGTTCATACTTTTATTCCACAATCAGAGAAAAAGAAACAGAGAGAGAGTGCAGGACAGACAGACAGGTGACAGTCTCAGGTGTATACACTGCTACAAAACAGCACAAGAGAAGGAGGATTTAGTGTTTGTGTTATTACGAGTGCTAAACAAGAAGAGTTCCCAGATGGTACAGTGGACACATGTGTGACTCCTGTGATTAAAGCATCTTTCTTTCAGCTTAACGAGTGAACCGTCAGCTCGTTCAAACACACGTTAAAATCCGTTTGGCTCGACACCACCGAACAGAGGCAGCAATACAACATAGCTAACATTAACAGTGCAGTGAATCCTGCTTGTGCAGTGATATTCAGGACTGCAAACCGAGCAGCATCACTGACTTTCAGCTTGTTGTATTTGTGGATATATGACTGACTTTAATTATCCATAAAATCATCACATTCTCTGTAAGATTAAGGTCGACTATTGGTCGTCGCGTGGCGGTGACGTAATCGCACTTAAAATGCGTACTTCAAGCGTGCAGACCCTGAATTGGGACACAGCCAGTGTTTCTTAGTTCTTTCATGTCCCTGCACTAAGTCTTGTTTATAGTCGTCTCAGTGGTCATTGTCGTAGTTTTCGCTGTTCTTAGTTTCTCCAGTTTAGGTTTTAGTTTAGGTAGCCACTGTCCCTGCTGTTTTGTTATGCCTTTGTATCAGCCCACAATACAGGCTCGCCTTTTTTTTAAAGTTCAGTTCTGCCTCCTCGCCTGTGTCTGCTCCTGGGTCCTCCACTCTCTCTCCACTCGGTCTGCGGGGCAGACCGTGACAATGGGGTGGAGGACATCTAGAGGGCTGTGATAGAAAAGGATGTTAGCGGCAGATAGCGGCAGATAGAGGCTGATGTGGCGACCTTTATAGGGAGCAGCTGAAAGAAGAATTAGAAAAAATGCACTCTGGGATTAACACACCAGTCACCACCTGATACACATTGAGACATCCTTTAGAATGGGCAGAGCAAGAACTCTTGCTCTTCATTTGATTCGTACTTTGAAATATAACTACTTTTTTTCAACATTTCACAACTCCACAAGAGCAAAAATACACACAAATACACATATGGGGAAACAGTTTGTCTTGAAACAACAACTGCAATCCCTTAATTTCAACTTTATATTCAAAATGATCCATTGTCATTTTTTTCTTAAATTTCTCCCATTGCTCTTTTTTTCTCGTGGTCTGATTTTTGTTTGTTTTCTTTGTTGTCTGTCCAATGGCATATCAAGATGAAATAAATGTAGTACATTAACCTTAGTCACCATTGCCCCATTCTCTGTTGCCCACACCCACTCAAACTGCAAGACCACCTTTTACCTGAAAATGTCACTGTTGGGGCATTATAATTAAAACCAAAACCACAGATAAAATGCGTTTTATAACCACTAGTGAGATTTGGAAAATATTTAAGTTGTTTTTTTTAAAACTTCTGTTGAGCACTAAAAAATTATGAGGATACTCATTTCTAATCTTTTCCCTCTCAGTCTCTTCAAGTAACACTACAAAAGACCCAGCCAATGCCCAGACAACACACGATCAAGCTGCTTTTATGGTCGAGCTCCCTGGAGTGATGTGGACAGCAAATGGGTTACCTGCTTAACCATAAATTCTGCTTCTGTCAGACCGGAATAGTGTACGGGGACGGCCAAGTTTGCGGGATCATAAAACCAGCTTCAGTGCCCTGCAGCGATTTTGTAGAAAGGCAAGCAGAGACTTGTATCCTTTTTTATATCCTGAAAGCTTCGTCTATAGTTATCGTCTAAATATTCATTTATTAAAACTATCGATAAAATCTATGAAAACTTCTTACTACATATAAAACTGTATCATTTGCACATATAATATTAAAAGTAAATGTAAATGATTCTGCAGCAAGCAGAAGGAGGCTCTTAACATATGATTATAAGCTTCTGCTTTTATTTACATTAGTGTACTTTCTTTTAGAAACTGTCCCGTAGGCATGTTAATGTGCCATTCCCACACTTCTCATCAATGCCTTGCACAATATGTAAAGCCTGTTGTTTGACAAGGGTCTAACAAAGAGTGACTAATTCCAATTTCCAACGGATCAGGAATATCATGCTGCTTTGTCATGTAGCTAAAGTCAGTGCCAAGGGATTCCTGATGTTGTGTATTCTTGTTCTGAAGGCGAAAGGCGGAGACATACGGGAAATAAGAGCGCAAGGCCAACCAAACACACACAGCAAAAAGTCTCCGATTCGTCAAAGTTGTTTAATTGACAGTTTGTCTGTAAAATCAGCAAACAGTATTTAGTCACGAGTGCACTTCCCCAGATATCAAAACGTTTCGTCAATATGGCAGACGCTCAGCAGAAATGGTTTAGGGCCATCACGACGTTGTGAGATCGGCTAATGAGTAGCGCCGCTACGTAACCTATTGCGACACAGGCTTGCCTTTGACGGGAAGTGGGTGGTCTTATACCAAGAACCAGACGCACGGTGAGCGAGAAATGGTATCTAAAAATTGTTTAAGTTGTCTAGACAATTGCTGGGTGTACATAGATATACTACGCGGCTAACCAGCATTGTACAAGGACAGTAACGGATAACTTTTACGTAAGTTATGACCGCTTTCTTTTGATTGTTTTTGTGGAAACACTACAATTAGCAGGAATGACAATGTGAGTTCGTTGGCTAATGCGACGTGACTGCCGTGGACATGGGTTCCTACAAAATTTTTAGCATCGACGCTAGCTGCTGTTTCGTAGCATCGTAATGAAATCCTAAATTTAAGTGTCTTTGCCACATTATTAGTATCACAGTTATTACTGTTATTACTGTGGTATTACAGTTATTACTAAACGTATGAAAAGCTCAGTAAATTATTATTCAGTTTAATTAACTCAACGCTGTACGATACGATGATGCTAAAACAAGCTGCGAAGTTGTGTGTTTGAAACAGAACAGATACAATTCTTTCCTAACTGGTGTTATTTATTTATTTTTGTCTTTCTATATAGTCGTTGTCATCATGGTCTCTGCGGCTGTGCTCCATCTGTGGGTTTTAGCTTGGCTGGCTTCTGTTCACGCTGCTGGTCAGTATCATCAACAGTACAATTCATCTTTAGTCACTGGGGAGTGTTATCTTTTAGTATACACGCAAGAATGAATCAAAATGGACACTCAGAATGTAGATTGTTTTTGACAACATTTTTAATGTCATATTTCCTGCTGCCCCAGTGTGGGTATAATAACACACTTTCTGAAAGTTTTTTAAGCATATTTTACCACGTTGAAGGTAAGGTAATTCAATCAATTGTGAGTAAAAGATACTGGCTGAATTGATATCAGCTCAGTAATAAATACAAGTACTAGTAAACATTGCTGATTACATATTTGAGAATTATTATCTGTCAAAGGGAAAACGGCGATACAGCTTCATGTGAGATGTGGACCAAAGGGTTATTTTAGAGGTGATGCAGTTGTTGCCTAATAAAAGCCTTTCTTTAGTGCTGCAAAGATGATGCACAAAATAGAGCTTTCTCATCTGATTCCTTGTGTCTTAGCGTGTGTGTTTTGTGGTGGTGATAGAGCGAATAATCTTGATTCATTGCTTATTTCTTTATATTGTGGTTCTAGAGAACCAGATTTTGTACTCATTTTTATTGACATATCTTTAAGCATTAGTTCCCCTGGCTTTCTGATGGTCTTTCACAGTTGTCCCTAAGCACTGGCTGCTTTCCCCCCCACTCATTTCACTTTCATTTTCAGTCCAGTCTTTGTTCCTGGCCATTATCATAAGAAGGTTGTTTTTTTTCTTTGTTAAGACCCTGAACACTAAATCATTCAAACATAAAAAGGCACCTAACTTAGTGTTGTCTACACATAACCGACAACTTAGCAAAGAGCCTATTTTAAGTTGCCAGGTTGGTGGACAGTGGAGGACAAAAGAAGTGACAGTCCTAAAACACTATCTACAGTAATTGAAGAGTGTTTGAAAATTATTTCCTTAAAAATAGATGAAACAAAATCCAGCAAAGACCTGATCAGGTGATCAATCTACTATTTGCTGAAACCTCATCAGTAATGGTTTCAGTCAATAAGCCACATTTAAGGAAGGGAAACAGGACAGAAAGGCTGAGGCAAGCCAAATCATACAAAAAATAGACTCAGAATCAGTTCTGAGCGGTTGTGCTACATGTAACACTGGCTTTATTTGAATGAATTATCTAATTAGTCATCCAGACAAAACTGGTTCTATCCAACTAATGTGAGAGTGGAAACAGTGTTTTGTCATTGACATTGTGTACCAGTTCAAAATGCAAATGAAGTGTTTTGTTTTAACTTTACCTCTGCAGGCTTTTTTTGTGAAGGCTGAGATAAACTGTACTTTTCAAAATTGAAGAATTGAGGTGATTTAAAGAAAAAAAGAGCAGGCCTCTGGACAGAGAATTCTAATTAAAAAGTTAAAGTTGAAAATACAACATATATATACAGTTTTACTAATTTTTTTTATTACATATGGTTAGTAAGGACAAGTGAGAAAAAGCACATGCAGTTGATATTGAAACAGACAAGCTGAGGTAAGATGGGGAGCAGCATATGGAAAGGAGAGAGAGACAGAAGAGCAGTGTGAGACCTAACAGGACCTAAAATTAATTAGTAAAAAAAATCTTGATCAGTCGGTTTATTTGTTTATTTATTTTTGCATGAATAAATTAATGATAGTTTGCTACCTACTACAGACACATGGCTGTCTGTGATGACACCTCAAAAGAGATGTTTCTTTTTTGTCTGTAGTTTTTTCCAGCCTTGTGTCTGTTGTGTTTGTTGGTGTCAATTTTGTCTGTCATATCATTGTTTTTCTGCTCAGTTTCTGTATGTTATTCTTTACAGAAGAAAATTGATGGTTTCTTACTCCACCTCTACCTTTGAAATGAAGTGATGGTTAAAGCTCTTCCTATTGTCTTTGTAAATTGGCAGCAGATTTGGCAGCTAATGCTTCCCAAATGATTAGGGAAGACTAGCTTCACTACCTAAAGAATTACAATTCTCTGAGAATGTATATGCCCCCTTCCTGATTTCTGACATTTTTGATTTTTTTTAGATCTTTTAGCCTACCTCGCTCTGTCAAACAAGTTCTATTTTTGTTGGTTTTTATCGATCTGGGTGTGACCACCGAAATTAAACTCAGCTTTCTGAAACATATGATTAATCACAGTTAATTCATAATTTATCAAGAACTGAGATATTGCAAACATTATATTGAAGTTGTTGCTCCCAATGGTGGCACAGGTAGCTATTAGGTTCGTAGGCAATTACCTTTTCACATAGGGCCATGTTGGCTTTGATATCTTTATTTCCTTTATAATTCAAATAATTTACAAAATCAATTTTATATTTACCTGGGTTTTCTTTGTTTAAAATACAGTTTGTTTGATGATTTCAAACGTAAGCGCGAATGATGCGCAAAAAAATAAGCATTAATGGTAAAGGTTAAATAATTTTGTACTTCATATGTACAGATGTTTGGGGGCCATCAGAATCCCTCCAGCTTTCTCTGTTTCAGGGAAGCTAGTTACAAGCCAGCATGATGAGCACAACATTTTAGCTATGCCCACCTCCACCTCAACCTTATATATCCCAAAAGTTGGGAAATTGTAACTGCAATGTTAATTATGTAATGACTGAAATGACTGTAAAGACATTGTGCTGTACTGTAACTAGTGTAAAAGATGATTATTTTTCTGACTTGGTATAACCATGGACACCATGTGTGTCCATGTTGCCGTGACAGGCGGAGTTTAATGTTGCATTAAAAAGAGGAATGTGGTCACGTCTCATCACACTTAGCAGCAGATGTTCCTATTGTGGTTGTATTGCTTAGACTGTGACAGGAACTGTGGGTAATTTGATGGCTCAGACTCACAGAAATGTATCAATAATCTTGTTGCTGACACAAGCACAGTGCTCATCAGCTATATTTTTCTGAGTTTTACTCTGCATGTGGGTTTACTTTTTTTTGTGTGTGTTTGGTTTTTTGTTTTGACCTTCAGAAGACGACTATCATTTGGTGATAGCCCCACAGTCTCCAGTGGTTCAGATTGGGTCTAACGTCACAGCTACGTGCGTGATCATCAACACAACTGAAGTCACAGCAGATGATCTCTACTGGAAGTTTTCTGAAATGATACCCAAAGAACATTACATCAAGATCAACAGTTCAGCACTTAATGTCACTGTCACCATCAGAAGTGAAAAGTCTGAATGGTTATTTTGCAGCTGCAAGACAGAGTCACACTATGTTGTCCTAAACAGGGGCAAATTTACTCATGGGATTTGGCTGAGGAAAGGCTGTAAGTTCTTATTGTCATAACTTGAAAATCTATTGCTGTTTTTACCCAAATGCAGCTATAACTCTTTTTTTCGATCGGTTGTGATAACAGTAGTTTGTTTTCCTTTCTGTGTTTCCAAGCAATAGTATATGATGACAGAATTATTAGCCCCCCTATGAAAATTTAATTTTCAAGTATTTTCCAATTGCTGTGAAACACAGCTTTTCCAAATATCTTGGTTTTATTTTGGATATCTATATTATTTTACTTTGCACACAGAAACAAAATTAGTTAAGACAAACTAATACCAGGGTTAAAATGATTAACCCTGATGCTATTAGTCAATTGTGTATAATTTTTTGGAGAAAACAGCCTGTAGTGTTGTCTTGATGTATGTTGAATCATACAGGCAAGGAAATGCCAAAAATGTTCATCTGGCTGTAGTGTTTAAAATGGGAGAAACGTTGATACCATAGATGTATCTGGAGGCTGAAGGGTACCACTGGCCGTTGCCAGTATTTTTTGGGGGGTGAAACACTTCTCTTATTGTGGGCTAATATAAATACTTAGTGCTGTTTTCTAAATAAAACTAGTCTGTTAAGAAATACTATGTTGAAAATCCCTTTCTCTGTTAAAAAGCACACAGCAAAACTTTGATAAAAACTTAGAATTTCATAAAGGGGTAATTATTTTGTCCTCATTTGTAAGCTGAATTTAAATTTAATATATATATAAACCACCTGATAATGATACAGAAAAAATGCACTGAAAATTGTAATTTTGTGGCATGCAGAGATAAACTTTGTGAGTTTAGTTTTTGTTTTGTTTAAATATCAGATCGCCCGGAGAAGCCAAAGAATCTGTCCTGTATAGCAGTTCAGGAGAGCAAAATTATCTCATCAAACATCAAATGTCAGTGGGAAGCAGTAGGACATCAAACGGAAGCTGTCCCTACAAATTATACACTTTTTATTAGACAAACAGGGTGAGTACATGCTTCATGAATCATTACTTTTTTTGTTTACAATTCTGTTTTTCATTCATTATGGTGAAACTAAGTCAAGCTGTATGTTAAAGCCATCTCATCACAGTAGTGTTGTATTACATTTTTATGTTCCTGGTATGGACAATTTAAACATGTAATGTCTGTCAGTGTCAAGTTGTATAGCCACACGGCCACATTCAAATATGAACACACGAAACATGGTCACCTTGACACATAGGGGGTAATTTATCCTGACCACTTAATCTAACATGCATGTGTTTGGACTGTGGGAGGAAACTAGAGTACCTCGAGAGAACCCATGCAGGGGCAAAGAGACCATGCATACCCTGATTGTGCAAATCTTTGCACCATTATGCCACCTAAATGTAATGTGACTTTTTAAACTAGTAATGAATACCAGTTGTCTAGCTTTGTGTAGGTTTTACTGTCAAGTAAATTGTCTTCTATTTCTTTTTTTAGTGATAAAATTTATACTGCATCAATATTAGGGCCAGTAAACAATACCACAGTGGATCTGAATCTCTTTCCTCATCATATGGAACTGGAGATTTGGGTGGTTGCACAAAATGAACTTGGAAAAGAAGAGTCTGAACATCTGATAAAGCTTGCTAATTGCTTTGGTAAGTAAATAGTACATTTGATTATTATGTTTAACATATTTGCATGTTCTGAGCCAGTAGTCTAAAACGTATATTCAGATTAAGTGATGTTGATTGTCTTGAATTCTTTGTGTGTGTGTGTGTGTGTGTGCGTGTGTGTGTCACAGTAAAAACAAAGCCTCCATCCGTCGAAGTCATTTCAGAGGCAGTTTTTCCCACCTCCCTTGTGATGAACTGGACTTCTTCTATTGATAAAACTTATCTGGAAACGATATATGAAATTAGATTCTGCCCATTGGGATCTCAAAAGTGGTTTTATGTAAGTATGTTTGTATACCCTTCCATCAAAAATTGCCATTGTAAAAGACAATATTACCATATTTCTAAAAGATTCAAACTATTGTGTAAACCTGTAAATCAGTTAAGATTCCAGTGTTGTGTTATGTATTAATGAACAAATCTGCAGAAATTGTATTACTGACAATTTTAAGAAAATCTGATTTAGTTTCATGACATGTTGAATCTGTTCTCCACAAAGCTCTTGAGAGTGATTGAGAATGAAGGTTTACTTTATCACAGTAATATGTTTTTTTGTGTTCTATACAACCTTCTACAGTGTCCCTGTACAGTGTGTACACCATTTTATCTTTGTAGCACTTGCTCAATGTGCTCAAATGGTAACACAGTGGCTCTGTGCTTAGTACTGTTGCCTCAAAGCAAGAGGGTCCTGTATTTGCTGAAATCTTAGAGTCTTAATATTTTAAATGTGATTCTTCTCAGACTGGTACATATTATCTCTTGTTTTATTTTTAAGTGACATATGGTTTATGTTTTTAGGTACCTCTGGCAGACACTTCGAGGTATATAGAGTCCTTTAGACTCCAGAACCTGCAACCAGACACAGTTTATGTCACTCAGGTACGGTGCAAATATAATAACAAGCACTGTGGTTACTGGAGTGACTGGAGTAGCAACGTTACCGAGAGAACACCAGAGGATTGTGAGTATTATGAATTCCAGTTCGGACTAGTTTCAGTAAAAGCATTTCATCAAATGGAATATTTTGCTACAGACAATTAGCACAGTTATGATTAATAAATTGTTCACTTAATACTATGTTATACATGATGAATAAACTATTCAGACTCTGAAGTCCTCAAGAGCTTTTTGTATCCAAAAGCATAAAGATTGAAAATAAAAACCTCTGGCAGTGAGAAGATTTACTGAACCTGTGAAACTGCATACATTGTCCACCCATGTGTTTACGTGTCCTTTTGTCCTTTTGATAAACTAAAAGATTTAATATTCTGTTCTTTTTCTTTTACCTAGTACCAAAAAGTAAACCAGATGTATGGATAATCACGTCGGAGGAAGGCCTAAATAAACGACAAATTGAGTTCATTTGTAAGGTAAATTTCCATCACATTCAATTTAACATTTAAAAACAGTTTTATCTAACAATACTCCTGTTGTCATAAGCACAAAGCATTAGAATTTATTTGAAATGAAAGGTTTAACATAACTGATAGACATTCTACAGATAGACCAAAACATTTAGATAAATTTTTAACTGAACTGAACCAGTTAAAAAAACAAACAAAAGGAACTATTGCTGCCAACCCTAACTCACCACAGACTGAACAGACTGTCATAGACTATTTTCATAGTCTTCATTATAGTTAATTATAGTTAAAATATTTTATTCATTATAGCAAGCAGTTTGATGAATGGCTAGATCAATAAAATTTTAACAGAATAGAATGAATGAGTTGGACAGATTGCGATATAGTCCTGGATATAGTCAATGGTTTGAATAACAGATTTAAAAATTGGAATACGAGAGGTCATTTAATAATATTTGTTCTTTTCTTTCAGACACACTAAAGATTTCCTTAATTTTTATGTATAGCCTTATTCGGATAATATAACAATCCAGTTTAAAAATCATCTTATTTTATTGTCACACCAAGTTGTAGATTTGCACTTTGCACCAATCAGCTAGTTGTTGTAATTGCATATGTTTGCTTTTCAAATATATGCTACTAACAGGCAAGTTACATATTGTAACATCAACAGTGTTAACATAGATAAAGGGTGTTTCTCTCATCTCTTGTTTAGTTTTTAAGGCATAATTTGATATTTGTTATAAATGGCTATACCAACATTTTGGCAAGTAGCTAATATCAGCCAATATATTGGCCCCACAGATTTATCTGTCGAGCTCTATTGAACACACTGTTCAGTGTGATAAATAACATAAATAATTTTGTTTCATAGACACACTGGCATTTTGGGTTTTTTTTTAGCATTTATCTTAGCAGTCATGTTGGTTGTTTTTGTGTAATAATGAGAACTGTCTGCATACTGTCTGCAACTTTGCTCATCCAGGATCCCGAGTTTTCCAATGGGAGGATAAGAAGATTTAACATAACGATTGAGAAACAAAAGGATAGTATCAGGAATGGAACTTGGGAGATTATTCCAGTGAACAGAAGTCTGACAGATGGCAGCTCAAGTAAAAAACAGATCACTCAACTAAAAACGATTCCCTTGGATGATGAGGAGTCTGTGACCGTGTATGTCACAGCCATAAATTCTGTGGGGGCATCTCCTCAGGCAAAGTTGATCATTTCCCGCAAAACACGGGGTAAGTGTCCATGTTGACCTTGAATTTACAGGTGTGACATTTAGACACAACTGTGACATATAATCTAAAGCAGTCCAGATAATATTTTTGGCATAAAATCACACACACAAATTAGAATGTTCTTGATTAATAAGTAACAGTAACAGAGACGTACGATGGTATCCAAAGGGACCCAGCAGCAACCATGAACCAGGATGCCATGTGGTTTATGATCATAATTTTTAACTCTCAGCTGTTTGCGAAGCCCCAGGTATAAAACTGCAGTTAACAGAATCAGTATAGTGGTGTGAGTAATGTATGATTATATGCCTAGTATACACATAGTAGATAATTTAAGAACTTTAACACAAAGTTCTTAGTAGGTTTTAACTTGAGGTCAGATGGGTTTTATAATTTACTAAATGTAGTTTATTCACTAAGTCTGGTCCAAATCAAGACCCAATGTATGACAAATTGGGTTATGGTTATATTTGTTATTTCATGTGTGTGTGTGTGTCTGTTACAGAACCTCCCGCAGTGGAAAAAACGGAGGTACAGTCCCATAACGGTCAGCTGTTTCTTTCATGGAAACCCCCTAACAGAACAGTGTCCGAGTATGTGGTGGAATGGATCAGTGATGGTGAGAGAAACTGGCAGAGGGAAAATGGAAAAAGAAACTACACTGCAATTAAAGGTATTTTTTCTTTTTTTCTGAGGGTTTAGGAAACAAAAAGTTGTTGTACAACCCTCTTGAAGAAATATGGAATAACCACGTTTGGAGAATGTTCATTTAGTTGTTTAAAGGCATATGGCACCCATCATAAAATCTCTCTCGTGTCATGGCTATAAGAAGCTGTTGTTTAGTTTGAGCTGTCATAAAGAGGAGACTGACTGTACTGTGCAGAAGGCACTTTAGGTAGATCTTTTTAAAAAGTGATAAAAAGGTGGAGTCAAAAAGGTAGTCTCTGATTTCATTGTTTAATGATAATGATGTGGCGTTATAAAGAGTCAAGTTTCTTATTGGTAAGCAACACAAATGATAAATATGTCATAGTGACTTTAATACAAACTTGTTAAAGCAAGAAAGTATTCTCTTGTAACAAGGAATTAATATATTTTGCATACACTGCAGCGGATCTTAAAGCAAAACCTTTAAGTTAACTTTTACTATGGCTGCTAATACTAATAGCTTCTGTTGCTTTACTCTAACTGCATGTTGTATAAGATTGCTATTAATTAAAGAGTGCTTTTTCCCCCTTTTTTAACCTTGATGTCAAATCTAGGGGACCATGAGCAATTTGTTCAATACAGAATATCATTGTACCCTATATATGGCACACTGGTTGGGAAGCCAGTCCATGAACAAGCCTATTTTGAACAAGGAGGTAAGAGATCATACTTGTCAATTAATCAATAGTAAACCATTGTATTTTGAATTGTTGTGGATGTTATAATTTGAATAGTGCTGTTAATCTCGTTAACAGCGTTAATCTCGTAAAATTGATGTTAATGCCATAACCGTTATAATGTCATTTTAACGAGATTGTATAGAATGCATTTGATGATTCTATGCATTGCATAGAATCATCAAATGTTTGATGATTCTATGCAAAATTTTTATATTAATCATTTGACAAGTTATATATTATCTATCAGTTATTTCCACAGAGATGTTCTTAAAGTCAGTTTGTTGTTATTTTTATTTTTTTGTACAGTTCCATCACAAGGCCCTACTGTCAACCTGAGTGGTGACCCAGGATGTTACACAGCCAAGCTGGAGTGGGATGAGATTCCTCTGATAAAACGACGCGGCTTCATCACAAACTACACAATATACTATCGAAGTGGGACTGAAACTCGTGGTATCTACTGGTTCCATGTTGTGCTGAACTGTTAGGTTAGCTTTTTAAAATGAAAACACTCAATTGCCAGGCTAACCTTTGATTTCTGTTGTTCTTTCTTGCAGGCATAACTGTGCAGGCTAACACCACCTCATACACTTTGACATCATTATCATGCAACACAAAGTATGACATTTGGATAAAGGCTTCAACTATCAGAGGCTCAGTCAATGGCTCTAACCACTCGTTCACTACTCTGAAATATGGTCAGTACATGATCCAACTAGTTGAGAAATGTCACAAAGTCAGTTTTACCTTTTCCAAAGTGTCTGTGTAGGGTCTCAGTCAATCGAGGTGTTGTAATCTTGAGAGATTGAAAAGAAGGCTACTGGAGCGTCTTGGATGAGAGGCTAATTGAACTTTATATTTTTACCATTGGTTTTTGAATTGCTGTTAACCCTTTGTCTTATCTATATATCTTTTTCACCTCACAGCACCAGGAGAAATTGAAGGCATTGTGGTAGGAGTGAGCCTTGGGTTTCTGTTTGTTGTTCTCATGACCATGCTGCTCTGTTTCTGCAAAAAAGATGTGTAAGTTACCCTTAAATATCTCTTGGGATGTTTACCGCCTCTCAGTGAATGGCTGTAAACTGAACACGTACATCTAGGGTTTCCATTTACTCTTTGTTGCATCTTACCTTTTCCAACACTGCAGGCATTTTAACGTGCCTTTGGGTGTACAGCACTTTAGTCATTGGATGAGGCACATAATACTAGTTTATTTTGAGCATACCAATCTTAAAAATTGTAAACATTCATTACTTCATACACAATATTCATCATAATAACTCCACTGAAACTGTGATTTCAATATTTTTGGAGTTATTGTATTTTTCTATATAAGTATGTTTTGTTTTTTTCTTTTCTACAGGATCAAGGACAACTTTTGGCCTCAGATTCCAAATCCCGGAGATAGCACCATTGGAAACTGGTCTCCAGATTATCCTTTGAAAGTAAGTTAGTGCATAGGTGTCAAACTCTGGCCCGCGGGCCAAATTTGGCGAAGCAATACCAAATTACTATTAGAGCTGGCCTACTGGTATTATACAGCTAATATATATATTGTTTAGTATTAAGCTTTGTTTGTTCCATATTCAGTTTTTCAGCAAAACGTGTTTGAGTCCATAAGAAAAGATTCATTCTTATATCTGGAGGAATAAATATCTTTCAATAAATATTAACGTTAGCCCGCGACTTTGTTCCAGTTTTGAATTTTGGCCCACTGTGTATTTGAGTTTGACACCCCTGCATTAGTGTGTCAGCATGACCAGAATAATGGTAATAAAAAAAATATTAAACCACCAGGACATAGCACAAATGATTGCTTGCATAAAGCAGATTGCTCATTCTCAACTCTGTTTGTCATCACTGCATAGACATTTCTGTTAGCTAATGACACTTGCCTCATACAACAAGGTCAGAGTACTGAGTGAAGAACTGTCTTCCATGTTTTGTGTCATGCATAAAACGTCAGCTGAAAGCATTGCATGTACAGCTTTCAGAGAGGTCCAGTGTCTAAAAGAATTACCCTATTAATATTGTGTCCTAATTTACAAATCCCTTTCATAGGAGAGGAAGCACAGAGGTGTCAAACTAACAAGCTTTTTTTTTTTAAATTGAAACATTTTTGCCTCTATTGGATAGTGGAGCAGTGCAGATAGAGAAGAAAGTGGTGAGGGAGGGGAAAGACTTGCAGCAAAGGGCCACGGTTTGAACTCGAACCTGGGCTGTACTTTGGCCAAGTGGCATGTGGATGCCTGCTGAAGCACTGAGTTACAGTGGCACGGCAAAATTAGGCTTTAAAACTGACTAATATGTCTTTATCTGTAGATAGCTTAATACTGTGAGTTTTCAGTCCCGTTTCGTATTTAGTCAGATGCATTTCTCTTTTGCTTTCTTTTTCTACAGGCAGAGGCACCAAGAGAGAACTGTCTATCTGGCATCAGTGTGCTTAATGTGGATGTTTGTGACGCAAAGTGTGTATTTGAGGAGGACAAGGCAAGTCTGCCTCTGAAAAAGGACAAGTATCTGTCTGAGGAGCACAGCAGTGGAATCGGTGGCTCCTCCTGCATGTCCTCACCTCGACAGAGTGTGTCTGACAGTGATGAGGGTGGTGATATGGCTGACACCACGGCCAGCACTATTCAGTACTCCTCTGTAGTCGCCTCCAGTGGTTACAAGGGCCAGAACCCAAGCTCTCTGCCCCAGCAGTCCATTTTTTCACGGTCTGAGTCCACACAGCCACTGCTGGACTGTGAAGAGAACCATGACACCATGGTGCAGGAGGGCAGCAGACAGTGTTTCCTGAGACAGCCCTGCTTTACTCACAATGCAGGGAATGAAAATGCCACCGACAGTAATGACTTCAACCCGTTGGAGATGGAGCAGCAAGAGGTGCTGGACTTCTGTCCCCTGGAAGAAGACACTGAACACACAGCACCTGCAGATTGCCAATCTGATGACTGGATACCAGCACCGGTCTCCAGCTACATGCCTCAGCTGGGTGGCTACAGGCCACAGTAAGAACTCAGATGGCTCGTCTGATACATGCATCACCTACATATGTGGTCTTGTGCCTTTGTTAGTCCTGGGTGTTTATTTAAAGCATTGAACAAATCCCAGTATATCTTTTGCACTTAATCAAATGTAAATAGTCCCATTATATTACACTGTAAAGAGTAATGTGAATTAGAGCTTGCGGTTGTCGTTTGCGCGCTTTACTCTCACAAGGAAAAATTACATAGCCAGTTCTTTGTAAATAAAACAACATCTTCAACATAATGACGAAATACAATTTTATACTAACGTAAACTGCTAATGGCATGCCAGACTGCTCAGTGCAGCCTAACGTCCTTAATCTCACTTGAATTTTAATTTTTAAGTGACAGTTTATAGCTGAATGTAAATGTTTTTATTGCATTTATTAAAGGCACCATGAAGCTCTTAAAATGTTGAAACTGTTGTTTTTCAGTTTTCCTAATGTTAATTCCAGATGTTGTTGGAAGATGTGTTTTCTCACCTCAGGCTGTGTCAAAGCAAGCATTATATCTTAATTTGTTGTATCACAATGTTAAAACAATTTGGAATACAGTGTGGTCATAAACAGCGTTGCTTCAGCTCTGATCAATCACTGCTGATTGTATTTCTTTTTCAAATGACACCATGCTAAAGCTTGACAATAAAACATGAAGGGAAGTCAGTAAGCTTCGTTTTTTTATTTTTGCTAGACATTCTAATGAACTGCTTTGAGTCACATGTAAGTGACCTGGGAGATGCCTAATTGCTTGCTTATGGGGTACATTCTGAGATGAGGGAAACTGGATTCTCTCTTCCAGAGTTTCTTGCTGACTACTTCCCTCCTGCTGCACTGGAAGTAGAACATTGACAGCATATAGTGGAGCCAGTAATCTAACTTTACATTTATATCTACATTTTATAAATGTTGGAAGTCCCAGTGACACAAGTTTGTGGACACCAGGACACTTCCTAATATGAGTGATCATCCTAGAAGGACCTTAGTCAGGGAGGTGACTAAAAACCTAATGGGCACTCTGACAGAATTTCAGCGTTGCTCTGTGGAGCGAGGAGAACCTTTCATTAACTATTTCTGCAGCACTCCAATAATCAGGTGTATATGGTAATATATGGTATATGCAGTGTTGGTCAAGTTACTTGAAAAAAGTAATCAGTAACTAATTACTGATTACTTCCCCAAAAAAGCAATCCAGTTACTTTACTGATTACTTATTTTCAAAAGTAATTAGTTACTTAGTTACTTTTTAAAAAACACGATTTACAACCTGAATAGGTGATAAAGCGATAGGTCTTTCAGCCCAATTCTACTTTTTCTGTATAATCCATCATACAAAATGTAATCAAATGGCAAAGTCTCTTTTTTTTAAACTTGTTTTATCAGTTTTAATCTTTTAACTTTATGCATCAAGCAAAAATTTAATCATATGCAACATTCTCTGACTTGAAGAAATTAGTTTAACATTTAAACCTATTTTCTGCACATTCCAGCACATAAAATAAAATATTTTTTGTGTTTACACTCAGTCTTTCAAATAGATGCAAGTAAAACACAGCAGAAAATAAATAAAATCGAAGACTAGCGGTTCTGTTGCTCTATTTTCACCTGTAAAGCAGGAGTGGGGTAGGCGGAGGTGTGCTCTGGTGCAGGTGTGCCGCAGCAGTCAGTTGAAGAATCCGCGAGTTTCTCTGAATTTCCCATTACGCCGTTGCGCACTCGGTGCTTGTTTAGGGGTTTTTTTTCGCTGTAAAAATAAGTTTTCTTCCCACGCACAACGGACGCTAATGTTTTTGTCACTTTTTATGGAATCAAACTCAAAGTAAGGTCAGTACTTCCACGCTTTAAACGCTCCATGCTCATACTCTCTCCTGCACTCCATATATTATCCATTGTTAATCTGCGCACAGCTGTTGTCAGGAACTTCGCACTCGCTTACGTCACTGTCATGAGACATTCTTGCAAAAAAATCACGGTTTTAGTAACGCAGTAACGCAGCGTTCCTACGGGAAACTAACGGTAATCTAATTACCGTTTTTGCAATAGTAATCCCTTACTTTACTCGTTACTTGAAAAAAGTAATCAGATTACAGTAACGCGTTACTACCCATCTCTGGGTATATGTATTTAAAAGGTTCATGACAACCTGCCTGGATTTGCCAAAAGACACTGTTACAAAATCAGTTTCACCCCGGTTCTTTTATTCATCGAAACTTCCAGAGACGGCACCGGAACTCAGTAGTCATTTCACAAAACCTTTATTCATCTTTATTCATCTTCATTTAAGCATGCACTTCTAGAAGGGAAGACGAGGCCGGTGTGTCCCTCTGCAAATCTTCACTCCTTTGTCTGTGAAACACAGTTTTGTAGGGGCGACCCTATCATAAAACCCCCCACGGTGTGCTGCAAACTCTGTCTGTGTTTATGTGCACGAGCACATGAATGCCTACATGTGCGCGTTCCCACGTGTCTATGTGAGTGCTCGTGTGTGACTGTGTACGCATACCTGTGTGTATGTGTGTGCACATGAGTGAGTGTGCGTGTGGATGTGTGTGCATGATAGTTAAAACACTGTGGGTGTAGGTGACTCCCTAGGTCATAAAACCCATCTCCCTTCCAGACCACAGTTATCCAGTTACAAATGTTGAGACCCCCACCCAAACATTCTCTGGGGAATTTCCACTCAGCATTAACTCCTCTCTGTTTTACTTTCACAGTTCAAGTGGGGGAGGGGTCTCCTACAATCTACTCCTAAGTTCACGACACAGTGAGGCCTTTATTATATTGAGGGCAGTGTCAGTATCTCTACAATAGTTCTACATTCTATGATAACACATTTCTAAACTCTAAAATAAGCTAAACATTCCTACAAATCCCCCTTTTTATCTGCCCTATGGCAGATAAAACTAAACTAAATCTCTCACCATAATGTTTTCATACTGTGACTCCCCATTTCCCAAAAGTGGCATCATGGTGTCTGCCTTTGTATCAGATTCTCCCACAGCACGATTGATGAGTCTTACGAACAAGGCTCTGATACAAGGCACACAACAACACCCACATGTCACTAATACTGCAATAAAAACAGACAAAGAAACCATAATTAACATAATGAAACCTTTCCATTGCCCAAAGACAAAGGTCATCCACGCTTCCAGTGGGTCATCTAATCCCGAATGCTCATACATTGTGGTGGACAACGTCTTTAGGCCTTCCAGAACTCGGGTCACAGAGCCGTCGGGAACTGTGTTATTTGAAATAAAAGTACAATACATATCCCCAAACATCGCGCAAACGCCCCCTTTTTCTCCCAACAACATATCTAACGCCATCCGATTTTGTACTGCCATTAAAGATGTTGGACTCAACTGTTCAGAAAGCACTTGCATTTAATGACAGCACAAAGATCAAATGTATACGAGATTGTGGACCCTTTAACGTAGTCCAACTCTATACCGCCATAATAATCAAAACACTCATCTGATTTACCTGTTTCACTATGTTTGGTTCGCTTCACCGTGGCCTGTGATGTTGGAGTCGCTGGAATGGATTCAGGTCTGTCTCACTTCACGCAATTCACTTATAAGAAAAATCACAGTTACAATAACAACAGTCACACCTAACACTACCGTTTCTCTCCAATTTCCCCTCAACCAGCCTAGAGAAGTTGACATGATTTAAATGTAGATAAAAGGCTCGTCTGTTTACATCTCTCCCTCACAGAAGGCTTCTCTGCAGAGCATCAAATCTGCATGGCAAAGTGACACACTTTAGGTGATCTTCATCCTTGGGAAAAGTGTTGTCAACTATTTCCCAGTCTCCTAGTATTTGTGCCTCACACAGAATCACAATTCCATCGCTGGACTTCCTCTGCGCTGTCACTTTTGGAGCTTGGCACGCTCTCTCCATCCCTCAGGTTCTCATGTTCCAACGCTGCTGAAGATTTAAGGCAGAGCACGTCGTACACCTTAGTTGTCTTCCTCAGCGTCAACATTGAATCTTTCATTTTATTTAAAATCTTGCTGTGGGAAGTCTCCTCTTGATCTCCTGGAAGCTCAGTAGCACAGCTCTCTGTGCGATGTCTGCTGCGCTGAAGATGATCTCTGATCCTCCTGAAGCCTCTCTCCTGGCCTCAGCTCCCATCTTGTGGACGATCCTCTCAGCCACTCCTTCTCGTCATGGCACCTCACAACATCTACAGATTAAAAAATAACACTCCTCTTGCCACATGGCTTTCACCATGTGTCAACTCCCCAATGAGACATGCACAAGAATGTTGCACATTGTCTCTAAAACAATCTCCAGGGTTTCCCACTTGGAGCAGCCATACTCCAACCTGTAACCCTGTGTAAAAACATTAATCAGCAGTCACATGTTAAGCTTGTTTAACTCCCAGCTCCACCTGGAGCCTGTAACCTGGAAGACAAATCTGTTAAATCAAACTTCACATTTGCAACCAACTGTAGATCATAAGAGTGATAAAGTATTCAGCATAACAGACAAGTATCATGTGCAGGTTTTCTCCAATCATTAAATCACTATTATTACCATAATTTGTCCCAAATCATGAATCATCCCAATTTATTCCACAATTTAATCGGTGACTTTCCTTAAACAATGTCACTCCACCCATTTTATCACTATGAGTTCAATAGTGGCAGGCTAATGAGCCCATATTCAACTATTCCATAAACACTGCATCCCTTATTTGTTTTTCTCATGTCACTTGTCCGCTTCTGCTGAATCCTCTACATGCATTCTTAGAAAAACAAACATTAGCAACACACATGGATCGTGTGGTGGGCAGGCGTCGGCCATCCACATTCCAGAGGTGCCGTAAAAGGCCATAAAATTAAGCCTGCTGTAAAAAGAATGACACTGGTTTCAACACAGGAAATTTCTCACGTTATTCACATCGTCAAAGTAACCTTCAACATTTTCCCAACAACACAGTGTAACAGCATCACCAACTCATAACCTGTAGTAGATAAACAAACATCCACCAATTGTTCTGTTAGAAATCACATCATCAAATCACATGAAGAACTGTAATGCTGTAGAAAAGAAAATGCAAATGTTAACGCTGCGCAGGCGTGTACACACTTTCTCACAGTAACTTCTGTGAGCAACACACCACACAAGCCCATGAATAACATACCCCTGGTAGATTCACAAACATAGAAAATGACATTTAAAAGGTTAAACCATCACGCAACCTCAGATGTTGCTGTCATCTTTCTGCTCCTGTAAAAGGAAACACATAAATTCATCCACCCTTTTGTCCTGTCTAGGTGGAGGTTAACCTTGAGTCGTAGTCAAGTCTTGTCAGTTTTTACCAGTCAGTCAGTTTGTTTTTATTTCCATTCATTCATTCATCCATTCTTTCTTTCTTTCTTTGCTGATAGTGGAACCTATCGTCGCATTTAGTTTCCACTCTCAGCAAAATGACGTCATTTCAAAAAGAAAAAAAGGAACTTTAGATCGGATTACTTCGCTGAATCCTTTTTAGGCAGGGACTCTCATTTTCTAATTGTCCCAAATAAGTGGCTTTCTCCAGAGCCCATTTTAATGTGGAGAAACTCACTTGCAACAATTTTCTCGACGACGTGTAGCGCTTTTAATTCCCGACGTGCAGATCTGCTTAAAGAAAAGAAATTCACAAACAGAAATCAGTGCACTGTTCAAAAAATAAAAATAAAATGAAAAATGACAAATAAAACTGAAAAACAAAAGAAAAGAAAAAATACAGAAGCCCGGTCTTAGGACTTGTCACAGAATATTCTTTCTCTTATAGGTGAGAAAACACCAAATCTAAAACTTGGTGCCATGGTAAAACCTTCCCCATACTTCAGAAACAAAAACAAAACAAAACAAAAACAAAAAAATCTACTAGTTTCACTCATTTAAACTCTGGCTGCAGGATTCTGTTCCCCCTGCTATCATGTTCCCCAAAATAATACTAATTCAGTCGTCTATGTATCAGTTCTCAACCCACTCAATAAACCAAACAGGATGATGGTAACAGTATTACCTACTTAAAATTGTGTTTGATCTTCATTGTGTGTGTGTGTGTGTGTGTGTGTGTGTGTTAGTCGGGTTAATACATTTTCTATTTCTATGTATCCTTTTATGTACCTTCCCCCTTTTTTCTGAAACAAAACTCCAAATTTTGTTTCAGAAACATCTAAATGAAAAACTCTGTTATAGTCAGGCACAGCTAAACCCCAGATGCTTGCAGGTTACCATAGGCAACCACGCTGAGTGTTGTTGACCCCTTCTACAAATACCCTCTTTTAATGTGTAACACTTTGTGTATGATTTTTTTGTTATCTCTGGTGCATATTATGTGCATGTGTGGTGTCACGTGTCACCTTTCCATTCTTCTAACAGTACACTTGCATACCTCAGTGCTTGTCTTCCTCCCCCTTTTGTGGTGGTCTGGACACTGTGTCAACCCTCCACTTCCAGGCAGTCGTTTGTTTCCCCGGATGCTTTAACCTAATTTGATTCCCCACACTAAAACAGCAGCCTCTGTCCTCCCCTTCTCCTTTCTCTCCGTTCTTCTCTCCCACTTTTCAGTCCAATGGCAGTCAGTTCTCTTCAGCTTTGTCCCGTGTATCTCTTTGTCCCACTGTCTCTTTCATTGCCATCTCACTCCAAACATGGCAAATGTCAAACTCAGACAGTCTTCTCAAAAGTCCTTCACACACAGTGAGGTTGCAGCTTGCTGGAAACGCATCTCCATCCATCCAATCTAGATGGTGGTTCTTCTCTTTCTGATGCCGTTTGCCCATAGTGCTGCTGGACCTCTCTGCTCAGGACTCTGGTATTGTCTCTTGGACTTCTGTCCGCTGTTGATGTTCATGCTCGTGCTTCTGGAACTGCACTCTGTGTCTTCAGGGAGAGATCAGCTTCCTTGGAGCTTGCTTGTTCAGGATGAGGACGGGAAGCTGCAAAACAATTCAGCCAAAAATTCTGGCTGGGTGTTTCTATTTTGTTTCTAATGATTTTAACCTATAATTTTCTTCCGACTGCTGCCCATGGAGAATTGATCCAGGTCCGTTCCCCACCTGTAAACGACAGACTGAGAGACTTTCATTATTCACTGTGACTGCATATGTTTTCATCACTCCTAAAGCAACACATCTCTACTTATTTTGTTTTGAACTCTACTGACTTTAAACCCCAAAAATGAAATTTTTATTTGGTCTTAACCGCAAACACAAAAATCTTCTTGATGTTGTTGTTAATTATTTTCATCCACAACACTCCAAATTATGTTTTCTTTTGTGTCCAGCAGGGGAAGAAGGTGACCCGTAGCATCACTGCTTCCCCCAGTTGGAGACAATTTCCCACTCACACTTCCACACTTTTTATTTTCTTTGTTTTCATGATTTTCTTTCTCTTTTTTTATTACCCCATTGTTTTACACCCACACATTAACCTGTTAACTCACTCCTCCAACCTCATTTTCCTTTCACCCCAACAGCTCTCATACAGTCAGCAATCAAATTCTCCTTGAGTACTTGGTCACCTTTAAATGTCACTGTTAATTTTATCAATTTATTTGTCATTACCTTAACACTAATCCACTGTTTATTTTTCTTTATTTATTTTCAGTTCACTTTCTCCTCTTTGATTACTACGATTTCTTAACTATTATTTTTCACAGAAAATCAACTAATCTACTTTGTCTCCCTTTTTGTCATCAAGGAATTCACACACACACTCACAGGCTGGTCACTCGCCCCCACCTTTTCTTTCTCTCTCACACACACGCACATTTTACTCTTCGTTCGTTCCACCTGTGAACCCGCAGTCCCATTCAAACTTTCTGCGAGACACTTCTGCTGATTCAGGACAACGCCCTAATCAGAACAAAGAGCGGGTGCCGTCCGCTCTTATACACCTCAACCTAACTAGGACAATTAGGCTCACGATCTTCAGATCGCGCCACATTTGCCTAACGAATTATTCAAACTGCGCCACGGACTGGATACCGCAGTTTCTCTTCCCCATATAAAATAAAACCAAATTAAACCCCCCAATTGACTTCACAGCTTGCAACAATTCGCGACACGGCCTCCTGCCGCAATTTCTGCACACCACAAACACACACTTTTAGACACAAATTCTTTTTGTTACTTTAATTGACTCCCGTACTTCAGACGAGACGCCGACTCTAACGGCGCTTTCACACACACTACACCGTCCTCCTTCTGCATCAGGCACTGGTTCAACTCAGCTCGGAATCTAACCGGCGAAAGCAACCGATCCTGCTTTTATGCATACTTCAGACTGTGACAGGGACCTCTCCCCGACTTAGTTATTTAAGGAGCCACGAATCCCCAGGTCACCACCCTGGATCTCCTGCCTTCAGGTCCTAGCCCCGCGTCCGAGACTAGGTGGGGTAACCAAACCCGTGACACACACAGCCCTCAGCTGGCGACGAGGCCTTTCAGCCCCGTTTTCTAACTAATAGTAACACAAGTTTCCTGCTTTAACGCACGAGGATGGATCATGCACCGCCACTTTTTTCCTAATAACTAAGACGGATGAAACACCGATTCTATTAATCCGTAACAAAAGTCTCCTGCTTTAACGCACTGAGATTTTCTTACGGGGCGCTAAACATCAACTTGGAGTTCTTACAAAAGTCTCTTGCTTTAGTCGCTCACAGTACGCTAAACATCAACTTGGAGTTCTTAAAAAAGTCTCTTGCTTTAACGCACTGAGACGGACGCTAGCCGCCTTTTTTTCTACTGAGTGAATTTACACTGCGATACGTTCAACTTAGCGAACAGATAATTTAGGCTTTAAATAATATGCACGGTTAGAAAATAAACAGGTCGTGCTCACCTTTTAATCATGTGAGCTAGCTCTCTGTTTGCCTCGTTTCACGATCTCAGCTCTGCCAATTCATCCTCTCTGGGCCTCAAGCGAATCCGGGTCACGGCACCAAAACTGTTACAAAATCAGTTTCACCCCGGTTCTTTTATTCGTTGAAACTTCCAGAGACGGCACCGGAACTCAGTAGTCATTTCACAAAACCTTTATTCATCTTTATTCATCTTCATTTAAGCATGCACTTCTAGAAGGGAAGACGAGGCCGGTGTGTCCCTCTGCAAATCTTCACTCCTTTGTCTGTGAAACACAGTTTTGTAGGGGCGACCCTATCATAAAACCCCCCACGGTGTGCTGCAAACTCTGTGTTTATGTGCACGAGCACATGAATGCCTACATGTGCGCGTTCCCACGTGTCTATGTGAGTGCTCGTGTGTGACTGTGTACGCATACCTGTGTGTATGTGTGTGCACATGAGTGAGTGTGCGTGTGGATGTGTGTGCATGATAGTTAAAACACTGTGGGTGTAGGTGACTCCCTAGGTCATAAAACCCATCTCCCTTCCAGACCACAGTTATCCAGTTACAAATGTTGAGACCCCCACCCAAACATTCTCTGGGGAATTTCCACTCAGCATTAACTCCTCTCTGTTTTACTTTCACAGTTCAAGTGGGGGAGGGGTCTCCTACAATCTACTCCTAAGTTCACGACACAGTGAGGCCTTTATTATATTGAGGGCAGTGTCAGTATCTCTACAATAGTTCTACATTCTATGATAACACATTTCTAAACTCTAAAATAAGCTAAACATTCCTACAACACTTTAAAGTTCGAATTCTTTGGCCTGAATGCCAAGTGTCCAGTTACAAGAAATCAGTTACTGTTTAGCACCTAGCTGTGCTATCTCTACTATCTCTATTGAGAATGACGGTGGTGGCAGCATCATGCTGTTTAGTTTAGTTTATTAAGATCCCTATTAGCTCTGTAATAGCAGTAGCTACCCTTCCTGTGGGCCTACAAACTTTATAACAAAAACACATTTATCACATAAAAGTCTAACACCTAACAAAAAATAATAAATTCTAAGGATTATTCCTGTGTAAATATTTAATGTCTCAATTTTTTACGCAAAGTATTCAAAATATGTTACCTACATTGAGTAACTTAATGGAATATGTTACAAATTACATTTTGGGCCATGTATTCTGTAATCTGTAGTGGAATACATTTAAAAGTAACCTCCTAAACACTGACCATATTTCTAAGATTTTCTGGGCCAAGTACAATAACTTCAGCTTTATCTGAATTTAGAAGCAGAAAATTTGATGTCATCCAGGTCTTTGTCTTTAAGATATTCCTGCAGTTTAACTAATTGGTGTGTGTTATCTGGCCTCATAGATAGATAAAGTTTTGTGTCATCTGCATAGCAGTGAAAATGTATGCCATCTTCTGATGATTCTGCCTAAGTGAAGCAGAAACAGAATTGGTCCTAGCACTGAGCCCTGTGGAACTCCATAATTAACCTTAGTATGTGAAGAGTACTCTCCATTTACATGAAAAAATTTGGAGATTAGATAGATATGATACAAACCACTGCAGTGCAGTCCCTGTAATACCTACAGCATGCTCTATTCGTTCTAATAGAATATTCTAGTCAACAGTATTGCTGCACTGAGGTCTAGCAGGACAAGCACAGAGATGAGTCTACTGTCAGATGCCACAAGAAAAATAATTTGTGGGGGAGCTGCTACAATTGTGGCAGGAGTGTTGCTCAGCTGAGGACTGATCAGGAGCATGAAAAAACCAAGACTTGAGGCAGAGAAAAACACGATCCTAAACAGAACCATAAAAAACCTGAGATGAGATGAGACGAGACCTGACCTGACCTGACCTGACACAATACAAAGCAAAGCAAACTCCAGCACCTGGCTGTGATGTCAGCAGAGAAAGAGATGCTTGAGAGACTTGACCACCAAAATGTGATAGACAGATTTACCAACCTCAAGGTGAGGCGACATAGGTTAAAAGAAAAGAAAAAATCTGCAGAGCCATAGTAGTATCTGCAGTAAAGATCATTGTATACATTGTACCATAGGCCAAGGTGTCTCAATTTTTCTAATTTTTTAATAATATTTTGTACTCTTCTATTTTTGGAGTGTATTTTTTATGTGTCTGTATTATATTATACATACACATTAAAAGTGAATCTGTCCAAAAAATGCACTCAGTTTACCTTTTACTCACTGTGAGCATCATTCATTATTCTGCCGCAGTAATTAAGGTTAGGATATGTTTGTTTTTTTTTTAAATTCCAATCCATTCTTCTTTGGCAGTAGTAGTCTTTAGCAGCATTTAAATAACCTTTATCAGATTTGATGGTTTTGTTACAGACTTTTCAAAAAAGTGTTTTGCTTTTCTTTCACAAATGTGGGGATTCAATTGTGTTAAAATGTACAAAACAGTGATGTCATGTTTTGTGACGAGGACCCAGGCACAGAGAGACTTGATGAATTTAAGAATCTTATGATTTAATAAAGAAATTTGCAGACTTGCACAAAGAGCGTAAAATTATTAACCTTGGACTAAATGAAGAAATGAATAGGCTCAATACCGCAGGAACTCAGCGTAATTGGCAGTCCACAAATATAATCAAACAGTATATGAGCGACTTTGACCTTTGCGATGCATGGCGCTCCCTTCACCCCAACAGTAAGGAATATACTTTTTTCTCACATGTCCATCACTCCTACTCTCGTCTGGATTATTTTTTGGTCAGCAGCTCACTGCTGAGTGACATTTCAGACACTAAGATTCACCCTATAGCTGTCAGCGATCATGCTCCTGTATCGTTAACACTAATGCACAAGAATAATACTACGCCAAGTAAAAACTGGAGATTTAATACATCACTGCTTAAAGATGAAGACTTTATTAAATATTTTAAAAAAGAATGGACTCTATATTTAGACTATAATGACATTCCCGGAACATCAGCTTCTGTTCTATGGCAAGCAGGGAAAGCTGTGATGAGAGGTAAAATAATTTCTTTCTCATCACATAAAAAGAAAGAAGAAAACAAAAATATTCCCTAGAAGAAGCCTACGTGTCCCACCAAGATCAGGAAACATTGAACAAAATACGCAAAACAAAAACTAGAATTAAATGAGATAATTGATAAAAAAAACCAAAATTCTTAGTACAAAGACTATGCTTACAAAATTATGAACATGGCAATAAATCCGGTCTAGCAAACCAGCTAAAAATAAATAAATAAAAAACAACTATATGTGCTGTTCAAGATTCATCTGGGAACACAATATATGACCCGAAACAAATAAACAACATTTTCAGGGATTTCTATAAAAGATTGTATTCACCACAAATAAACCCGTCTAAAAAGGAAATTTTTAGACAACATAACTCTTCCAAAATTATTAGACACACAAGCAATGGCACTGGATTCACCACTGACATCAGGTGAACTCCAGGAAGCCCTGATAAGCATGCCCAATAATAAGGCTCCAGGTCCAGATGGCTTTCCTGCAGAATTCTATAAAGAATTCTGGACAATTCTAGCACCAGTTTTTTACAGAACGTTGTTGGAAATCAAAGAAAAGGGCAGACTTCCATCAAATATGAATTCTGCAAACATTAATCTCCTGCTAAAACCAGGCACAGACCCTGTATATCCCTCAAGCTATCGTCCAATATCCCTTATAAATGTAGACCTTAAAATAATCTGCAAAGCTCTCTCAAAGAGACTAGAGAAAATAACCCCCCTCTTAATTCATCCTGACCAAATTGGTTTCATAAAAGGTAGGCACTCATCAACAAATACACGTAGATTACTTAATTTGATAGACTACTCATACAGTAAAAATCTTGAAACTACAATATTTTCTTTAGATGCAGAAAAAGCATTTGACAGAGTTAACTGGAAATTTCTATTTGCAACTTTACACAAATTTGGTTTCGGATCCTCTTTCATTAACTGGTTAAAAATATTATATAATTCCCCAACAGCTTGTGTCAGAACAAATGATCAGACATCCTCCAGCTTCTGTCTCCTGAGGGGCACCAGGCAGGGATGCCCACTTTCCCCTTCACTTTTGTAATTTTTATTGAACCACTAGCAGCAGCAATTAGACAGAATTCAGTAATTAAGGGCATAAAATGCAAGAACGTGGAACATAAAATCAGCCTTTATGCAGATGATGTGTTACTTTTTCTCCAAAACTCACAAACCAATATCTCTGGGGTGATTGAATTGATAAACTGTTTTGCAAGAATATCAGATTACTCAATTAACTGGTCAAAATCTACAGTCCTTCCGATTAATTGCTCCTTCCATAATTCTTCTTCTACACCACTGCAATCGGGAAATATTAAATATTTGGGTATTAATGTTTCTCCCAAGCTTGCAGATCTAACTAAATTAAACCATATCCCACTTTTAAAGAAAGTAGAAGGTGATCTGGCTAGATGGAAATGTCTACCCATATCACTCATGGGAAGGGTTGCCGCTATAAAAATGATGGTCTTACCAAAAATAAATTATTTATTCTCAATGATCCCAACTAAACCGCCACAAGATTGGTTCAGATCTCTAGATTCATACATGTCCAAATTCCTTTGGAAAAATAAACCCCCACGTATAAGTTTAAAAAACTACGAAAGACCAAGGATAAAGGAGGATTAGAACTACCTAACTTTCAGCACTACTTCTTAGCCAACAGGCTTCAGTTTATCTCAGGATGGCTGAAACATACCCTCTTAGACGAACCTTGGCTAGATGTAGAACAAGCACTTTGAAATAATCTAGAGATTTCAGATCTACCATTTATCACCTCAAACATCCAACGACATGAATGCTTCAAAAGCATCAGCATCAGCTCTTCTCTGACAGCATGGTGGGAGTTTCTAAAATTCACGGAGTCTTCATTAATCCGATGCAAACGTACCCTGACATATTACAAAACAATAATATGATAAACTTTTCAGATTGAAGTGGTAAAGGAATCAAATATTTAGAACATATATTAGAAGGAACAGAATTAATTTCATTTGACAGACTAGTTACACAATATGGGCTCAACAAGAAAAGATTTTTAGAATATCAATAAATTAAATCAATAGTAAAAAAGAAATTTAAACCGGGTCAAGTTGAACTACAAACACCACCAAGTGTGGTTCAGTTTCTTACTCTTAAAACCCCCAAATTACTTTCCAAAATATACAGAATGCTTTCTAAAACAGATGAATCAATATCACTTCCTATTGCAAAATGGGAAGCGGATTTATCAGTTAACTTAGACCAAAACCTCTGGTCTCAGATTTGCTTAAAAACCTTTCATCTAATTAGAAATCCCAGTCTTCAATTAATTCAATACAAAATACTGTCATGGTCTGCGGTGGGTGGCTGGAATTTCCGTAAGGCTCCTGAACTTACCTGGGATCCGCCCCTGGGCAGGGCCAACTCCTCCAGCTCGTGCAAGCCTGGAGCCTATTGCAGGCAATCAAGTCAGAGGGATTTAAGCCACACGTTGATGTTCATTCACTGCCAGTTTGTCATCAACCCATGTTGGTAACAGGCCCTTATGCTTCAATTTCTTGCTGTGATTTATCTTGTTAACAAGACTTTCTTGTGCTGCAGTTGCTGGATTCACCTTGGCTCACGCTCCACCTCCGGACTCAGGATACCAAGCAATCATTTTGAAAATCTCTCTGTGCCTCACCTGCCTGCCCTCCTGCCATCACACTCCATCTGAAGCCCCGAATCTCAGGTCAGCCTTTCCATGCCACTCAGCCTCCCCTGGATTCTCATCACCCCCCCTCTCAACACTCTATGTCCCCTACTGCAAGTAAGAATTGCTACTCTTGCAAATTGCCACTTCAGAGCTGCCTCCACTACCTCCCTAACTCCACTATCTTCTCTCTTTAGTGTGACTGTTCCCTGCTCAGCTCCACTCTGCATCTCAGGCCCCGTTCCCCCGCCCTAGCCACGTTTCCCAGGCCACGCCACGTCAAACTCCGTCTTATTGTTTTTTTGTCCTTGCTACGTTTCTTGCACTTAAGCCTAATAAATTGTTACATCATCTGCTGTCTCTGCTCTGGGTTTCTGCACCTGAGTCCTGTTCAGTACAGGCCACTCGGCCTCATGACAAAAACTACATAGTGCACTATACAGGTCATCGGATGTTCAAGATGGGCTTTACGTCTACCAACAACTACTCACACTGCCAAACCAATTCACCGGACAATTATATCCACGCTCTTTGGTTCTGTCCACCAGTTCAGAAGTTTTGGCGCGAGATATGTGAAGACTTATCAAAGTGTCTGAAATGTAACATTCCAACTTCCCCTTTAGTGTGTTTGTTGGGCAGCTTAGATAATGTCACTACAGAAAAGAAAATAGCCCATATAGTTTTCACTGCCCTATGCATAGCCAAGAAAACAGTCCTCATGAACTGGAAAAATAAAAATAATCTTAATTCTAACCAATATAGAAATTATCTATTAGATTACATTAGTCTTGATACAGCCTCTGCCACCACATCAGATCAATTGCTCTGGGCTCCTTTGATCAGCTCCATCACCTGGTGGGGGGTCATAGTTTGGTCCCACCTTCGCTGTTGTGATTGGTGTGGGGGTAGGGACAGGCTTAGGGCGTCGCGGGGTTCTCCAGGAGCATCTTCCTTGGAGGGCTCAACCTGGGGTAGCGGTCATGGCCTATTAAGGGCTCTGTTGGCTCTTAGGTGACGGTTTCCTCGTGGCTGCGTGCAGCGGGGCTAGGGGAGGGACGTGGGTTACTGACCTGGTAGCCTGGCTGCCCCTGGGTGGGTCCAGGACGGGCGTCAAGTTCTGGGGGTGCTCCGTCTCTGGGCTGGGGCCCTGGCTGGGCCTCAGGGGCTTGGGTCCTGGTTGGTGTGTTGCCGGGGTTGTGGGCGGGTGGGTGTATGGGGGCCCAGTCCTGGCGCAGGGTGCCGCCGGTGCATCGAGCCACCTGGGGGGCTCTTCAACTGGTGGGGGAGGTTGTTACATCTTGCAGGAACTCACTCTGCAGGAGGGGGAGATACAGGAGAGGTGGAGGAAGATCTCAGCCTGGGCGTCTATTGTCTTGTGTAGTCTGGAAGATGAGTGGATGACAGGGTGGGTGCAGTTTTCTCTGAGGTGGGGTTGGGTGGGCTGTCCCGGGCTCTGTGGGGCCGGGCGGCGCTGCTGTACTGGGCCCCGGTCCGGATGGGCCTGGGCCCCCTTTCCCTGGCGGGTTGCAGAGTATGGGGGTGCCTACTGGGATCAGCGGGGGAGCTGGCCCCAGGGAGGGGTCACTTGCCCCTCCCTTCCTTCCTTCCCCATCTCCAGCTGCCTCCCTTTTCCCGCTCCACCACAATCACCCACACATGCAGGGCCTTGGGTTAAAGATGTGTCACCAGGGTGCAGGGGAGGCATCCCCCCCTCTGTCCCCTTCTGGCTGCCTGTGCCTCAATTTTATCTCACAACTTAAACATTCACATTACTCACACTCTTATAACACATACATATAGGATCTTGGGGGTTGGCACGCTACACGGAATCCAAAAGACCATCAGGGTGTACAACTCACCCCTGGCGTCGTTGCCCACCTCTCAATTTTAAATACACGTAGACATTGAGGGCTAGCAGGAGGGGCTATGCGCTTACCTGCTGCTCTCTGGCAGGAAGCTCCATGCCCTCCTGGGTTTTAAAGGCACCTTAGAACACACATGCATCAACACTACATATGAGCGGGCGGAGGGAGGTTTGGAGTCTTCACACACCCCCGTTCTCTGCGGCCTGCTGGAGCGGGCGGGGGGGGGGGGGCTAGGAGGAGAAGTTGGTTGTCCGACTGGGGTCTGGAATGTGGGGCCTCCCTGCTGCTGCGGAGTCGGGGCGGTCTGCTTCTCCCCACCCCAGGGAAAAGAGTAACACCACCTGGGTCTGGGTGCAGTTTCCCCCTCCAAGGGCAAGGGTACCTAGACCCAGGGCTTAGAGTACGCTTGGGGAGTGTGATTGTGTGTACAGTGTCTCTCTGTCTTTCTCCACGTTGGGTGAGTGTTGAGTAATTGCATATGAGAGCATGAGGGTGGGAATGGATGTTTGTATCTGTGTGTGCCTGCTTGTCTGTGTCCATATGTCAGGCCGGGTATCAGACGCCACCTCTCTGGGGACATCCCAGGTCCTCCAAGGTATGGAGGCCTATCTCCCCCACCACTTCCCCTGCCAGTGGCAAATGGGTGCAAGCCATTTACCACAAACTTAGTCACTGCTCGGTGACATTCGTCTATCCTGGCCTGAAAGGAGACACTACCGGTAGACTGCAGCGAGAACTGCCAGCGAGTGCCAGCCAGACTCTGTCTGTCTCTCTCATCATGGTCACCTAAATGCAGCGCACAGTAATGGCAGGTTTTGTAATAAGGCAGATCGCGCTAACATAATATGCACTGTTAGTTGATTATTTACCTGCCGCATTAATGGGAGAGGACGTGCAAACGTTACCGCTGCTGCTGGGTTGAGATTCACGAGTCCGGAGCGGAATTAAAAACACGACATTCATTTAAGGTCATCGCGTGTTTTGTGAGCAAATGCTTTTGCATATTCGTAGTGTTTCCTCCCTTAAATGAAATATCTACTTTTCAAGTATTGCAAGTTGCCCTGTTGTCATCCGTTCTCGTAAAGTATAACCAAAGTTTTGAGGCGCCATGTTTCCTGCCAGGCAAATGACGCTCCGCAACGTGGTGACGTCATTCGGGGCGACTGGAATTGTTTGCAAAAATGGCAAACAATTCCAAGGAATTGAAACAGTGGGAACCGGTTCTCAACAAGAACCGGTTTTCGATACCCATCCCTACTCCCCACACCCTCTAGCAGATCATTACATGAAGGAACCTTTTAAAAACAAGTGCGTTCATGCTCACAGGTGTACACACGGGTGCTCACACACACAAACTACACCCTTTTTGGCTCCTACCTCAAAGCACACTGGGCGCTGTTGATCTTACGTGCTGCACAATAATGTTTAATATTTAGTATTTACTGTTATATTCCCATATATCATAGTGATGTTGTTTATTCTATTGCTCTCGTTTTCTTCTGCTTGTTTTCTTTTTTCATTCTCAACAGGTGAAATAAAAAAAAAACAACAAAAAAACAAAAACAAAACAATAACATGTAATATTTAGTATCTACTGTTAGCTAGTTTATTGTGATGGTGTTGTTTTTATTATGTTGCTCTTTGTTGTTTGTTTTCTCTTCTGGTTTTTTTTTTTTTATCTCCATACAGGTGATCCAGGTGTTTTGTTTGTTTTTCTTTTTTCTTCTTCCCCCCATTCTCACCATCTCTTCTCCCCTCTATTTTTCTTTCTCTCCCTCTCTCTCTTTCATTCTTTCTCCCTGTCTTATCCCCCAGTCATGTCTGTCCCGTCTTTAAAAAACGAAAATACAATAAATACATAATTATAATAAAGGTCAATCAAACGGACCAATATGGCAAGGCCATGATGATCCACTTGGTAAAGTAAATCCACTTGGCATCTTTCTTGGCCTTCAGACAACAATTCTGATGGCTAAAGATCCAAACGGGACAGGCAAAAAAAAAAAGAAAAAAAAAAGAGAGGGTAAAATTATGATAACTGATAATGGAGATGAAGACAACAGACGATGAGGACAGGGAGGAACAGGCGTTTAAATGCACCAAGGAGACAGTCAGAGGGAACTTGGTACAACTGGAGACATTTAAGGATGCAGGGACTGACAGAGACGGGGAAGACGTCTCATTATGACAAGTAAAGTTTACCTTGCCTGGATGGGCAGCTCTCTGGGTGCTCAGCACCCCCAAAGCTCTGATCCTAGAATTGCCCCTGATGTGAACACTGAATGCTTCTACTTCTTGGGTTTTGATTTTGATGCAGGTGTCATCCACATATCTGTACCAGTGGCTAGGTGGTGTCCCAGATGTGCTGCAGGGATGAGAGGTGAAATGTCTTCAAGAAAATTAAGGAAGAACAATCGCTTTTCCTAAGCTCTTTACATGACTTATAATGTGTCTGCTTATGTGCATTTGCTCTCTTAAGTGCATCAAAGTTTTAGCAAATGTATCACTAGAGATTATTAGCTCATTTTAATCTTCTGAGCAACCTGACTGCTGACATATCACTGGTTGGTTTGTTTGTTTACAGTGAAGCTCCAGTTTCAGGTGATAGTAAGTCAAAAGGATGTTACCTGTCAATGGCCAGCAGGAGCCCAGAATTAATTTGAATATTGTTATAAATTGATATGGATTGGTTCATATCTTTTATCAGGTTGTAAATTATGTTTCACTGTTAAATTTAACTTATGGTGACAGCACAAACACCAAGAGAGGAGAGAGAACAGGGTGAAGACAGCAAAGAAGCAGAGATAATACAAAGAAAAAAAAAACAGGTAAGAGTGGACATGTAGTCAAAGTTAACAAAAAATTATAAAGCTGATGTAACTCCTGTTTTGTGCACATTCATTAATGATGATTTCACATAACTAAGTTGTGTTATATTGTTATCAAATGGTTTCTGCTCCCTGGTCGCTGTGTTTTAAGATGATAAAAGACTGTTGTTTCATCTGCCATCATGATGACATCTCTCATCCTCCACGAAATCTGAGGACCAAAGCTATCATTGTTATGATCAATGGTAATGCCAATTTGTATATTAATGATCACGGAACTGACCTCATTGTCCACTGTTGATCATTGATCATTGTTAGTCTTAGTGATGCAGCTGTACTGTGACGTCAAGATGAATAAATCAATTTCAAAATATGTAAAGCAATAGTAGTCTACAGGCAGCAGTTTGACTGTTTCACAAAGACGATGATTTAATTTTTGGTATTTTATTTCAATCCTCTGTTCTGATTTACAAATGCCATAATTTGAGATATTAGGGGGTTTTGTGTCATAATAATCATCTTACAAGTTTTACCCAAATTCTCCTAAAGTCTGTCTAAAAGATGTGAGTGTATCAGAATTGCACCCTTCGGTTAGAATAAAAGTCGTGTCTCTTTAACTGAGGTATTCTCAGGACGGGGAGGGGGGTGGATAGGTTCATCGGGTTCATGTAGTATTGGACGCCTCCTCCCATTTCAGGTTGGTTGTTTCCCTAGCTCCCTTAGTAAAAGGGGAGGTATAAGGCAAATACTTGACAGAAAATGGAATGTAGGTCTGCACTGGAAATAGCTAAATAGGAGAACTTGACCTTTTATCGGGACACAGAAAGTCGACCAGCTGATGATTCCAAACTAGCTGCCATTTTCAGGTCATTCGAGGCATCTCGCTAAATTGTGTGTTGCTCCAGATATTTGTATGAGTAAGCCTGCTTTATTCGCCTGTTAATTTCCCTTTGTAATGGACAAAACGCGTTGTCCTGTGCTGTCTAGTGGTGGAATATAAATCATGATGGCTGATGGATGTTGCAAAGGAATGGAAAGAGGCAGGGGTAAGATTGCATCAGACTCTTTACCAAGACATGCATTTCCTCAGCAATATGTTCAGACCTGGTCACAGCAGCAAGGAAATGACATCCAAGAATTAGCTTCCAAACGCGTCGACATCCAGAAGAAACGCTTTTATCTGGATGTCAAGCAGAGTGTACGCGGCCGTTTCCTTAAAATAGCCGAGGTGTGGATAGGAAGGGGCCGTCATGATAACATCAGAAAGAGCAAGCTGACACTGTCTATGTCGATGGCTCCCGCTCTACGCTACAGTCTGGGAGACTTTATAGATTATTACGCCCGCATTGGACTGCGGGGGGGGCTGGCGCCTCCGCAGGTCGAGGACCACAGTAACAATGGCCAGGGCCGCGGGAACGACTCCCGTAAGAGAGCGCAGGAGCATCACGCGAACCTGTCCCCCACCGGTTCTGTTGTGTCCGATGACCATGCACATCGTGTTCTCAAGAGCGAATTTATTGAGCGAGACAACAGAAAGTACTTTCTGGACCTGAAGGAGAACCAGAGAGGCAGATTCCTCCGCATACGGCAGACTGTCAGCAAAGGACACGGCACAATGGGCTACTACGGCCAGGGCATCGAGCAGACCATAGTGTTACCCGCACAGGGACTGATTGAGTTCAGAGACGCTCTGTCACAGCTGATTGAAGACTACGGGGACGAAGAGAGCGAAGACCGCAGCCGAGCAGGCTCCAGGAATCGCAACGATAACCCCGAGCTTCCAGAGGCTGCGTCTTTTCGAGTGGACAACAAAAGGTTTTACTTTGATGTGGGTTCAAACCGGTATGGTATCTTTTTAAAAATTAGCGAAGTGCGACAGCCGTATAGAAACACCATCACAGTTCCCCTAAAAGCCTGGGCTAGATTCGGAGAGAATTTCATCAGGTACGAGGAGGAGATGCGACGAATCTTTTCTTGTCACAAAGATAAAAGGACAGATGGCCAGCAAGACAGTGAGGAACAGGAGGACTGACCTTCATGGTGCTTTTAGCATGTAGCCTAATTTAGGGTTTCAGTTTTGTCCAGATGTGACAATAATATGATGTACTGTATGTGTCCCTACCATACTACTCAGATACGATGTACTTAATTAACTTTTCAGTTTATTTGCCAAGGGCTGATAAACTCAAAATTTTTAACATGCCAAGAAGTCAGTCATCATTTTCTCATTGCCGATTATTGTGTTGTAGCCAGTTAGTCAGGGCCATCCCAGGGTCCTGAGCCAGCTGCATCCCTGCGCTCCCCCATACCATACTCATACCTCCCTGTTAAATTCAAGAGTGCAGTGTTCATTTACTTAAACTTTAATTCTAAGTTACATAGAAAGTTGACGCTAATAATATCTGTTAATATTTTACCCCCAAAGCAATATGGTTAACAATTTTATGGCACACTAATGTGCAGAAATTTTGTCAGTTTAAATAAACAGAGTTAATTTGTTAAGTATAGTGTGTTTTGTGATAGGTACAATTTAAGAAATGATATAGAAAGAAAAAAATCGGACCCTTTTATTAATGAAGAAAATACCTCATATATTGGAACTTACTGTAAGTGCAATACACACAAGCAGCATTATAGAACACTTGCAACCCAACTGGACAAGTGGAGAAGAAATTAAATTACAGGAATCAGAATTGGAAATGGGAAACGAGTGTTGTACAGATTAATGCTGCCAGTTAAGACTTGGTGGGAGGGGAGAAAAATAAGACATATTGTGACATTAATCACATACTGTTGGTGTGTGCTGCCTTTTCACTGGTCCAGCCGGAAGGTTTTCATTCATGTTAACAGTTCCAGTTTATGTTGCCTCATATGAGACACAAAACATTGCTTTAAATGTCCATGATAATGCTGGCAAAAATGAATTTAGTGACAGCTTTTCCTGCAGTGCAGTAGTTTAGGCCAATCAAATCTGTGCAAATGACCAGACTAGAGCATCCTGAAATGTATAAAATGTGCTAATTTGCTGCTTACCTCGGCAGCATAACGATGGGGGGAGACATGTGCTGTAGAAGCCTGCTTTAAATTACAAGGACACAAAGCACTACATGATGTTCTGGTTTTTGATAAGACGCTACCCTGCAGTTGTACTGTGTGTTGCATTCACAAAAATGGGGGAGGTAAAATGAATTAAAAAAAACTTTATAGGTACTGCAATCCAAGTCCAGTAATTCTGTCCAACACAAGCACTTAAACCTGATTTAGACTTCTGTGGGAAATCTGTGTTGCAACACTTGAAAAAGAACGGGCTTGTAGAATTTGCTGAAAGACTAGATCACTTGATGACTTGATATAATTACCTTAAAAATGGTTAATAAAACTAGAAAACAACTATATATGTAGCGGTCCATTCAGGAACCCTAAAATACAGCTCAACAGAAGAATAAAAAACTGACTGCTATCTGGAAAGACACACAGATCTAATGTCACATTTCTAGAGAGTAACTGTGTTACTGGAGTTACATTATTTATTTTATATGATACTAATATCCTAATACTTAAATTTACATAACATATTGACAGAAGGAAAGGTATTTTACATGTGTTCTGCTGAACACACAACATTGTAATATGCTTTCTTTAGTGGCTGCACCCTCTGTCGTTCAGTGTCTTTACTACATTTGACAGAGCCTAACGTAGACCTGAAAAAAGATGCACCATGTTGCATGACTGCTTGGAGTGTGGCTGCTCTTCCTATTATTCACATGAATTTGAAACATATAGCGGATGGTATACTGATGGTAGAAAAGTTCTAAAATAATAGAGAGAAGAGGTCTATGCACTTTGACCTAGACAAACAAGCCTCCGTTTTTTTTTTTTGTTTTTTGTTTTTAATCTTTTGGCTTTCACTCATTACAGCCAAGTTCTACAAGTTCTAAACATTTTGCCAAAGAGAATGCTTCTTTTCATAATTTATTTTTGGCATGAGGAGGAATAATTAAACATCAAAGTTTATACTTTAAGTACCTTCCTGCCTATTCTGTAATATTGTGTGGTGCTATGAAAATGGTTTCACACATTGTCTTTTGAGGATGTTGATACCCAGTTTTCACTATTACAGCTCAGGTCCGTTTTGTTTTTTTTTGTTTTTTTTGTTTTTTTAATATATATGACGTAAATAGATCAAAGTCAAGGTATAAACTGGGCTTGTTACCTTGATGTCAGCAAATAGCCCAGTGCTTACTGGTGAATTGGGGGTGTTGGGATCGAAAGGGCTCAACATCAAGCTCAAATGGGTCTATAGAAAATCTTAAATCAATATGCTTGTGCCTGCAGAACCTTGTATTTTACCTTTCCTTGCTGTCTATTGATGAACAAGCGATTACATTTTTTGAAAGTGTAAATGTAAGTGTAAGTTCATTTTTTACTTTAAGTCCTTAAAATCCATCCAAGTGCTGCTATTCATGAGCTTGGATGGCATTTTGCTGTATATTTGCCTATGTTTGCATTCTGTGACCAGCATGAAAGTAGAGCTGGTCACATTGACAAAGAACCCAAGCCAGACTTTGACTTGAGCATCATACCAGGATAAGGCAAAAACATAGATCAACCTTAATGTCCTTAAAAAGGACAAAAACCTAAAAATTGAAGTACCTGAACTCTAAATGTGCAAATGGTAAAGCTAGTTTTATCTTCAGTAGATTTTAAAGCATAAACCCAATCAATTAAATAGATTCATGTTAATGCTTAATCTTAACATGATTAACTTAATTCCAGTAGCTTCTTTATACTTTCCACTACCACTGAAACACAGTGCAGTACTTTACTGTGAGTGACAACATCATTTCTGTTATAAAAAAGAAGGAAATAGTAATATAAGCAGACGGGGATTCGTCTGCTACAATACGATATTCCTTTCTAATATGGAAATTTACAAGGAAAGTACCTCTGGAGCTGAGGTACACCCTTTGAGATTAGATAATATTTTTTAAAGTACAGGTCCTAATAAGCTAAAGTACGTTGACTGTTTGAACTTTATTTTGAATTAGGTGGGCAGCTTTTTAAATTCTCATGCAGGAAGTCATATTTCCCACGAGATGCTGATGCTTATATGAAGAGGTGTCAGAGCTAATTGTCAAGTTTATATCTGAACAGAAACAAGTCAGAAGTTAATATTTGATACCTCATGTCTGTTTTGGGGTCTTTGTCTCAGTTTCACAGATTTGAGATTTAGTGAAGTGAAGAAGGGGGAAAAAAGGAAAAATAATTTAAAAAAGAGTTTCGATTGGTTTTTTTTCTAGTTTTAGTAGGCAATTCTTGGAATGCCTTTGTGCTTGAAAAGCACAGGATTGGTTTGGTGTGTCTGTTGTATGATCTAGTGAAGAGTTGTTTTATTTTCATATAAATGGCAAAGTATATATAAACCTGGGTACAAAGCACAGTTTATTTTAAAAAATTACATGAAATGTAATAATTTAATTAACTCATTAGTGAAATGTGATTCAACATTGATTGTCACAGAATTAGGAAAATTGTCTCATCTACCCTAGATATTGGTTATGTCAATAACTGGCTGAGGCCAAGATATTGACATAAAAACAAAGTATTATGTTTGAGGTGGAATGTGATATTGTTTAAAATTATGATGGATATTTGTTTTGAAAATTCCAAAATCAACAGCACTTTAAATAAAAGCTGCACTTTTGTTCTGCTGCTTTGTAATTAGTTGACATAGAGGAACCATCTCTAGCTATGCCTTTGGTGTAAAGTGACAATCATAGTTCTCTGCTTGTAGAATCTGATGATGTGTGCTTCAAAACTCCTTTCATTGTCTGTGTTGGTTTTTGACAGCTTCTTATTGAGGCTCTCAATAGTTTAACATCTATATGTGTATATTCATGCAAATGCTATATTAAATTTTCATTATCATATGTACCAAGACTCTAGAATCTCACAGAATAATGTGAAATCAAATGTTCATGTCAGGAATATTCTGTTATGTTGACATGAACAATGTGAAGATAACCGTACTTGAACATGAAACTACTGGTGAAAAAATGTCAAATATGGCATTTTTGAATAATAATTGACACATAGCAAAATATTTTAGCTGTCATTAGTCAGACAATGCTTAATTCTTTGAGTATTCAAATGTCATTGTGTGTTTGTTCACTTTAGCCTATTTTAACCCACATCTGCTAAAATAGCAAAGGTATGAATTGGTGTTAAAGATTAGATGGATCTACAAAGAGAGAGGTTTTTAGTTCTGCTGTATAGTTTTCCATTTTCTTTTCCATTTTTCCTACAGTTAGTTCCAGAGAGCATAGTTCTGTTCAGAAAACATAATAATAATAACAATAATAAATAAAATAAATGTATTATAAATACTAATAATACGAAATTGGAAAACAAAATGGTTATTAAGTTTAACTAAACTTAGCTTTTTAATTTGTAACAGTGCATCCAACTTTTGAGACACACAAAAAAAGAAAGCACAGAAGGCCCGCACAAACTTTAAAAAACTTCCTGAGATCAATTTGCCAGTTTGCTGACAAAGACCATGGTAATACATGAAATTCACTACCTTAAATTTGCATGAATTTGATTTGTTTGCTTCCCAGGTAAAGGGTGGAATTTTCTTGTTTAAATTATGTGTTGTCAAGCTTGCTCTGAACATCATATATGTCAGAATCACAATCACAGAAGTATGAAAGCACAAGAAGCATCTTATGCAGCCATATTTGACCACTTTGAGTACTCAGAGTAAAAAAGCACTACATAAGTAGAAATCTGTTTAGCATTTATTATATGTTCTCTTTAGTATCATTCAGGGGCTTTACATAGAAAATCAGTCAAAAAACAAAACAAATAACTGTTTAAGTTATAGTCAGGGGTGCGCATTCGCTGTCAAAATAAAAGACGTGCACCAGATAAGAAGTTGCAACGTGCGTTTGCGTACATATAAAAGTCACTGTTTTTGACCGCTAGAGCAGGATTTTTACGGCATATTCCGCACCACATCTCTGTGCGTTCATCATTTGTTTGAAGGCAGCTCACCTCCTGCAACCACTTTTCCGAGAATATGCGCTTCTTTTGCGGTTCGGACTCCTTTTGACATTTCTTTGGAGGTGGAGGAACACTAAAGTGATTGCTTAAAGGAGCTTGCTTCTTCGACATCTTTAAGAGTTCTAAACAAATGTCTGTCCTCCCACAGAAAATCTTATGTACGCAAATGCGCGTTGCAACATCTTATCTGGTGCGCGTCTTTTATTTTGACAGCGAATACGCACCTGCGGACCACTTATGTGCACCCCTGGTTATAGCTGTAAATTGGGTGAGTCCAAACTTTTACCAATTAGCCGTACTTTTTTTCTCCATAATGTTTGAGCCCTCATAACTTCATAATTACAGGAGTTTGCGACATGAAATTTTCATTTAGGTCCTGGTAAAAACTTTAATCAGTGTTTCATTCACTGCAAGTGTCACAATTTACAAACAAATGAACATGTTCAGCGTGATTTTGTTTTTAAAATTAAATGTAAGCAATTTCATCAGTGTCATGGGGTACATTGTAGTTTCAAGGAAAAAAAACCCCTTCAGTTTAATGTCTACTAAACGTTCATATTTTCCAAAAATGCACTTTTTCAAGGGTCATATAACCATTTGGGATAGGTGGTGGTCAAAAATTATATAGTATCTGAAAAGTCTCTTTTACTTACATTTTTATACCATTTTTATACCAAAAACCCTGTTGCTATCTCTTGTATTTATAAAGTTATGGGGGCTAAAAAAAAAAAAAAAAATTCTGGACAAACTTATGCACTTTGAGAGCCTGTAACTTTGACAGTTTTCATAGTATGAGGGTAAAATTTTGCATGCCTTAAGTCATCTCATTTATTGTATAAAAAATCCAGCTGATTATGGTGGGAAGCACTGCTTTATTTTTTTTTTTATTTATATTTTTTTTAACCCACATGCCGACTACTGGTATGTTTCTTTATAGCAGATGAGACTATCTCAACATCCATGGACAGTAAAAGAAAAGATAAGGCTATAGGCTGAGGGCTACAGGTTGTTGGACTTTAAGTAATAGCTTGATTAAAAATAAATCTGGACTGTTAACTGGAGCTAATGTTTCCAACCCTGGCGCCTTAAAGCATCTTCACAGATTCACTGTATCTTCTGATTTTTATTCCTGTACTTTGTTTTAGCAGAAGGCATTCAGTATAGTCATCTAAAAAATTACTGGGATCATTGCTATAAATTTGGATAATATATTCATATCCATCATAATTTACCATAGTATTTTTTTTAAGAAACAGAGATAGAACTCGAACTGTATGTGTTTATATGGTTGTGCTTGTGCAGGCAGAGTGATGTGAATGTACACGTACTGAAGAAGACCTGCTGCTGTTGTTTGTAGTTTTCATCATCAGAGTTTTGAAGTGGGAAATGTAGGGATATAAATGTTTGCTAATCTTTTAAAAATTGAGTGGATACCGAAAATGTGCAAGTGTGTAAATTTATATTCATGTAATGTAATACATTGGTGTGTCCTATATTCATGTTACCTAACACTTAAAAAACAAGGAAGTTTTGTACTTTAGCACTTTCTTTGATGTGTACTGTAAAAAAATCATCTACATGTAAAGTACTGTATTAATAATCATTACTTGCCTTGTAATGTTTGAAATGATGCTACATTTAGAAATGGTAATCATGTTTTTAGAGTGTATGCATGTCCATGGTTGGGTCCCAGTATAATAAGAAAATTATAAGAAATATGGTGCTACGTTATATTATATAAAGGTGCTTCTATGGACCCCCAGCTGAATGCATGCAAAGGTGAAGTATAAAAAGTAGATAAAAGAAAATTGATGTCCTATTGCTGTTCTCAAATAGTGCTGCTTCCCAAAGATGTCAGAAATTTGGAAAAATCCAACTTTCTACTTTTAAAATGCAACAGCCCTACAAAACACAATCCAATCTCATGTTTACATACAGAAATGTGACAGCTTTTCAATGTTCTCTGCAAACATGAGCACACAGTGTTATTTCCACTCCTCCAAACCCATAGAGTGAATTAGAGATAATTAGGGTGTGGCATTTTAACTTGGACAGAGAAAGTTTCAATGTTGCCCATGTTCTTCCCTATTTTTTTTTTTCCTCCAAACTTAATCACCAGAAAGCCTGGAGTGTAGGAAAATTTCAACTTTTTAATGCATAGTATTTCTGAAATGTGATGTATGTGCATCACCTGCATCAGGAACACATGTCTTAGGTTATCATAAATGGTGCAGTTTAACTGTAAATAATAAAACCACCCTCCAGCCCTTGGATAAACCAGAACCAGAGTCAGTCTGATGAAGGGGTTGTTATCCAAGAGTATCTTGAACTTAGAGGCACTCCATTGTTAGATGGTCTATGTTTTTCTTTTCTTTTTCTTTTTCTTTGGTTTTGTTTCTGTTTTTTTAAACAAAAAAACAGTCATGTCTATTTACAGTTACGCTGCCCTTGTGACAAAGTCTAAAAGATCTACAGACAGACAATCTAACATAATTTTGTAGTCTTATTTCTTCCAGTGTTTATTTATTGAATAATTTATCATGTAGCAGTTTTTGGACAGCAAACATCAATATAGTCTTTGACAGGTCAAAGTTGTTTGAGTTTGGAAACCTTTGTGTTGATTGTTGCTGGCAAGGAATTTAGAAAATTAAAGAGTTGTACTGATTATTGTTGTTGTTGTTTTTTTTTCATTAAAAGATTTTACAGGATTATTAATGGTTTCAGTTTCTATTTTAAGAATCAATCCAGCACTATACCACACTGTTATAAAAAGTTTACAGTAAATTTATATTTGATCATATCTTCCCAACTTATTAAAGGCCATGCGATATTTCATACTGCTACATACTGTAATGCTGTGCATTTCACATTACACACTGTTGCAACAATCCAACGTGAACATGCAGTAGAAACATCAGCTTGCAGATTCTCCTTAGAAAACACAATCAATAGTGTGTTTTCCTTGGAGCACACACACTCTTGATAATATTGCTTCACATCAGTTGCTTCAGTGTCACATGAAATCTTGCAAATCTGCAAAAAATAGTATAGATCCCAGTAGGAGACCAAAAATGCAATCTTTGTGCTTTTTGAGAAGAGAGTTTGTTTTCATGAGAAAAATGTTTGAATCAAATATTTTGCACACAGAGGTTTATTTATCACTGTCAAACAAGGTTTAAATGTTTCAGTGTTTAAGAATATAGATGACTGGAAATGGGAGTAATTTCAGCTTAAAACCAAGACTCAGTGCCACATTGACAGATAAGAATCTATAAAGTATCATGGTGTTTTTAAGTCTGTGTCAGAAGGCTGAAAAGACCAAAATACAACTCTGGGCTCAGATGCAGACTCGAAACAACTCTAGTTGATGCAAAAACTTTATTGAGCCATTTGACTTTCAGAAACCAGCTTACCAATAGAGAGCGCAGCGTTAATTTTGATGGTATGGCAGTTATATTTGTAGTATGAAAGGTTGGAAGAGGAGATTGCTTACTTGTGAGCAGAGGCAAGCAATTTGCAGGAGGAGGTAGCCAAGTAGTAGCTTCTCTCCTCCTGTTTTCTACTCAAAACCCCATCCCCTTAGATATGGTGTCTTCCAGACAACAAAAACAATAACAACACTAAAATCAGCAAAAAATATGATTTAAACATAAAAAACAAAGAAAAAATAATATAGTATTTGCAATTGCACTAAAGAGTAAAACAGTGAAATGTGGATTATTAATCATTAGGTCTCTTCTAAGTCCCCATTAATACATAAATTAATAATTTCTCAACAAATTGATTTACTTTGCCTTACAGGAACCAGGTTGAAGCACGAGGATTATGTTAGTTTAAATAAATCAACACCCCTGATTTATAGTAATTGTCAGAATCACAGACTGAGAAGGGGGTGTGACAGCAATCTTCCACTCCAGGTTATTAAGCAACTAAAGCCTCACCCATCCTAACTGGAAAACTCAAAACATAATTATATAGTAACATATTTTCTCACCTGAGTATTTTTCCAGCTCAAATGAAGATCTTCCAAAATACTGCAACAACATTTCTTCTCCGGCTTGCTGTTATCTGCTTTTAACGTGTGCATTTGTGAGTTGTACATGTGTGACAAGCATCTTTCATTTGTTTCCTTCTTTTTCCAAGAAGCCATAGTGTCCAAAGTCATATGCAGTGAGGATGTAACACTGTTAACAAGATAATGGACCTATGTGGGATTAAAGTTTAGCTAGCTGCTCTGCATTGGATGAAGGAATCCCTTCCTAAAGCATAGTTACAGACCTGGTTCAGTCCAGTGTTCATTGTTGCTTAAGGATTTATTCTAAAATAAAATGAGTAGTCAGACAAAATACTGTTAAATGTTCAGTCTCTATTCTATATGGTAAAGGTACTGGTCACTCCCAGTGAAAATCATAGCATTTTCAGCTCTGCCACCTCCAGCTTGGGCTCCTTTCTTGTCGTTAGTGCCCCTGTCTTCAAACTATACATCACATCAGGTCTCACTATCATCTTGTAAACATTCCCTTTCCTTTTTGCTGCTAACTCTTAACCTTCTGTCACAAATTAGACTTCGGCATTTGTCTCTGTCCACTCCACTACAACATGCTGTTCCTGACTTCTTTTGTCTGTTGCTTTGGATGGTTGACCCACGCTATTTAAACTGATTCAGGTGTGTCGACCCAGGGTGAGATCTAAAACCTGCAGGACACCGGCCCTTGAGGCCTGGAGTTGGCCAAGCCTGCTCTAGATTCTACTGTCTGCTGCCCCCCTACTGGACAGCTCCGTACCTCCAAAAATGAGATGACATACCTGTGGTATGTCATCTGGGCTAACCACCTTTCCAGCTGCTCTTATTTCAACCTTAATCATTGGCACTTTTTTTAACATTCAGTTCTACTTCCTGGGTCTAATTATTGGTGATTTGTTTTACATGTCCTCCCACCTGTTGCCTGTTCCCTTGTTATCCTCCGTGTATATATTGTCAACTCTGCCCCTTGTCCTTTTTTTGTCCTGCCTCATGATCGTGTCTTCTGTCTTAGTTTTCTTCCTTTAAGATTTGTCATTTTTGGTTTATCTGTTCCTCTCTGGGGCTGTAACCAGGAAGCAGATTCCACATTGAATTGATTGAACTTACTCTGATCAGCTGTTCTGGAACAGAAAACAGTGATGGGTACAGGATGCTCATGGAGTGTGTGGCGCATTGCCTTTATTGTGTTGAGACTGTGTTGACATGTTGATTAATGGCTTATTTATTCCGATTTTTTCATACCCAATACAATTAATATACAGTATGTCAAATGATGTAAAATGCAGAATTTACAAAAAACATGTTTGCAAAGAAGTATAACTAAAAAAGTAAGAGAAAATCAAAGTGCAAGTTTTGTTTCTAGGAAATATAAGTGCTTGTGACATTGGGCATACTTGTGTATGTGAGGGGAAAATGCAGGGTTAAATTACCCCAGACTGGAGAAAATGTCCCCAATTTATCTTTTCATTGTACAGTGGGTGATGGCGAGCTCCTCTCAGCATGAATACAACTATGTTGAAACTTGCACTTCCCGATAAACACAATTCTCACCGCTGTACGACACATCAGCTGAATAGGTCACGTGATTTTTCTTACAGTTACACACCCACCTATACAGGGTTTTGCTCTTTATGCTTGATGCATGCACTCATCACTATGAAGCTTAGCGTTGCCAACCTCAAAGTTAACCAGGAGCGGATCTACATAGGTTTTCTGAGGGTGGCATGGAAATCAAATGGGGTGGCCATTTGTCATTTTACACATATGCAGGTGTTACATTCTGTAATATGCATTAGAAAAGTAAAGGCACACACAAGCACGCACGCACGCACACACACACACGCTCACACACACGCTCACACACACACATATACCAATAAAGCCACCTCTTAGTTTACCTTCTCTGTTTCCGAGTCTTGCATTTGGGTCCTACTCCACCTGCCACACAGAGAGCCTTGACAGCTTTCCACTATCCCTCCTTCTCTATCTTCTTATTATATTCTTAATCATTCTAACCTGATGCACAGCCTTTCCATCTCCATTGCTCTTTCTAGTAAGTCTGTAAAAGTCCTTTTCCATTTACCATGTAGTTTCCTGGGGCAGTGTCAAAAAGAGACATTTTCCTGGCCTCAGACCAATCTGACCAAAATCAAGTGCTAAATTTCAAGTACTGTTGCGACAGCAATTATTTGCAGTCACTGGCCATTAACTTCTAAAGAGTTGTCATGCTCAAACCTTAAATGGACCAGTTCTCATAGACAATAACTGGAAGCAATACAGACTGAAGCACATGAAAGTTTGAGTTGCTTGATATTATTTATTAAACTGAGAATCAGATTTAATTACTCATTACACCTTCACCCAACTGATGGTACCTGAATGCTGGGCATAACCAGGCTTGGCAAACTGTTTGGAAAATTTATAAGCAAACATTAAATGGTTTATGTCGCATCAGAAGTCCAGAAACGTGGTGCACCACTGTAGAAAATATGTGGCGACCCCTAACGGTAGAAGAAGAAGAGGAAGGTGGAGGGCGGCATAGCGTTCGTCCGGCCTAAATACATACGAAGAAGAAGAGGAACAGGAAGAAAACCAACAACATCGTCACTAAGCCCAGTAGGAAGACTGCTGAGTATTTGTAAATTAAGTTCTTCTTCCTCTACGCCGTTGCTCGGCTCATTAGTCGTGTATAATTGTTAATTAATTGTTATTTCTTTTCGGAATAATATTTAGCTGATGTCACCGGTGGTGTTAGACTTAAAAATGAATAACAACTGTGTTGATATTTGATTTCACTTCAACTTTCGAGGTGAAACAATAGCAGAGACAGCAGAACTGAGATGAGCTGAAGACCCGAGGAGAGGACACTTCATTGCAGACTGTGAGTTCTACAAAGAAGCCTGCAAGCCTAGCATCACATCTTTTTTTAAAAAAGAGATTTTTAGATATGAAACGTTGCCATTCAACTACCAGCCTTTGTTGCACACTCAGCAGTTTCTCTCGTTAAGGTGTTTAAAGTGTCTGAGCTTTACTGTACGTGACTTTGAGTATAAGAATCTTTAAAATTTACACTAAGTACGTATCTGTGTAGAAATATGGTTTCAGAAGGAATTCACTATGGATTATTATATCTCAGTATCGACTTGTTACTTTGTCCAGAGAAATATTTGTGTTGTCACGTGCATGGCGGAACTATGTCTATGAGGTTAAGTCGCTAAAGGCAGAACAAAAAGCTCTTCCTAAGAAAATGTGAAATAAGTGTGGTGATTTAATGTAAAACAGAAATTATACAATTCTAAAAAGCTTGAAAATTGATATTTGGTATAAAAACACATTCCAAAGCTCGTCTTTGGATGTCAGCTGCCTTTTATTCCATTCTGTTAAGACATCCTGCACTGCTTCTGTGAGGTCTGTGCTCTGGGAATACCATCAGATGGCAATATATGTGGTTCCAAGGAGACTTTATGTCCTCTAGAAGTTTATATGAATACTACTTTCTGCTGAGTTTATGAGCTCACTCACTCATTTTGTGTAAAGTAAAAATTAATTGAACCTGAAATTCGGATTCATCAACCCACAAGACCTGTTGTCACTTATTTTTCATGCGGGTTTTGTGTATGTTGGCCTTCCCGTAGGCTTTACTGAATGGCTTCTTGACAATGATCCTTCCACTGGCTCGTCCCTTGAGTTAGGTGCTTTTTAATGGGATGATTCATAGGACAATGTTAAGTGGCTTAACAAATAACAAAAAGACATTCCTCTGAGAAAGGCCAGGTACTAGTATTGAATTAAAAGTGAGTGAAAATGCAGCCAACACCAGAAGAGAAACTTTGAAAGACTTTCAGAAAGCCTGGAGAGTTATTGCTCAAAGAACATCTGGATCATTGGAAGCAAAATATGAAGAATTGTGGAGTGGCTCAGAAGTTTTATATAGCTGTTGTATGTTGAAGCCTTGAATGGCTTTGAAGCTTCTTCCTCATTTGTCTCTTTATTCAAAAGAGAAATGAGGAAGGAGATGAGTTTCAGGTTTCAAAATTTTGTCATATGCACAGTACTGAGATACACAACACACAGCAGATTTTTAAAAAAGAGCTTTAAAAGCTATGTACATATTTATACTACATCAGTTGTATGTACAGCAGACAGCAGTTGGTGTTCAAGACAGCTGTGAGAATGCGATTGAGTGTGCAGGAATGTAGATTGAGGTAATCTGAGGTTATAAACTCCTGTCATGTGTTTTGGAGTCTAATGGCATTGAGTTCTTTAGTCTACAGGTCCTAGATTTCACACTTCTATACCTGCAGCCTCAGGGTAGAAGTGTGAACAGACTTTGTCGAGGGTTGTGTGGGTTTTTTGATAGTTGATCCTCTGCAGAGAGGGCAGTGGACTCCTAATGACCTTTACAGCAATCTTCACTCTACAGGCGTTTGCAGTTCATAGCATAGCATTGGCAATGCTGTGCTGCAGCAGATTCACGCTCTTGCGGGTACTCTGCTTTCAAAGCTTTAAAATTAACAGACTTTTGACGGCCCAAAGGAAGAGGGGTCCTAATGGGACTAGCTACTGTGTTAAGCCAAGTTACATCCTTGCAGCAACATGAGCCTTGCTTAAAACCGTTTTTGTTGACAGTTGTGAAAATGACGTTTGCCAAATGAACTATCAATAGTTATTTTTTGCACTGGATTACTTTAATACGGGTTAATTTTTACAAAATGGTGAAGTAAGCACATCTGGAATATAGACCCACACATTCAAAAATTACCTTGAAAAATGTTGATCTGCACACAATTAAACAAACAATTGTACTAAACAATATCTTATGTTTGCTGTGGTTGTATGTGTTTAGATTTTGTAACATGTATGCTTCCAGTTAGGTGACACCTGTTGAGAAGCTAGAACTGCAAGTCAGTAGAATCATGGAGGATGACTCCAGGCCTTTGCTGAGTTCAGAGCAGACTGGAGAGGACTACTTGCAAAGAGACTCCACAAATTCGCTAGACTTGAGAACTAAAAGGTAAATGCTGTGCTAATCAGTACAAAGTATGAATCAGTTTCTCTCTTGCCTGTCACATGCCATAGGTTCATGTTGTTCATTTCATTGCTAGATAATAACAAGGTGCTTTATTACCTTGACTTCTTGGAATTCACTTAGCAAGCAAATACTAAGATGTTAGTTGTGAGATGTGTGAGTGCTTCATTTTCCTAGCACCATTTCCTGTGTTAGTGAGTTTTAATCCAGTTCACACAATGATTAGAACCTCTCAAATCTCAAATATTCATGCTTTAATGCATTAATTTTCTTAGTCAAGCTACAGTGTGTCACAAAAGTGAGTACACCCCTCACATTTTTGTCGAAATTTTATTATGTCTTTTCATGGGACAACATTGGCAATAAGACACTTTGATACAATGTAAAGTAGTCAGTGTACAACTTGTATAACAGTGTAAATTTGCTGACACCTAAAAATAACTCAACATACAGCCATTAATGTCTAAACTGCTGGCAACAAAAGGGAGTACACCCCTAAGTGAAAATGTCCAAACTGTCTCCAAAGTGTCAATATTTTGTGTGGCAACCATTATTTTCCACCACTGCCTTAACTCTGGGCATGGAGTTCACTAGAGCTTCACAGGGTCCCACTAGATTCCTCTTGCACTCCTCCATGATGACATCATGGAACTAGTGGATGCTTGGCCAGCCAAGTACCTTTACCCTGAGTTTATATAGCAAGGCACTGGTCTTTTTGGAGGTGTGTTTGGGGTTGTTATCATATTGGAACACTGTCCTATGGCCCAGTTTCTGAAGGGAGGGGATCATGCTCTGCTTCAGTATGTCACAGGACATGTTGGCATTCATAGTTACCACAATTTACTGTAGCCCCCCAGTGCCAGCAGCACTCATGCAGCCCCAAACAATGACATCCCACGTACACTCAACTTCTTTGGTCGACCATAGCGAGGTTGTTCTGAGTGGAACCTGTTCCGTCAAACTACTGTATGGTCTTGACCAGTGTGCTGCAGCTCAGTTTCAGGGTGTTGGCAATATTCTTATAGCCTAGACCATCTTTATGTAGAGTAACAATTCTTTTTTTCAGATCCTCATAGAATTCTTTGCCATGATGTGCCGTGTTAGACTTCCAGTGACCAGTATGAGAGAGTGTGAGAGCACTTAGGGGTGTACTCACTTTTGTTGCCAGAGGTTTATTCAATAATGAAGGTGTCTTGAGTTATTTAGAGGGGACAGCAAATTTACACTGTTTCAAGCTGTGCACTGACTACTTTACATTGTATCAAAGTGCCATATCTTCAATGTTGTCCCATGAAAAGATGTAACAAAATATTTACAAAAATGTGGGGTGTGTATTCACTTTTGTGTGAAACCGTTTATAAGGCCTTATCTGATTGTAACATATTATACTTTAAATAATATAAAAAATGTAAATTGTGCAAATCCTTACTGTATGCAGTGAAATCAAAGAAGTTATGTGTTTTTACGTGACTTGAAAAATGCATGATTTTTATTGACATCTTCCAGGCCTTTCCATGTGGAACGCAAGAACATTATAAATGATGGCCCTCAAGAGACAGTATCTGCGGAGGCTGCTGTACTCAACAGCAGATTACACTACTACAGCAGACTCATGGGGTCTTCTGATCGACAGTTGGTAAGTCGAGTTTATTGTCACAACCATGAATGCATCACAACCATAGCTTCTGGGCAAAAAATTTGCCAAGTGCAAACCACTTAAAAACCCCCAAAACAAAACACAGTAGCAACATAAAGCTTACGACATGTTTTGACCAACAGATTGGTGACAAATTCAATATTATTAAATTCAATTTTAAAAGCATTTATTCATTGCATGGCTATAATCCAAAAAAACTGCATTTTGGCATGAAAGCCTTTAGAAAGCCTTGATTATTCTTTGTTGTAGACACAGGCATGGAGATCTGGTGACCGCGTGATGTAGTAGGGATTCCTAATTTAAAGTTTTCATGGATGAGTATGTAGTCACAAAAAACTGACTGGCACATAGACACATATAAGAATCCTTGTATTCACTGTCTCATGACCCTAACAGAAATTGAAATAAAAACTTCAGGAAGTTAAAGAAAATTCACATAAATGCTAGTGGTTTTCCAACAATGGCAAACGTGTTAATCCAAAACGGTGTTAACACATTTGCCCAAAACATTTATGAAATTAACTTGAAATAACTTGTGTAATTTGAATACTAGCTATTAGTTCCTCCATACAGCCCTAATTTTGAGCACTGTCACCGTGGAAGAGATTACTCCTATCTGCATAAAATTATAGATTACCTTTAGCATCTAGCTGTACAAAAGGGCACTGAGTGTAAGCAAAGTTGCTTTTCTTTGGAAGACACAGGTAATGCCATATACTGTGTTACGCTTCTAAAAGAGCTCAGTAAATATGTTTTCATTGTACTTAGCTGTCTGATTTATTTTCTAGCAAGTAACAGTATTTTGTAGCTGAAATATCCATCCATTTATCAATCTTTGCTTATACAAATTAGGGCCACAGGGCACTGAAGCTTATCCCAGCTGCCATAAGAGACAGGGTATATATACTCTGGACAGGTCACCAGTTAATAAAATGTTTTTTGAAGGCACTAGATAATCAACCTTTTGGGGTTTAATTTATGTTCATCTGGACGTAGCGTATTCAGTGGGAGAAAGGTTTCGTCACTCATCCAAGTGACTTCTTTGGTCTAAGCTGACTGCAGGTTTCCCCAATCTTATAAACAGTGTATTTGCACAATAACTTAAAGCAGCCCATTTAATGAACAATATGGTGTGAGGTCAGTTCCTTGATAGTTAATATGCAAATTGTCATGACCATTGATCAACAACCACTGATCAAAGACCACTGATCAACTGCCATGAGTACCATTCACAGAGTTGGAGAATGGCTGCAATCACAGTATTGTAAATGGTACTCATGACCATTGATCAGTCGTCTTTGATCAATGGTCTTTGATCAGTGATCGATCTCAGGCTATATAAATTGGTATTATGGAGTGTAATAATTTATATTACTTGAAAGAAGTCATAAGTTTAAGCTGATAACCTTAACTAATGCTTTTAAAGTTCCAAATTTTTGGAAGGAAGCCATGATAGATCAATAGGGCATGTAACATGTCAGAATGTATTGGAAAATCCAGTTGGCTAAATCCACAAAAAGCTGCCCCAGAGCCATAGAGGCAGTACAGGTCAATTGATCACATAGCCTGTCCAAAAAGAAAACAGATCTGTAAAAACTACCAGAGCTCAGAGTACAAAGCTACTTGTTCATTTTGAGGTGAGTCATTTTTCCTGCTGCACTGCTACATCAGATCTTGGGATTCTCCCACCTGCCAAGATCCACTTTAAGCCCTGGTTGTCCCATGCAGTGCACCTGTGTCAAAGCATCTGTATTGTTGTTTCTCTTATCATCTGTTTTTATTTTTACTTAAAATAATTTTAATTTGCCTTTCTATTGCTATTATGTTTCCATCCACTGGATATGTTAGCACATAGTTGTGTTTCATTTCATGAATTCTCACAGAAAAAAAAAGTTATTGCTACATGGTTATAACTTCAGATTGTAAGGGGTTATCAGCTATCTCCTAATCTTCTTCTTTTCAAAGTTTTGTAGTAACACTGAATTACAAACTGAAGATCTGAAAATGAAGCAAACCTACCTTAATTGGGGGAATGCTATTAAAGTTATCTTTGTAATTCTAAGACGTCATGACATGCACTTTTCTGAAATCTTCACCTTCACCTCTCCGTTTTTCCTCCCTAGAGTCCTCCAGATCACGTGATTCCCCAGCCAGATGAGATCTACATCTATAGTCCACTGGGAACAGCTTTCAAGGTCCCAGGCAGTGACCATACCTCTAAAAACCCCAGTATCATCACCATGTAAGCCCTAGCAGTAGTAAAATGTGAAATCCACTGCACAAAGCATGTGAAAGCTACATGCTTTCTTTGTACTTAACTGCTTAACTGCATTTAACTGCTTTGATTTATTTATTTATTTTTCTTGTCCCAGATTTGCTATATGGAACACAATGATGGGCACATCTATACTCAGCATGCCTTGGGGTATAAAGCAGGTGATGTGTTTCAGTTTACATACTTGATGTTTTCAGCTCATTCAAAACCACACCTAAAATCACATTTAAAAAAACAAAAAAAAAACAAAAACTTTGTTTGAGAACTTTGTTCAAATAAAGGTTAGTGTAGAGGCCAAAAGCTCAAAATAAATATACAATTTTGACTTTATTTCAGGCTGGTTTCACTCTTGGAGTCTTCATTGTCATCTTCATAGGCCTGCTGATGCTGTATTGTTGTTATATTGTCCTCAAATCACCAAAGTCAATACGTAAGTAATTTTTACAAACTAGGTTTGGGATTAATAAACCAATACTAACAGCTTTCAAAAAGTTTACAATAGTACCTAGTTCACAATGGCTTGTTTCAGATCTCAAATGCTAGAAAAATATTTTCCATTCCATATTAGTATGCAAAATTAAGGCTAATGGCAAATTCTCAACATACACATTGTATAGGGTTCTTTGTGAGAGAGCAGTTATGTTTTTTGTTGTTAGCATTTCTTTAATATGTTGTCATTCACTTTAGCATAACTGATTAATTATGCTCTTTATAATTTGCAGGCCAGAAAGATAAATTATACCCTTAAATTTAAAAAATAGAGTACCTGTTTATACTTAAAATTAAGTGTTTTTTCCCTCTTATTCTCTGCCCAACACTTTTTTTCAGTGTCTGCATTATAAAGATTTTACAGAATGTTTTGTTCCAGTGTCATTCAGAACCTGATCTATAGAGCAATTTATTCCCCAAAATGCATGATGAAAACTAATGTATTTATCGGGATTTATCAGAAGTTGCAGTTTATGAAGACAAGGCTGTCTTCTGCAAAGTGTTACATTTTTGGGTGATCACTGTACAGGAATGTCACTGCTGTATTTGCTCTGTTTAATATCAGTCAGAGCCTGATCTATGGAGTATTCCTTACTACTGTAGTTTAAAAGCTTTTACACTCCGTGACCTGAAGACAGCAGCAACAGCTTTCATCTTACCTACTTATAATGTTTCAAACCTTTACTGAAGTCTGCTCTTAGCAGGTGGACATGGAATGTGCTGACTGTATCAGCGAGTCAAAGAAATTCCATCAATTTAACTTGAAAAGCTCTTTGCTTGCTTTGTACATATATCTAGGATATTTCCTCCTGAGTGAAATTGATAACTAGATGAAATGAGAGATTTTTTTAAAAAAAAAATGTATTTGTATAAATATGAGTTAACTACTTGTTACATGCGAATGTGCAGTGTTGTTAATACATCTAAACACTTGCTTTTAGATCATGGTTGCAC